>NC_090347.1:32703767-33006797 GCF_035084215.1 Heptranchias perlo | reverse complement strand
TGGTTAGACCCTCTCTTCTTGGAGATGGTCATTGCCTGGCACTTGTCTGGCGCGAATGTTACTTGCCACTTATCAGCCCAAGCCTGGATGTTGTCCAGGTCTTGCTACATGCGGGCATGGATTGCTTCATTATCTGAGGGGTTGCGAATGGAACTGAACACTGCAATCATCAGCGAACATCCCCATTTCTGACCTCATGATGGAGGGAAGGTCATTGTTGAAGCAGCTGAAGATGGTTGGGCCTAGGACACTGCCCTGGGGAACTCCTGCAGCAAAGTCCTGGGGCTGAGATGATTGGCCTCCAACAACCACTACCATCTTCCTTTGTGCTAGGTATGACTCCAACCACTGGAGAGTTTTCCCCCTGATTCCCATTGACTTCAATTTTACTGGGGCTCCTTGGTGCCACACTCGTTCAAATGCTGCCTTGATGTCAGGGGCAGTCACTCTCACCTCACCTCTGGAATTCAGCTCTTTTGTCCATGTTTGGACCAAGACTGTAATGAGGTTCTGGCGGAACCCAAACTGAGCATCGGTGAGCAGGTTATTGGTGAGCAAATGCTGCTTGATAGCACTGTCGACGACACCTTCCATCACTTTGCTGATGATTGAGAGGAGACTGATGGGGCAGTAATTGGCCGGATTGGATTTGTCCTGCTTTTTGCGGACAGGACATACCTGGTCAATTTTCCACATTGTCAGGTAGATGCCAGTGTTGTAGCTGTACTGGAACATTTGGCTAGAGGCGCGGCTAGTTCTGGAGCACAAGTCTTCACCATGACAGCCGGGATGTGGCCGGGGCCCATAGCCTTTGCTGTATCCAGTGCACTCAGCCGTTTGTTGATATCATGTGGAGTGAATCGAATTGGCTGAAGACTGGCTTCTGTGATGGTGGGGATATCGGGAGGAGGCCGAGATGGATCATCCACTCGGCACTTCTGGCTGAAGATGGTAGATTAAACAATGGTACAATGTTAGCAGTCCTCCAGTCCTCTGGCACCACGCCTGTAGTCCTAAGTGTTTTAATTTAAAAACACTGCCTCATTAACAGTTCAATTGAAGTATACAGTTTCTTTTTAAAATCCAAACAAACCCACTTCATAGTTGGGTGTCTCATTGGCAAATGCTGGTTATTTCATTCCATATCACTGAAGTAAGGCGACTCAATGGGTCTAGATAATTAATGCATTTTACACTTTTTAACTATGGAGTGATAACGGATGACTGAGCAATGTTAGGAATGATCTTGTGATTTGGGATAAGGCCCATTGTTGGGCAAAAGAACTTTGAAGTCTATCCATCTCTGTGCTAGGCCTGATGTGGAAGAGCTTGATATTGACCCTGAGTATATAAATATCATTAAGCACCAACATCTCAATAAATGACGGTGAAAAAAGATATCCTCTTGCATTTTATACTCCATTTATAGTGAGTAATAGAATTCATCTAACTTAAAAACCCAATGTTGATCAGAATGGCTTCTGGGCCACCCCTTCCATCTTGTGAAAAACGAGTCTCACCTCCATGGGATTGGGTTGGAGGACCTGATAGATAGAGTAATCATGTATTCGGTGTTATAACGTGGGAGCAGAACAATTTAATTATGTTTATCTCTCATATAGTATGGAGTGGCATTTAAACTGTGCGTATTTTGTGAGTAAATTTTGTGGTTCGTTATTTTCATCCCATCTCCTGATTGAGTGCTTTAATGGCGGGATGACGAACTAACAGAGGAATGGAAATCAGCAAAATGTAATTCAAACTTTCCAAGTGCTGTAATCACAAGTTGCTGGATAGTGCAATTATTTTTTTTTACAGTAAAAGGAAGCTTGAAATGGCAATTAATGCACATTTTGTTGAAAATTTGCTTCAGGAGAATATCCATTGTTACAATGCGGTCACAATATAATTACAGATAAGGCCCATCTTAATTCATCCATCCAGAGAGATCCTATTGTCCACCATGCTAGCATCCAAATGTTTCTTAAATGATTCCAGAGTTTTTGTCTCCACCACTCTATCTGGAAGTTTATTCCACGTGTCGATTAACCTTCGTGTGAAGAAGAATTTCCTGATATCAGTCCTAAAAGTACTCTTCTCTTGTTTGAACCTGTGTCCCCTGGTTCTACTCCCATAGTTTAATTTAAAGAAATATTCCAGGTTAACTTTATCTATATCCTTAACAAAAAAAAATCTCCTTTCAGACTGCTCCTTTCTCGGCTGAAATGCCCAAGTTTCTCCAGTCTTTCCTAATTACTCAGACCTCTGACATTGGGAATCAGCTTCTCTGCACTCTTCACTTCTCTGCGCTCTTCGCTCTTCTCTGCACTCTTCACTTCTCAGCACTCTTCACTTCTCAGCACTCTTCACTTCTCAGCACTCCTCACTCTTCTCTGCACTCTTCTCTGCACTCTTCACTTCTCTGCACTCTTCTCTTCTCTGCACTCTTCTCTGCACTCTTCTCTTCTCTGCACTCTTCTCTTCTCTGCACTCTTCTCTTCTCTGCACTCTTCTCTTTGCACTCTTCTCTGCACTCTTCACTTCTGCACTCTTCACTTCTCAGCACTCTTCACTTCTCAGCACTCCTCACTCTTCTCTGCACTCTTCTCTTCTCTGCACTCTTCTCTGCACTCTTCTCTTCTCTGCACTCTTCTCTGCACTCTTCTCTTCTCTGCACTCTTCTCTTCTCTGCACTCTTCTCTTCTCTGCACTCTTCACTTCTCTGCACTCTTCTCTTCTCTGCACTCTTCTCTTCTCTGCACTCTTCTCTGCACTCTTCACTTCTGCACTCTTCACTTCTCAGCACTCTTCACTTCTCAGCACTCTTCACTTCTCAGCACTCTTCTCTTCTCTGCACTCTTCTCTGCACTCTTCTCTGCACTCTTCACTTCTCTGCACTCTTCACTTCTCTGCACTCTTCACTTCTCTGCACTTTTCTCTGCACTCTTCACTTCTCTGCACTTTTCTCTGCACTCTTCACTTCTCAGCACTCTTCACTTCTCTGCACTCTTCACTCTTCTCTGCACTCTTCACTCTTCTCTGCACTCTTCTCTGCACTCTTCACTTCTCTGCACTCTTCACTTCTCTGCACTGCCTCCAGTGTTTGAATGTCTCTCTTGTTTCTTGCCAATCAGAACTGGACACAGTAATCAATGTGTGGTCTGACTCGAGCACAATACAGTTTGATCACTATCTCCCAGACTTAAATTCTATCATTTTGACTATGTAGTTCGACATCCTTTTATCTTGGTTGATTGCTGCTCTGCATTGGTTAGATTGTTGTGCTTTGAGTCAACTAAAGCTTCTCAGTCTCTTTCAGCTTCATCTTAGTTATTTCAGCAGCATTAGTGGAGTCTGTGTGTCATCTATTTTCCTTCCTACATGAAGTACTTTACATTTGCCTGCATTAATATCAATCTGCCATTGTTTGGCCCACTCACATATCTTATCCAACTCATTCTGCAACTTCTGGGCTGCCTCCTTAGATTTCACTGCCCCTCCTAGTTTGGTATCATCTGCAAATTTGACCAATTTGCATTGAATTTCTGAATCCAGGTCACTGATGTAAATTAGAAACAGTAATGATACCAGCACTGACCCCTGAGGCACTCCACTGAGTACATCTGACATAACTCCTCCAGTGAATACTTGTTGTTTCCTAGCCTTTAGTCCAGTTTCTTATCCACTCCCAGCTTTTATCTTAATACCCACAGCTTTGAGTTTAGTGAATAACCTTTTGTCTTTTTTGAAGTCACGGTCCACCATGTCATGAGGGTTACCACAGTCCACTTGGGTTGTTACTTGTTCAGAGGTGTCAAGGAGATTAGTCAGACAGAACCTTCCCTTTCTGAATCGGTGTTGACTACTGATTACTAGATTGCTATTGTACAAGATGATACTGAAGATTACTCCTTATCTTTGATTGCATTATTTAAATGAAATGGAAGTATGCTCATATTTGATTGTAATACAGGACAATATAAAAGAAAGGAAGATTTGCATTCATATAGCACCTTTCATGACCTCAAGATGTCCCAAAGCACTTTACAACTAATTGAGTACTTTTGAAGTGTAGTCACTGTTGAAATGTAGGAAAAATATGAATGAATTCTAAAGTCTTTATAATTTGTTCAAGCTATTAGAACATCAGAAATAGGAGCAGGAGTAGGCCATATGGCCCCTGGAGCCTGCTCTGCCTTTCAATATGATCATGGCTGATCTTCGACCTCAACTCCACTTTCCAGCCCGACCACCGTATTCCTTGATTCCCTTCGTGTCCAAAAATCTATCGCTCTCAATCTTGAATATACTCAACGACTGAGCATCCACAGCCCTCTGGGGTAGAGAATTCCAAAGATTCACAACCCTCTGAGTAAAGAAATTTTTCCTCATCTCGGTCCTAAATGGTCGACCTCTTATCTTGAGACTATGACCCCCGAGTTCCAGACTCTCCAACCAGGGGAAACAGCCTCTCAGTATCTACCCTGTAAAGCCATCTAAGAATATTATATATTTCAATAAGATCACCTCCCATTCTTCTAAACTCCAGAGAATATAGGCCCATTCTACTCAATCTCTCCTCATTGGACAACCCTCTCATCCCAGGAATCAATCTGGTGAACCTTTGTTGCACCGTCACTAAGGCAAGTACATCCTTCTTTCGGTAAGGAGACTAAAACTGTACACAGTACTCCAGGTGTGGTCTCACCAGAGCCCTATATAATTGCAGAAAGACCTCCTTACTCTTATATTCCAACCCGCTTGCAATAAAGGCTAACATAGCATTTACCTTCCTAATTGCTTGCTGTACCTACATGTTAACTTTCTGTGATTCTTCTTTATTATTCGTTCATGGGATGTGGGTGTCACTTGCAAGGCGGGCATTTATTGCCCAACCCTAATTGTCCTTGAGAAGGTGGTGGTCAGCCGCCTTCTTGAACCACTGCAGTCCATGTGGTGAAGGCACTCCCACAGTGCTGTTAGGTTGGGAGTTCCAGGATTTTGACCCAGTGACGATGAAGGAAAGGCGATATATTTCCCAGTTGGGATGGTGTGTGACTTGGAGGGGAATGTGAACGTTCCCCTCCAAGTCACATGGGAACAACACAACGGGAACGTTGTGTTGTTCCCATGTGTCTGCTGCCCTTGTCCTTCGAGGTGGTAGAGGTCGCAGGTTTGGGAGGTGCTGTCGAAGAAGTCTTGACGAGATGCTGCAGTGCATCCTGTGGATGGTACACACTGTAGCCATATTGCGCCGTTGGTGAAGGGAATGAATGTTTAGGGTGGTGGATGGGATGCCAATCAAGCGGGCTGCTTTGTCCTGGATGGTGTCGAGCTTCTTGAGTATTGTTGGAGCTGCACTCATCCAGGCAAGTGGAGAATATTCCATCACACTCCTGATCTGCGCTTTGTCGATGGAGGAAAGGCTTTGGGGAGTCAGGAGGTGAGTCACTCACCACAGAATACCCAGCCTCTGACCTGCTCTTGTGCCCACAGTATTTATATGGCTGGTCCAGTTAAGTTTCTGTTCAATGGTGACCCCCAGGATGTACAAGGTTCGTGTGCATGGACACCCGAATCTCTCTGAATGCCAACATTTCTTAGTTTCTCACCTTTTAAAAAATATTCTGCTTTTCTGTTCTTCCTACCAAAGTGGATAATTTCACAATTCCCCATATTATACTCCTGTTCACCCACTCACTTAACCTGTTTATATCCATTTTGCAGCCTCTTTGCATTCTCCTCACAGCTTACTTTCCCACCTCGGTTTGTATCGTCAGCAAACTTGGATACATTACACTCGGTCCCTTCATCTAAGTCATTGATATATATTGTAAACAGCTGAGGCCCAAGCACTGATCCTTGTGGCACCCCATTGGTTACAAGCTGCCAACCCGAAATTGACCAGTATATCCTACTCTCTGTTTTCTGTCCGTTAACCAATCCTCAATCCATGCTAATATATTACCCCCAATCCCATGAGCCCTAATTTTGTGTAACAGCTTCTTGTGTGGCACCTTATCGAATGCCTTTTGGAAATCCAAATATACTACATCCACTGGATCTCGCTTATCTACCCTGCTCGTTACACCCTCAACAAACTCTAATCGACTTGTCGAACATAATTTCCCTTTCATAAAACCGTGTTGACTCTGCCTAATCATATTATAATTTTCTAAGTGCCCTGTTACTACGTCCTTAATAATAGATTCCAGCATTTTCCCGACTACTGATGTCAGGCTAACTGGCCTATAGTTCCCTGTTTTCTCTCTCTCTCCTTTCTTGGATAGCGGCATTTCAATTGCTACCTTCCAATCCACGAGGACCGTTCTAGAATCTAGGGAATTCTGGAAGATTAAAACCAATGCATCCACTATCTCTGCAGCCACCTCTTTTAAAACCCTAGGATGTAGGCCATCAGATCCAGGGGATTTGTCTGCGTTTAGTCCCATTAATTTCTCCAGTACTTTATCTTCACTAATCTTAATTACCTTAAGTTCCTCACTCTCATTAAACCCTTGGTTCCCCGCTATTTCTGGTATTTTTTTTGTGAATGGTACTGTGAAGACAGATACAAAATATTTGTTTAACGTCTCTGCCATTTTCTTATTCCCTGTTATAATTTCTCCTGTCTCTGGACAATCAAAAATCCATGATTGCTGGGCAATTAAAGGTCCTCCTTGCAGATTATAGCAACACAGCTGCGTTGTTCTGCTTCCTGTGTTCTGATGAGGCTCTATTTAAGCAGTCCATAAGAACATAAGAACATAAGAAATAGGAGCAGGAGTAGGCCAATCGGCCCCTCGAGCCTGCTCCGCCATTCAATAAGATCATGGCTGATCTGATCCTAACCTCAAATCTAAATTCATGTCCAATCTCCTGCCCACTCCCCGTAACCCCTGATTCCCTTTACTTCTAGGAAACTGTCTATTTCTGTTTTAAATTTATTTAATGATGTAGCTTCCACAGCTTCCCGGGGCAGCAAATTCCACAGACCTACTACCCTCTGAGTGAAGAAGTTTCTTCTCATCTCAGTTTTGAAAGAGCAGCCCCTTATTCTAAGATTATGCCCCCTAGTTCTAGTTTCACCCATCCTTGGGAACATCCTTACCGCATCCACCCGATCAAGCCACTTCACAATCTTATATGTTTCAATAAGATCGCCTCTCATTCTTCTGAACTCCAATGAGTAGAGTCCCAATCTACTCAAGCTCTCCTCATATGTCCACCCCCTCATCCCAGGGATTAACCGAGTGAACCTTCTTTGTACTGCCTCGAGAGCAAGTATGTCTTTTCTTAAGTATGGACACCAAAACTGTATGCAGTATTCCAGGTGCGGTCTCACCAATACCTTATATAACTGCAGCAAACCCTCCCTGTTTTTATATTCTATCCCCCGAGCAATAAAAGCCAACATTCCGTTGGCCTTCTTGATCACCTGCTGCACCTGCATACTAACTTTTTGATTTTCTTGCACTAGGACCCCCAGATCCCTTTGTACTGCAGTACTTTCCAGTTTCACGCCATTAAGATAATAACTTATCTTAAGTATCCACCAATGGATACCCTTAGCAAACATGGGCTTAAGTAGCTTTTTCTCAGTTTGTAGTCTCTTGATATTGACAATTATAAGTTTGTGCAGATCCAACATTTGTTTAAATTCAACTCTAATTGTCCCTGAAAATGCCTTGTACACCCAGCCCTACAGTGTGCACACCATGCTGACTTGGACATATATTGCCATTCCTTCATCATCACTGGGTCAATATCCTGGAATTCCCTACCTAACACCATTGTGGGAGCACCATCACTACAAAGACTGCAGCAGTTCAAGGAGAAAACCCACTACCACCTTCTCAGGACAGCTAGGGATGGGCAATAAATGCAGCCTTGCCAGTGTATCCCACATCCTGAGAACAAATCTAATAAAAACTTTCCATTGGTCCACAAATTCTTCTCTGCTGTCTCAATTGGTAGCATTCTCGGCTCTGGATAAAAGGGTTTGAGCTTCACATCAGGACTAAAGAACATAATACTTGTTCTTGTGGTCTGGATATTTAAGATCCTAATAGGACTATTTGAAGGGAAGTAGGACAACTCCTGGTGTTTTAGCCAATATATCCTCCTCAACCCATGTCAACATCAAAGAGCCTGAAAATCCGCAGATCGTAATCCCACTGGTTATGCTGGAATTGTGTCAACTTTTGCCTTCCATCCTGATCGTATCGGGACATTTATGGCATCAGCGGGAAGGCACTTATTTGCATGGGGCCTGCGGGCACCCGTACCACTCTGAGTACATCTCCGGTGCTTGTCTGCCCAAGTGGCCAGAAAATCCCCTACCTGCCCCCCCTGAGGGATACTCAGGCCCCCTCCCCCGAGATCTCAAACATCACCCTGTGTAAGGGGGCTGATCCAGTTTATAAGTTTAAAAAAAAAATTAGACCTTTCTTCAAAGGTATAGGCCACCCCCATTGCTTAGGCTTCCCCCCTCACAGGTGGGGCCCACTTGCACCCAATCTGGAGGCTAGTATGTTTCATCTCCCTCAGCACGCAAGCCTACAGTTCTATTCCTGGTCCCGACTGAGCCAGTGAAATGGTAACTCCCAATGTAGGGAGTCTCCACCACCAGGACTGTCCCTTGACATTATTGACTTTGTAAGGGGTGGGCAGAGGGTCTGCTCGTTATAAGCCAAACTGAAAAACTCTGTCAACAGCAGATTTTGGCACATCCAGGCTCTGCCATTTTCCAGTGAATTCTGCTGAAGGAAATTCAGGACCAAACTATTTAATTGCTATTTATCAAATTCCTGTTTATTGTGCATAACATGGCAGCTACATTGGCGATTTTCCAGCCATGTTACAATAAACTGTAAGATCAGCTATTGCACTTCAAAGTAATTCATGGTTTTTGAAGTGCTTTGAGATATTTGAGAGACATGATAAGGCACTGTTTAAATCCAAGCCTTTATCCTTTTCAAATGCCTGATCTCTGTGACTGCACTTTATGGATTGTCAGTATCGGAAGTGATAGGAAGTATAAGAGCCCATCTCTTCGACATGCTCTTGTTGTCATGGTGCTTAGGAACTGTACATTTATTTCCTCCTCACCCCCCAAAAAATTGGGTTGCTCATCATCATTGAACCACCAATAAGCCACATGTCGCACCCACTGATGCAGTATCACAAACTTGCTCCCTGGTGAAGACCAGAATTTGAAGAGTTTTTTCACATTACTGCTGTTGTCATTCCCACAGGTGAAATCCATTCAGGATGCAATCCGAGACAAAAAGAAACGCTTCAACTTCATGGGCGAAGAGATCAATCTGACTCTGTCCATTGGGATCTTTATCACAATGAATCCTGGGTATGCAGGACGTACAGAACTACCTGAGAACCTGAAAGCTCTATTCAGGTGAGTGCCCGCGTTTAGCAGTACCACTGGTGTCAGTAGGAGTGCCAGGTCCATTACCATCGAATTGGGATCCTTAAGCAAGCCTGGAATTGTCTCACATCATCTGATGTAGAGTGGCGTTGAGTGTGGCACGAATCCACAACACTGGCCATCTGGCTAGCTGATGGATACAAGGAGGCAGTAATAAAAGACATCTTCAAATAATCATTAAGTTTTAAAGCACATGGACCGTATATATAATTATGAATATATATAAAATGTTTTTTCTGAACGACACCATTCCTGAATAAGGAAACTCATTCCCAAGTATCTGCGAACAAGATGTTTCAAAATGCACGAGAACAGCTCTGTTTGATTTCTCCATTACAATGCTGCTTAAGATAAGATGTGCCATGTATATTCAACTAATTAACTATATTTTCACCCATTATATTCCTGGTTAATAAGAATGTTATTTTCATATTTTAAATGTTCTAATATGTCCTGATTTTTGTCCACATTTACCTGAGGAAGGAGGAAGCCTCCGAAAGCTTGTAGATTTCAAATAAAAATCGTTGGACTATAACTTGGTGTTGTAAAATTGTTTACAACTGATTTTTTTGAGCAGACTTTCAATAATTGATTTATAATAAATTGTAACTTCACAGAAACACATGGAATATGAAAGACCAGTAAAATTACATAACACTTTGCCAAATGATTCTAAACTGTATTTTTTAAGTGATCTATTTATGTATTATATCTATAGTCAGTATTTGTCTCTTTGGACTCTGAATTCAAAGAAACTGAATCAATTCCACAACATGATTCTGAATGCAGTGTGTCATTCTGAATAACACTAGTGGATATTGGGCACACAAGCTGGAACTTGAAAACAGCTTGCACATGTCAAATCCATGTTTTGGGGGATTTCAAAGCTTTGGACAAATAATGCATAAAAGCCTTCAAGCTTTAAGCTCCTGTATAATTGTAACTAGAGAGCATGTGAACCGGGCTGTGGAAGTATGAGGAGGGCAAGGGAAATGGGAATTAGGAGGACTAAAGAACCTTTGAAGTTGATATGAGAAACAGAACCATCTTAAACTCACAGCATTTTGAAGCATCAAAGGTGTGTTACCACCTCAATCAGGACATTGTCAGTAACTTGCAGTGCAATACTCTAATCGATATACATTTTATGTCTCCTCCATATTTTGATAAGGAGAGGTGCTTACATCCACTGACTGTTTTTCAGACCCTGTGCTATGGTGGTCCCGGACTTTGAACTGATTTGTGAAATCATGTTGGTCGCAGAAGGGTTCATTGAGGCTAGGTTATTAGCCAGGAAGTTCATCACTCTGTACCAGCTTTGCAAAGAACTGCTTTCAAAACAGGTATGGGTGAGAGATGACATACATTAGGTAGAGTTACACAAAAGGAACTCTTTGGACGTTTTCTGGTGTTCAAATTATCATGTTATGAAATGAATAATAATCTTTATTGTAAAGGA
Source organism: Heptranchias perlo (assembly GCF_035084215.1). Lineage (NCBI taxonomy): Eukaryota > Metazoa > Chordata > Chondrichthyes > Hexanchiformes > Hexanchidae > Heptranchias > Heptranchias perlo. Next base: position 32,995,893 of record NC_090347.1, on the reverse strand, counting down.
ATTTGTGAATATTTATTGCTTGTTTGAATGTGCTGTTCTAAGCTTACAGAATGTTATGTGTGGTTTGATTATGTGTATTCGGGGAAGAAAGGTCAGTTTTCAGAATATTTCTCTTGCGTCGTGTTGGCATTCACAATATAAGGAATAAAATCACTATTACAGACTTCCACTATTCCTCACACTGAGCAGTCTAACCACAGTAATGCTGTAGTGGGAAGGGCTCGAGTAAATGAAGGACAAATTGGAGAGAGCCTTACTGTCCCCCACTCTTACACAGTTTAGAAATAGGATGATACATGATATATACCCCTCGACCCATTGCAAATCATATCATGGTTTGTGCTGATCTAGTTTGATATTTGGACATCTTTACCAAGGTTTGTCATATCTCTAGAAGCCCATACCTCATTTTCCATTGATTTAGATTGTTTGGATGTAGTTTCCCTCACTTCTACTTACAGAAAGCTTTCAAGACTTGGCTTAGAATGCAACTGAATAATACAAGCTGTAAATTTGATCTGGGCCAAGAAGTAGTCATTTAATGTATTTTAAAATGTATTTTAAGACTGTATAACTTATGGAGCCCATAGGAGCCTTTTAATAGGAACATCTGTGGTTAGAAGCTTTACCTTTATACAAACATAATTAAAGTATGCACAGTGATCATCAGGAGCAGGAACGTGTCTTGACAGTGCACAAGAACTAGTCATTAGCACATCCCTACCATGTAAAAGTTGCAGTTAATTGGCTTGAAGGAGTCAGGATCAACTTTACTCAGGCAGAGCATCTAAACTAAACCCCACATAATGACATAATTTTCACAAAGAAATTATTTTTTAAAAAATCAATAAATACTTGAAAGCAAGTGTCCATTCTCATCAAATAGCCTTAGACATTCCTTTGAAGCAAATGCAGTTTGTGCCAATTGTATAGATGAGTTTTTAGTTTGGCCATATACTCCTCGATCCTGCTTTAATTGCAAGAATGTGATTGACTCCTCACTCATGCTATTGCAAAGTAATAAGGTACAGTACCACCAAGAGGCTTACACTAATGAAACCAGGTATTGATTTTTCCCCCACACATCTAAGAAATCAGTGAACGTACTTTTACATTTATCATTATTGATTTTAGTTCCACCGAAGTAGTACCACTTAAAAAAATTCCTGAAAGCAAATGGAAACCTTTATTGATGAAATCAACAAATCAAAAGTCAAGCTTGGTGTTAAGTGTAGTAGAATTACTATGTAGAAAGGCTGTCCATGATTAAAGGGGCGTTGACGCAAGGAATTTACAGGTTGAAAGCTTATAGATTCTTCGCCACGATTGTTGTAGATTACTGCGGAGAAAATGTGTTGTGTGATATCCATAGCAAACCCATTAATGAGTTTATACAGAGTGCACCTCCCTGCTGTTTTAATAAGGCGTTAACACATTTAAAATAAACACTTCAAATAAATTGGTGAATCCCTTTGCTAAAGTAATGGACAAAGACATTTCATACAAATGCAATAGTTACCGATGTCATATAGTGCGATTTCAACCCATACAAGTCTCCTACCATCTCTTCAGTAACCATTTTGTGGTGTCTGTAAATAGTCTGGTCTTCATTTATAAACTTCTATGAGAAGTTTGGATTGCTTGAACTGTTTCAAAGGAACTTTTCTTGATCAAATATTGGAAGTCTGTCTTCATCCTAGATAATGCTATTGCTATTGACAACCATTTGAGTTGGTCTAGGCTGTTGCAGAACTTGCTACCCACACATCCTCCCCAGTAGGGCAACAGTTGCCACTTATATGTGTCCTTTAGGGACCGATGAACATTATTATCAATGCACGCTTTCTTTAGCTCAATAATTGTCTTTTACTAGGATCACTATGACTGGGGACTTCGTGCAATCAAATCTGTGCTGGTTGTAGCTGGTTCACTGAAAAGAAGCGACCCAGACCGCCCTGAAGACCAGGTCCTGATGCGGGCCCTTCGAGACTTCAACATTCCAAAGATAGTAACTGATGATATGCCTATTTTCATGGGTCTGATTGGTGATCTCTTCCCTGCATTGGATGTCCCCAGGAAGAGAGACCTTCAGTTTGAAGGCCATGTGAAACAGTCTGTCCTGGACCTTAAATTGCAGGCTGAGGACAATTTTATCTTGAAAGTAAGTAATAGATTGCTTGGATTCTATTTTATTTGCCCTTAAGGTTATTTCTCAACATTTTCAGCTGAAATTAGTGCTTGAAAATTCATTAATCAGAGAGGAATGGATGATGTCTTGAGTTAGAATATTATATTTTCACCTTTGGGACTTGGCGTTGAATGCAGGCCAGACTGATGGGATGAAGATCTCCCCTGTGGCTGGCTGTGATGGCCCTGTATGTGCAATACATATTTTATTTCCTTATCTACATATGAAAATAGTGAGAAAAGACTGTTAGCCCCATCCAATCAACAGCGCAACTTCATACACTGTTCACCCACCCCTAACCAAACTATCTCCTGGGAGAGGCAGAAATGTGCATATTAATATAACTGACGTTAGTGCTGGGGAATGTAACTCTTCCCATCTTGGGCACCAAGTAACATCATCAAGTAAAAGCTCCCTGAACTTTGCCCCAACAATGTACCTCAGCCCCAAGCCTCAGGAGAGCTGCTGGACCACAGCAACACGTTTTCCATTTCTCACACCGTTCTGTAGCCTTTCTGTGCGAGATTGTTCATTAGTGTCAAATTAAGGGAGCAGTTTTGTGCTGGAGCCAAGATAGTTAGAGAGAAAATCACAGTGTAGGAGGGTGAGACAGTAAGGCAAGAGTTGTCGGGACAGTGTCAGCCACCTTATTCCCATCTATAAAATGCAACAAAAATTGGACATCAGACACTCTTGTTGGCAAAGTTTTATATTTATCTCAGTTGGATGTTGATAGACATTTCCCCCACTCAGGGCAAACAATGTGAGTTCAAGACCTATATTCTGAGACTCACAATAATGAAGGTTCTTTGCTTTCAGCTTTTGTTAGTATTTCTTGATAAATCCCTTGAGTTGCAAATCATTCCTAATTCATTTTCACTTGAAAACTGGCCAACTTGCCAATTCTTGTGTGATTTCCCAAAATCCTATGATTCTTGTGAGTTTAAATATGGAAGAAGAAAGTAGGTTGACACCAAGGGTGCACTGTTCTTGTGAAGCTCAACACAAGCTGAAGGATCAGCACATCATCATTCTGCTAGGCACTTTGCAGCACCCCCCCCCCCCCCGGCCTTTTGCTATTATAACTTCAGGCCTTAACTATAGTTCCTGTTTTCTCTACGGCAGTAGGTGCTGGCATTGTCAGATGGGTGTGTACTGGTGTTTCCGGGGATGGGGAGGGGAGCGGGTTCATGCAAGGAGTGAGGACCCCCAACTCTTGCCGCCCCCCCCCCCCCCCACTTCTGTCGGAACACTGTACCGGCAAGATGGTCTGGACCCTTATTGTCAAACTAATCTTTTTCCCACTGGACTCCTGGGCCACTGAAACTGGCTCCACTTTGCCAGGTTTTCTTACTTCCCTTCCTACTTACCTAACCTTTAACTCCTTTCACGCCCTCAGTGTCTTTTATTTCTTTGGTTTCTCTCATTATGCATCCTTTTGCCTCCTGCGCATATCAATTCTGCTCGTTAATCGTATCTTGATCCCAACATAGCACTTTACAGGTCATTCTATGTCTTTTCCTCTGTGTGTGTGTTTTTTTTTCTCTGTGCGTGTTAGTTTTCTTTTCCACCTCCCCCTTTCCCTTGTGTTCCTTCTTAAATGCTGTTTATCGATAATATTTTCCAGTTGCGAGGAAAGGTTTTACACCTGAATGTCAGCTGTCTTGTGTTTTCTCGATGGTTGCTGTCTGACCTGCTGAGTATCTCCAGTGTTTTCCAGTTTTGTTTCAGATATCCAGTATCTGCAGTATTTTGCTTTTTGTCCCTTTCTATTGCGTCCAGGCTGCTTTCGACCGGAGCTCCATTCAAAGCCATTGCTGCTGCAACCTCTTGGGTTTTGATTGCGTATCTTCCACTACAGGAACTTTAAACAAAAAACGTTGAAGAAATTCCTCTTCCTCCCATTTTCAAGGAGAAGGCTGACCACCACCTTCTCCAGGCAACTCAGGATAGACATGAAAAAAAATGGGTTTTGCCAGCATGGCCACATCCCAAGAACAAATTTAACAAAAAATTAGTGGTGGCTTAACATGTTTAAAATGAACGCCTTTGCTTATAATGAGAAGAGGAATTTCAGACAGACGTGTTCATGTGTTATTGTCCCATAGTGTAATTTTAATGAATGAGTGTGCAAGAAGTTTGGCCTAGATTTTCCTCTCATTTTCTGCCTGCTCCCTGGCCTCTGCCATCGCGTATGGATTTTTCTCCTGGAAACGGTGGCAGATGCTGAATAACTTGCCCATAATTAGACAGCAGCAACTTTTATTTGCACAGCGCCTTCAATGTAGAAAAACATCCCAAAACGCTTTGCAAAGGCATAATCAAAAAGTGAATGCCAAAGAGGGAGTTATCATGATGGGTAGCCAAAAGCTTGGTCAAAGATGCAGGAGAGAGAGGTGGAGAGGCAGAGGGCATTAGGGAGGGAATTTCAGAGAGTGGGGCCTAGGGATCTGAAAGCACACTTGCCAATGGTGGTGCGAAGGGAGAGGGAATCCATAAGAGGCCAGAGTTGGAAGAACGGAGCATTCTGGAGGCGTTGAATGGCTGGAAGAGGCTGCAGAGATTGGGAGGGTGAGGCCATGAAGGGATTTAAACATGAGGAGGAGAATTTTAGGCACTGGGGGACCAAGAGCTAATGTAAGTCAGCAAGGATGGGGTGATGGGCGAGTGGGAATTGAGTGGGTTATTTAAATGGTAGTTTAATGACATCAATACATCATCTGATGTATTTCCCTTCAATAATGCCTTGGCAATGCTGAGTGTCAGGAATGCCTTTCACTCCTGTCAATCAGCATTGTTAAGGCGGTGGATGGGGATTTAAAAATTGAAGGGCATAGTACAATAGCGATTGATTGCACTATGCAAATCAGGAGTTCTGAAAAAAATTTTTAAAACAGAGTTTCATCCGTGCAGCCTCGTTACAGTGTGGCAAACACCACAGCTTATCTGTTCTGACACAGGGATCGTTCCCTGCACCCAGTTTGCAGGCCGGTGCGATCCAATTTCTACCCCATTGGTTTTTATATTTTCCAAAAATGGTTAAATGTTGGAAAAAATCCAGTCCTTTTCAGAAACATCAACATTTCGTAGAATGAAAAAAAAAATTAACCCTGGAATTCTGAATAAAACAAAAACCGAGGAAATGTTGGATATAGGAACATAGGAACGTAGGAACAGAAGTAGCCCATTCAGCCCCTCGTGCCTGCTCCGCCATTTGATAAGATCATGGCTGATCTGTGATCTAACTCCATATACCCACCTTTGGCCCATATCCCTTAATACCTTTGATTGCCAAAAAGCTATCTATCTCAGATTTAAATTTAGTAATTGAGAGTTCCAAACTTCTACCACCCTTTGTGTGTAGAAATGTTTTCTAATCTCGCTCCTGAAAGGTCTGGCTCTAATTTTTAGACTGTGCCCCCTACTCCTAGAATCCCCAACCAGTGGAAATAGTTTCTCTCTATCCATCCTATCCGTTCCCCTTAATATCTTATAAACTTCGATCAGATCACCATCTACACAACAGTGAAAGCCTTCATCAGTCACTCTTGAAATACCAACCAATCTTTCTCTTTCAGATGCTGTGCATTGTTTGTTTTCATTTCATTAATGATTTATCTTGTTCTACCTTTGTGGATGTCGGTTCAAGCCCCACTCAAGGACTTGAACACACAATTTAGGCTGACACTTCAGTACCGTACTGAGGGAGTGCTGGATTATTTGAGGTACAGAATTTTGGATGAGACATTACATTGAGGTTCCAGTGGTTTAAGTGGATGTTCAAGATCCCATGGCACAATTGAGAGAGGAGCATGGATTTCTCCTGGTGTCCTGGGGAGCACCACCAAAAACAAATTAACTGGTCATTCATCTTATTTGCTGTTTGTGGGACATTATGTGCTAATTGGCTGCTGCATTAGTCTGCATAACAACACTGACTGTGCTGCAAAGTAATTAATTGATTGTGAAGTGCCGTGGGATGTGCTGAGGACATGATAAGGTGCTATTTATATGCAAGTTCTCATTTTCTTTATTGATGCTCAGTCAGTAGCCTGAGTGTATCTCTGAGTCCACAGTTATATTGCATTTGGCACAAACTCAAGCTGATGTGAGAAGGACTCTTGGAATGGACCTTATACCACATGGCTTTAGTACGCTAGGTTTGCTCCTGAGTTATACTGATACTTTTGCATTGATGTGCACCCAATGTCACTTTTCACTGAGGCGGAAGTGGCAGTATAACTGTATTTTAAATTGTGGCCTGCACGTTCCTGTCTTTTACAATACTCTTTTGGGTGAGACACTAAATTACATAAGAGATCCCATGGCACTATTTGAATAAGAGCAGGAATTCCTCTCTGTTTCTTGGCAAACATTCCTCCCTCAGCCACTCTGTAAAAAACAGATTAACTGGTCATTCAGTCATTTGCTGCTTTGGAATCTCGCTGTGTGTAAATTGACTGCTGCTGCCTATTAAAAGTGAGTGGACCGTAAAAGTAATCCATTGGTTGTAAAGCACTTTGAGACATCCTGAAGATGTGATAAGATGTTATATAAATACAAGATCTTTCTTTCTTGACTCACAATTGCCATTCACGTTCTTGCAGGTTGTTCAATTGGAAGAGCTGCTTGAAGTGAGACACTCTGTGTTTGTTGTGGGCAATGCTGGCACTGGCAAGACTCAGGTCCTGAAATCCTTGTATAAGACTTACCAGAACATGAAACGGCGACCAGTCTGGGCTGATCTTAATCCCAAGGCTGTCACTAATGATGAACTCTTTGGAATCATCAACCCTGCAACTAGAGATTGGAAAGATGGTATGTAACAGCCACATAAAACAGTACTCATGATAGATTTTATCTATTATTGCTATTGTAGCTTATCATCATAGTGCCATAGTAGGTACAGCACAGGAGGAGGTCATTCAGCTCCTCATGCCTGTGCCGGCTCTTTTGAAAGAGCTATCCAATTAGTCCCATTCCCCTGATCTTTCCCCATAGTCCTGTAATTTTTTTCTCTTCAAGTATTTATCTAATTTCCGTTTGAAAGTTACTATAGAATCTGCTTCCACCACCCTTTCAGACAGTGCATTCCTGATCATTACAACTCGCTCCATAAAAAAATGTTTCCTCATGTTGCCTCTGGCTCTTTTGCTGATCACCTTAAATCTGTGTCCTCTGCACCAACCCATCTGCTGCCACTGGAAACAGTTTCTCCTTATTTATTCTAACATAACTGTTCATGATCTTGAACACCTCTATCAAATCTCCCAACAACCTTCTCTATTCTGAGGAGAACAACCTGAGCTTCTCCAGTCTCTCCACATAACGGAGGTCCCTCATCCCTGGTACCATTCTAGTAAATCTCTACTACACCCTCTCTAAGACCTTCCTAAAGTGCGGTGCCCAGAATTGAACACAATGCTCCAGCTAAGGCTTAACCAGTGTTTCATAAAGGTTTAGCATAACTTCCTTGCTTTTGTACTCTATGCCTCTATTAATAAAGCCCAGGATCCCAAAGGCTGTTTTCACAGCCTTCTCAACTTGTCCTACCCCCAGGTCTCTCTGTTCCTGCACCCCCTTTTAAAATTGTACCATTTCGTTTATATTGCCTCTCCTCATTCTTCCAACCAAAATGCATCACTTCACACTTCACACTGTGTTAAATTTCATCTGCCATGTGTCTGCCCATTTCGCCAGTCTGTCTATGTCCTCCTGAAGTCTGTTACTATCCTCCACATTGTTTACTACATTTCCGAGTTTTGTGTCATCTTCAAACTGTGAAATTATACCCTCGATCCCCAAGTCCAAGTCATAATATATATCAAAAAGAGCAGTGGTCCTAATACTGAGCACATATTTCAGAAGAAATGAGAATTAAGCCATGTGTTGGTTTGTTTTGTTGAATGAATGAGCAACAAGTATTTGGACACCTCAACATTCATCATGTTCTTGCATTTTAGGTTTGACAATTTAGTTGCTGGTTTCATGACCTAAGTTGACCCCAATAACTACTATTGCAAAATGTCTTGAGTGTCAATGTCAGATCGTCACACAGTCAAATAGCTGCATACACTCATTATCTTAGTTTACATGTGAAAACAGCTACTTAGATTGATCCTATGTGGATTGAATCTCATGTACTGGAGGGCTGCTGCCATTCGTGGAACCAACCCCAGAGGCTAGAAGAGTTAAATTATGAGGTCAGGTTGCATAGACTAGGCTTGCATTCCCTTGAGTATAGAAGATTAAGGAGTGGTCTAATTGAGGTGTTTAAGATGATTAAAGGAGTTGATAGAGAGAAACTATTTCCTGTGGTGGGGAATCCAGAACAAGGGGGCATAACCTTAAAATTAGAGCTAGGCGGTTCAGGGTTGTTGTCAGGAAGCACTTCTTCACACAAAGGGTAATGGAAACCTGGAACTCACCTCCAAAAAGCTGCTGAGGTTAGGTCAATTGAAAATTTCAAAACAAAGTTTCAAAAATGGGTTATGGAACCAAGGCGGGTTGATGGAGTTAAGATACTGATCAGCCATGATCTGAGTGCACTGGATACAGCAAAGGCTATGGGCCCCGACAACATCCCAGCTGTAGTGCTGAAGACTTGTGCTCCAGAACTAGCTGCGCCTCTAGCCAAGCTGTTCCAGTACAGCTACAACACTGGCATCTACCCGACAATGTGGAAAATTGCCCAGGTATGTCCTGTCCACAAAAAGCAGGACAAATCCAATCCGGCCAATTACCGCCCCATCAGTCTACTCTCAATCATCAGCAAAGTGATGGAAGGTGTCGTCGACAGTGCTATCAAGCGGCACTTATTCACCAATAACCTGCTCATCGATGCTCAGTTTGGGTTCCGCCAGGACCACTCGGCTCCAGACCTCATTACAGCCTTGGTCCAAACATGGACAAAAGAGCTGAATTCCAGAGATGAGGTGAGAGTGACTGCCCTTGACATCAAGGCAGCATTTGACCGAGTGTGGCACCAAGGAGCCCTAGTAAAATTGAAGTCAATGGGAATCAGGGGGAAAACTCTCCAGTGGCTGGAGTCATACCTAGCACAAAGGAAGATGGTAGTGGTTGTTGGAGGCCAATCATCTCAGCCCCAGGACATTTCTGCAGGAGTTCCTCAGGGCAGTGTCCTAGGCCCAACCATCTTCAGCTGCTTCATCAATGACCTTCCCTCCATCATAAGGTCAGAAATGGGGATGTTCGCTGATGACTGCACAGTGTTCAGTTCCATTCGCAACCCCTCAGATAATGAAGCAGTCCGAGCCTGCATGCAGCAAGACCTGGACAACATCCAGACTTGGACTCATAAGTGGCAAGTAACATTCGTGCCAGATAAGTGCCAGGCAATGACCATCTCCAACAAGAGAGAGTCTAACCACCTCCCCTTGACATTCAACGGCATTACCATCGCCGAATCCCCCACCATCAACATCCTGGGGGTCACCATTGACCAGAAACTTAACTGGACCAGCCATATAAATACTGTGGCTACGAGAGCAGGTCAGAGGCTGGGTATTCTGCGACGAGTGACTCACCTCCTGACTCCCCAAAGCCTTTCCACCATCTACAAGGCACAAGTCAGGAGTGTGATGGAATACTCTCCACTTGCTTGGATGAGTGCAGCTCCAACAACACTCAAGAAGCTCGACACCATCCAAGATAAAGCAGCCCGCTTGATTGGCACCCCATCCACCACCCTAAACATTCACTCCCTTCACCACCGGTGCACTGTGGCTGCAGTGTGTACCATCCACAGGATGCACTGCAGCAACTCGCCAAGGCTTCTTTGACAGCACCTCCCAAACCCGCGACCTCTACCATCTAGAAGGACAAGAGCAGCAGGCACATGGGAACAACACCACCTGCACGTTCCCCTCCAAGTCACACACCATCCCGACTTGGAAATATATCGCCGTTCCTTCATTGTCGCTGGGTCAAAATCCTGGAACTCCCTTCCTAACAGCTCTGTGGGAGAACCGTCACCACACGGACTGCAGCGGTTCAAGAAGGCGGCTCACCACCACCTTCTCGAGGGCAATTAGGGATGGGCAATAAATGCTGGCCTCGCCAGCGACGCCCAGATCCCGTGAACGAATAAAAAAAAATTGAATGGCGGAACAGGCTCGAGGGGCTGAATGGCCTACTCCTGTTCCTATGTTCCTAAGTTACTATGTTTGGTAGAGGAGGGGAGAAAATTGAGAGTAAAATTGCTGTAAGGAGAAAGAAAAACTCTGGTTCAATTCCAGAGTCTCCTGATGTTTTCTGAGTTCTTTGTACCCCTCTCCAAAGTCTGAATTTTTAACACAGTTTATTCTTATGTTAAATTCTTAGGGCTGTTCTCTTGTATTATGCGTGAACTGGCAAACATAACCCACGATGGTGCCAAGTGGATTGTGCTGGATGGTGACATTGATCCTATGTGGATTGAATCTCTTAACACTGTCATGGATGATAATAAGGTAAATGGACTGCTCCATCCGGAGCTGAGCCAGTAAGAACTAACCTTTGGAGAATGAACATTGGAAGAAGAAACAATTAAGATAATTAACAATAGGTTTTCTTTTTGAAAAAAGGCTGCTACACATTTAATTTAAACCATCCTGATTTCAAAGGTTTGATGTAATAGTTTATCTGCTAAATCATAAAGGGCTATTAATGGATTAATGTAAGGAATCTTACAACACCAGGTTATAGTCCAACAGTTTTATTTTCAAATAAAATTGTTGGACTATTACCTGGTGTTGTAAGATTCCTTACATTTGTTCACCCCAGTCCATCACCGACATCTCCACATCATATTAATGGATTGTTCTGGGATAAGGTTCTCTGTGAGAGTTACTGACATAAGCACAGGGCTGTATTGAAGGAGAATTTTAAAAAATATTTTTTCAACATCCCTGATAAGAGCCACCATTTTGGTGAGAAATGCACCGTTCTGGGAATGCTGAGGCACTGAAGTGTGACCTCTCAACGTTTGGCCCAATGCTTCCATATCCTGAGCTGCCATGTTACACATTGTAATCAATACAGCATCTGTCAGATGCACTCAGTCACTGACAGCTTCGAAGTGCAGCTTTGAATTCCAGTGAAAGTATTTTTTTCTGCAGATTTTCAGTATTAAAATAAACTCACTTTCTACACTGTGGCTTGTATGAAGTTTCAGGCACTACCTTCAGTGCAAACTTTGTGAAGTGTTTTTTTAAAAAAATGCTCCATTTGAATGAAAGTTTTATTTTAAATTTTCCTTCAGGCACATTCCACCATTGCTGCAATGTCATAGCATAAATACCATGAAAGTTCTAATTGTTAGTTTTCCTCTTCCAAAAAGAAACAAAAATTTGCCCCAGATTCCTGTTATGTTGAGAGGAAAGTTTGAGCATTTCTGAACAAAAGGTAATGGTGGGATGAAGCTTCCACGTGTACATTGATGACACTCTGCTCTACATATCCTCCTCAATCAATCTCAAGACCATTGTTACACACACCAGATATCTGTCTGTTATTAAGATTTTCATGAGCCATAATTTCCTCCAGCTAAATGTCAGAAAAATCAAAGCTGTTCTGTTTGACTCCCACCAGCACCATCTTTCCTCTTTCCCCATTAACTCCATTAACTTCTTTGGCTGTCATTTCAGACTAAGATCAGAGGTGTGGAATGGGTGGCTTGACCCTGACATCAGCTTCCTTTTCTACATTTGATTGGTTACCAAGGTTGCTTTCTTCCACCTCCAAAACATTTCCGGTCTCTGCCCCTACCCCTCCCCTAATTCTGCCAAAAGTGGTGATCAGGATTACAACACCTCAAGGCTCGATTTCTCCAATGTCCTCTTTAGCTTCTCCCTACTTCTACTATCAACAAACTACAGCTCACTCAAAACACTACAGCCTACATCCTCACCTGCACAAAGTCCTGCATTCTCACCAACCCTGTCGTTGTCAAGAACCACTGGCTGACTGTACACCAGCAAATTGATCCTCATCCTTACCTTCAAATCCCTTCATGGCCTTACTCCACCCGGTATTAATGAACTCCTCCAGCTACATGTTCCTGCTCTTCTGACACCAGCTCACTCCTCACTCTGCTTCCTCCATCCACCACCAGTGGTCACCCTAGTCTGTGGGAACTCCTTCCCTAAACAACACTCCCTGCTTTTCCAAAGTCTCCTAAAACCCTTCTCTCTGGTTATGCTTTTGCTCATCTCCTGGCCTTTCTGTTCTTCTGCTCCCTTCTACTCACATCCATTTTTGTCATCAGCTGTCTGAGTCATCTTTTACTTAATGCATTTCTAAAAAAAAGGGCCTTCATTGCAGGAGTTTGTCAGCCTACAGAGGTTGAACACCAGGAACATAAAAGGCAGTTTTCTTACTGACTTTGCCGCTTTTTTATTATAGGTTTTGACTCTGGCCAGTAATGAGCGGATCCCTCTCAATCCCACCATGAGGCTTCTGTTTGAAATTAGTCATCTTCGAACTGCAACCCCAGCAACTGTCTCTAGAGCAGGTCTGTATGGAACTGGAAGCTAGTATTGTGGTATGAAATCCTATCTGGTTAGAACCGTGTTAACTGTTAATGAGCTGTGGATGAGTTTATTCATTAGTGCATGTTCTTTTCATGGGGGCTGTAAATGAGTTAATTTGGTGGCTTCTTCCTGTATGGATGCAGATGTAACCACAGCAAAGATCAACCTGGTCTTTCCTACGGCATGACCACACCAGATTTCAGATTTTCCCCAATAACTGGCTGGAAAATAGCCTTTGAAAATGTTGTTATTACCCTTGGAAGGAGGTATATGGACTTGTGGTATTAATCTGTTTATCACATTCCCCAGTAGTTTAATGGATGAGAAAAAGGTAAAAATGCATATGGTCAAATCCAAGGATCCCAAGTCAAATGGTGGCAGTTCTTACCCAGGCCCCTTTGTGGAGGTATAGAGCAGTTTCACCAAGTCGAAGGTGCGTGGGTAAATACCACCACCATTTCAATTTGTGCTCTTCGGACCTGAGTTTGGCTTTGGAGGTCCTGAGTTTCAGAGCTTCTAACGCTGATCCCAAAACTCTACGATTAACTGTTTGAGCGCTAGTGAATGATGTCAATGTAAAACTTTTGAAACCAGTCACAAATGTAGGTTTTCTGTAGTTTATATCTTCATGTGTTTCTAATTCATAATGTTCAGTAGTAGAGCTAAGTAGCAAATGTGAACTGCAGTGGGTGCTTTGAAGAAAGTTGCTATTGGTTCCCATGTGAGTACAACGTGAACCTCATAATGGGGGGAATTTCTTAGGAACGTAGGAATGGGAGTGGCCCATTGAACCTGCTCTGCCATTTTTGTTAGCTATGCTAATACTATCTTTTTAATCCCGGTTCCTTGCCTGTTCTCCATATCCTTTTGTTTGGCACAAAGCAGTTCTGCGACAGACACAGAAATTATCATTATTCACCATGTAATGTTAGGTATAAAAACTCGCCCATTGATCAATCAATGAGAGAGTGAAGTGATAGCTAAGCAGCTTAGTTTCTTAAAATAATTTGGATGGCCACATTCAGTCTTTAATAGGAAGAAGGAATTGAATAGGAATAAGCGTTTAAAATATCCAGTCGGCCTCTTCTGAAGAAATGGTGCAGTGAACAAACTAACCCACTAGAGGGCAACCATAAACTCCATTGCAAGAGCTAAATCCAGGTAAAATACCTGAGGGGACACAAACATAATTAAACCACCACAAAGGTAGTGCATAGCCAATGAGATCACCTTGAAGATAGGATGCCCATATCCCACTAGACCACTGGAAAGTTAATGCACACCAAACAAAATAACTTGATTGTAAAAGCTTCACTTGCAAGCATGGTGAACTCACATTGAAAAATGGAGACCTGCAATTTATTTTATTGGCAAAAATACTTTTTGTTTACTTTTTCCCCTCATTGATTTTCTCCTCTTCCCTCCTCCTCTAAAGATGTTGCCTCCTTGCTGGGATATGGTTCCACAGCCATTGGGTACTCTCCAGTATCTCAACCAAGTGTCCATTATTGATGCATGAGTCTTAGTATTGAGTGTATGTAGGCTTTTCAAACGTGGGTACATCACAGATGAGTTCAATCTCCTCCTCACCTGATGTTAACTTACACTTCCAACAAACAGAATTGGATAGTGATCAGGCATTGGGCAAAATCCTTATTTTGATCATTTCTTCCAGTGTCACATACCTTTCCCAAGCCAGGGCAGGTAGGAGACTTGCCTTTGCCACATTGCCACAGTTGGCCATTAGAAGCTGCATTCTACCTTTTTGATTGTTTTTACTTTTACTCCATATAGAGAAGCATTTCTCTTAGAATCCCTCTGTAATGGCACAGTTAAGATCAGGAGATTTACCGCATCATCTGTACATGTGACTCTGTGCATTAGGTGGAACGTGATAATGTGACGTCCAGTACAGATTGGACTCAACCTTGTACCGTACACATGTGGAGACTGGGACTTTATTTTTAAAGGTGCAGGCCATTTGATTTCTGTAAATAAATCCATTTCCTTTAAGTTTAGATTGACACTTATTTCAATTGTAAATGTATTAAAATACACAAAGGATGTGTACGACTCCTTGCTAATTTGCTTGCATAATTGTCATTATCTATTGTATGTAAAGTTTTGGTGTGGTCCATTCTCTGTGCTATTATACAGAGTTTGCCACCTAATGCTTATGGAGAAACACTCATCTACAGTGAAATATTTGAAACAGCATTTCTGCTGTTCATCTTGCTATTCATGGGTGGGAAGATATCTAGTGGAGAGAAGTTTAGCTTCTCATGTTTTTTTCTATCTCTTTTCTCAGTTTGTCTCAAATTCTGCGTCACCATAGCAACAATTTTCAGAAAAGTGGCAGGTGGCACTGTACAGCAACAAACTGGATCATTTAAAACTATGGTCTCACGCTCTATACAGACTGATACCGTGTGTTGTATGAGCTAGTTTTGTACATCTTAGAGCCTACTTTCTCCAATATAAATGCAGCATTCCTAGGGATAAATTCATATACTGGGAAATAAGGAATAACTCAATTCTGATTTGTTTTAAGGGATCTTGTACATTAACCCTGCTGACCTCGGATGGAACCCCCCGGTTAGCAGCTGGATTGACAAGCGAGAGGTCCAGTCTGAGAAAGCAAACCTGACCATCTTGTTTGAGAAATACCTGCCTTTGTGCCTCGACACTCTTAGAACGAGGTAAGGAAAGTAAAGTAAAGAGTAAGAGGTTGAGCAGGGACCGTAGGAGGGTTCTACACAGTATTCCGAATTGAACTGGAAAACAGGAAGGGAGGATGAAGAAAACTGAAACTGTAAGTTGTTCAGCTAAAGTGGCACCGTGTGTTTGAATTCTCTCCCAAATCTGTAATAGTCTCATGACTTTTACATTGCAGTGCTCCAGAATGGACAGAGAACAAGAGATCACTGTTCATGTACTATCTCAAGCACAAGCAATTGAATTGGAATTTTTGAAGTGGTACAAGGACCTCGGAGATCCTTCTGATAATGCCATCTTCAACATGGCAGCCACATTGTGCGTGTATGTTACCAGTTAATTCCAGAAATTAACGTGACATCGCAATAACACTGTAGTATGGAGAGAAATGTGGCGCTAATTGGTTGCAGTGCTGTACTGACTTCAACGTCCTCGAGGCTCACAGCTCTTAAGCATTTGCCCTTTCAGGAAAAGAAATTGGAAGTAGAAAAGAAATCCTTGTTTTTTGCTCGTCTTGCTATGTGTTGTTTATCTCGTGTAGAGGAAAGGGTTTGTCTTCTTATTGATCTGATTTCCACAGGTTTAAGAAGATCATCCCAGTCCCGGAGCAGAGCATGGTCCAGATGCTTTGCTACTTACTGGAGTGTCTGTTGACAAAGGAAAATACCCCCGCAGACTGCCCTAAGGAATTCTACGAACTCTATTTCATTTTCGCCGCTATCTGGGCCTTTGGCGGTGCAATGTTTCAGGACCAGGTGAGAATATAGCCCCGATATTTACGGGGGGGGGGGGGGGGGGGTGGGGGGCGGTGTTGTAGCGGCCGGCAAACCTGGAAATGCTTAGAACATGGAGTTTCTGCCGTTAACCTCAACTGAATTTTTTCCCTCCGTTTCCTGGCTGTCAGCTGGCCAGATTGAGAGGTTGTTTGGTTGTTGGGTGGGAAGGCTTGCACTGGTAGGCCACAGCTGGGGATCGGAGAGGACGCAGGGAGGGAGGGAGAGATCGTGGAGGCGAGGGGGCAAGATAACGCGGAGGGGGGAGGCACTGGATCGCGGGTTGGTCTGGAGATCGGGGGGCGGGGGAGCCGCTTTGGATCGTAGATCGGCCTGGAGATTGGGGGCCTTCAGATCGTGGTTGGGGGGGAGGGTGCGGGGGAGACGATCATGGCAGGTTAGCTTGGGAGGCCAGGGGGAAGCGCTCCTGCTCCTCCTGGTCCACAAGCAGTGCTGAAAAGGCACTTACCCACTTGATCCGGCCGTGTTCTCCTCCCTTCAGCTGCCGGGTTTCCTGAGGCCTGGGAGACATGGCCCGCAACCATTAACCATAAACCGGTTAAACTGGAAGTGAGCCCGTTCGTGGCGGGTTGGGGTCGGGTTTCAGATTTTTGAGATTCTAACCTACCCCCTGTCATTGTCCTACCTGTTGTGGGGGGTTAAAATTTCCTCCCCCCCATGCTTCTGAATCTGAAATTCATTGAGATTTATTAAATCTAACGAATGTTACAGATGTTTGCAATGTAGACAAATGAAATAAAGAAAGCAGTAATGAAATGGCAGTTATCGCTCTAGGTTCTGAAATACCTCTGCTGGTTTGCAAGAGGTTTTGTGATTCTTTATTTTGTATCCTTGTTTTTTTTTTTTAAGTCCCTTTTCCCTGTGTGGAGAAGATAAAGGGGTAGTCCTCTTAAGTCTGTGACAAAAAGCATAGAAATGAATAACTCTGGAATGGATTTCCAGCCTTTTACCAAATGTAATGGATCTGCACCTCGGAGCATGAGCTGCTTTCCTTTTGAATTTGGGCTTGTAGTTAGATCAAAAACAAAAAGGCAGCGGGCGCCACTTGGAAGTCCAGTGAAAGAACTCCTTGGAGATTTGTGGATGGTGTGCTTATAAAATAAATACAGAAACCAGTATGGAAAAAAAATACAAACAAACTTTGCTCTGTGAGCAGCATGTTGTTCTGCACGAATATCAGAAGTGGTTTTTGCAAAGGTCCATCACGGCATTGTCTCCACAGTCTCGCTGCTTTCTTAAGTCCAAGTGTGTATGCTGTGTATAGGCAAGTACGAGACAACTTTTCCCCTCCGCCTCCCCTCCCACACCAAAAGTTGTCCAAAAACCGAAAAGGCCTGTGAATCTCAAAAAAAGATGACGGTCAACGTTATAAAGATTCCGTCCACCAGAATTCTCACTCTCGATGCATTCACAAATTAATTTTCTCTCTGTCCTCACTCATTTCAATGGGCACGTTCCTATCAGCTGTTGCTCTGCTCCTCCAGCATTGTGATTTTTAAACAGTAGCTCACCCTCCTGACTTCAGTTCTGGCTTCTGTTGCGGTTTTTAGAATCTTCTCTCCCTGTATCGACCCTGCTGGGCTGGATCTAACTTTGAATCTTCTCCCTCTGTATCGACCCTGCTGGGCTGGATCTAACTTTGAATCTTCTCCCTCTGTATCGACCCTGCTGGGCTGGATCTAACTTTGAATCTTCTCTCCCTGTATCGACCCTGCTGGGCTGGATCTAACTTTGAATCTTCTCTCCCTGTATCGACCCTGCTGGGCTGTCTCTAACTTTGAATCTCCTCTCCCTCTGTATCGACCCTGCTGGGCTGTCTCTAACTTTGAATCTTCTCTCCCTGTATCGACCCTGCTGGGCTGTCTCTAACTTTGAATCTTCTCCCTCTGTATTGACTCTGCTGGGCTGGATCTAACTTTGAATCTCCTCTCCCTGTATCGACCCTGCTGGGCTGGATTTAACTTTGAATATTCTGACCCTGTATCGACCCTGCTGGGCTCTCTCTCAAGTCTTGCTGCAGAACCACTCACAGGAATGCCAGAACGCACAGCACCACAAAGTGAAGGGGCCTGCGATATCCCATGGCATACAGCTGCTCATTTCCAATCATGGGGCACTGTGGCCACTTGCCTGGTGGAGGTCAGGCACTTCCCAGTAAGAAACAAAAGAAGTGTAGAGCCGATAGTTGTGTTTTAATTGGGCTCCTGCATGTGCTGTATGGTAGAGGAGGCAACATTGCCTCCTATTAGGATTGCTTTGTCTTCCTTTGCTGGCGAGAAAGGAGACGATATGGCACTGCGGCCTCTACTTGGTCGACATCCAACAGCTGGGCAGGGTGTGAATGGAGGCTCATAGGGACAAGGAGCAACAAGTCCATGGAGGGCCACAGGAGAAAGATGAAGGGGGGGTGGGGTCAGGCTGTCTTATGGGTATCGTTGTAGAGGACGACTGCTGGCATACAGGGCGAGAAATTGGGCCATTTAGCGCCTGTTATTTCAGCGCTGTGCGGCCTCCTCGAGTTCCAAAATGGCGTCCGGAATGCACGCACAAGCTTCTAGCATGACATCCGCCGGACGCCACCTTGGTAAAGAGATTTGCGCACGCACAGATAACGAACGCTGGCAGCATATAAAGTAGGGAGAATATGCGTTGGATCAGTGTGCAATGCTGATTTAAAGTGATAGACACTATTTTGGCACTTAATGCTCCACTCAATGCATTGTCGTAATCATGAACACCTGAACATGTCTTAGATGGCTGGAGGACCCCCCCCCTCCCCCGCCACTCAGCGATATTTAAAGGGATCATGCAGGTATTGCAGGTTAGTTGCTGGATTATTGCTTCTGGCTGCTGGTGCAGTAGGATGTGTTTGTTGAAGCTCCCTATACTTACAAAGAGTTGCTATAGTATATTTGAGAGTGATTTGGCAGGTACTGCCTTACATTTGGTGTAATTTACAACAGTGTTTAAAAAAGATTCCTGGCAACCATTCGTGGCCTGCTAGGGCTCCCGCTGGGCATTGAACACGACTGGGAGCATGCAGAGAGGCCACGCAAAGAGGCCATGCAGAGCAGGACAAGCTGCAAGGAGAGGGAGGAGGAGGCGCAGGGCACCAAGCTTTAGACCATATCCCACGAGGGCCTTCAGGGACCAATATTCTTACCTCAACATAAGCGAGGATCAGTGCATCCGACAGCTGAGGTTCACCAAAGAGGTTGTGACGGAGATCTGTCTTAACTACAGCCTCAGAGCAGGGCAAGGACAGCATCGCCTGTGGCTGTGAGGGTAACCATAGCGCTGAACTTCTACGGCTCTGGATCCTTTCAGGCCTCTGCTGGCAATCTGTGCAACATCTCGCAGTTTGCAGTGCACTGCTGTATAAGGGCGCTAACTGCGGCACCGTACGAGCTCTGCAACAGGTTCACCACATTCCCCCTTGACAGAGGGACGCAGCATGAGCGAGCACGAGGGTTTGCTTCCGTTGCAGGCTTCCCCAAGGTGCAGGGTGGCATTGACTGCACGCATATTGCCATGCGTGCTCCACATCTCAACTCAACCATCTTCATGAACTGAAAGGGGTCCATCTCCCTCAATGTGCAGCTGGTGTGCGACTATATGCAGCGCATCATGCACATCATTGCCCGCTACCCTGGCAGCAATCATGACGCCTTCATTATGCGGCAGTCCAATGTCCCAACTATCTTTGATTCAACTCGGCAAGTCAAAGGCTGGCTACTGGGTGACAGGGGCTATCCCCTCAGGAAGTGGCTCATGACTCCGGTCAGGAACACACACACATGTGCTGAGCAGGCCTACAACGACAGTCATATTGCTACATGCAACGTCATTGAGCATACCATAGGCATCCTGAAGCAACACTTCCACTGCCTGGACCATTCTGTTGGTGCCCTGCAGTACTCCGCTGAGTGGGTGTCAAGAATCGTCATGGTATACTGAGGAGGAGGGGGAGGAGACGGAGGAGGAAGCGGAGGAAGACGCAAGGAGGCAACAAGGAACACAGGCCCTGTCTGCCAGGGCTCTGCGTGCTCATCTTATTCGTGAGCAATATCACTAACCACACCTCCCAAATTAACAACAGTCCTACACTCCCCACCTGTCCTCTCCCTCAATGACCATCACATCGCCCTCTGTATGATTACACATTGCTTCCTCCCGCAACTTAGCGCAGAAATAAAACCCACCACCAACTGCGACTTCAAATACAAATTTATAACGTTTTACATTAACTCAAGTATACAACATTACTCTATTCACCCTTGTGCATTCCCTCAGTGTCTGTCGATCGTGAGCCTTTACCTTTCCTAGTGCTCCTACGAGGTGCATCCCCAGTGGCTGGAGCATGGGTGTGGTGGGAGGCTGCTGGCCTTCACTGCAGGAGTGTGCAGATGGCCTTGACGGACGACCTCGAGCAGCTCTGAGTCTGGAGAGCTTGGCTTCAGACTGCACCATCGCGGCCAGGGCTGCAGCAGTCTGGCCTGACTGGCTGACAGGCAACAGCAAGTGCACTGGCGGAGTGGCAGGGATGAGAGCAGGAATGCTGTCGTCCTGAAAGAGGACAGCAGGTTCGACTGCCATGACGCCACAGCCACTCTCCCGGGGCGGCGCCTTAGCGCTCCTGGTGATCAGCTGGAGAACGGATTGCTGGAGCGCTGTGATGCTCTGGAAGCCCCGTTCCACAGTGGTACCCAGAGCCACTGGGTAGCAGCAGATAGCAGCAGTCTGCGTTTCTAAAACAGCAGTCTGTGCTGCCATCGCAGCAGTCCGAACTTCAACTGAAGCTTGCAGACCTTTGATGACATCAGTTTGTGCTGCAATGGCAGCTGTTTGTGCTGCAGTGGAAGCCGTGACATCGGTCATCAGGCGCTGCATCATCATGAGTTCTACAGGTGTGCTGATGGAGGTGACCCCCATCCGTTCCATGTGGGAAAGGATGGGCTCCAAGATCTGCGCAAAGCCCTGTGCCAAGTTTGAGGTGGACTCCTCCATGCCCCTTACATGGTGTGCCGGCCTACTGGCAGGCTTTCCAGTGTGCCAAGCATTTGGCGGTGTACGCCTATCAGCCGTCTTCATAGAATCACAGAAATTTACAGCACAGAAGGAGGCCATTCGGTCCATCGTGACTGTGCCGGTCGAAAAAGAGCTATCCAGCCCAATCCCACTTTCAAGCTCTTGGTCCGTAGCCTTGTAGATTATGGCACTTCAAGTGCGTATCCACGTAATTTTTAAATGCGATGAGAGTTTCTGCCTCTACCACCCTTTCAGGCAGTGAGTTCCAGATCTCCACCGTCTGGGTGAAAAATTTTCTCCTCAACTCCTCTCTAATCCTTTTACCAATTACAGGTCTTCTGTAGCCTGGCCCACCGAAGTCATCATCTGATACCTCGGCAGCAGAACTATTGTGTGACCTCGCCCTCTGGCGAGCTGGTATCCATTCCCCCCGTCCCAGCTCCTGTGCACTTGTGCCCGGTGTCTCACCATGTGCAGATCCCTCCTCTAACCAAACCTCTAAAGGATGCGCAGTGTCAGCATCTTAACTGGTGGATGCGAGTGTCAGATCGGGTGATGGTGTGGCTTCCTTGTCCGTGTCCTCCTCCTCCTCCACCTCTGATGGCTCTTGGGTATCTGCAGTGACAAAGGGAGACAGGTTGAGTTGTGGAGCGGGAAGAGGAGCAAGTAAGACGTGTGTGCTGACAGCATCTGCAGCACGTGTGTCAGAAAAGATTGTGAGATGACGGAGATGTGGGAAACGAGAAGGAGAATTGGGTACGCAGAGACCCTCATTGTTGATATCTCCAGCGCCGCCAGTGGCCATGGCCGCAGTGACGGATGGACAATGTTGCGCAATACCGTCTTCCCCCGGGGGGTGAGGACGTGTAGGCGTGCCTGCCCTCCCTCAGGTCTTTCGGCCTGTCGACTGTTCTGCGCCACCTTCTCCTGCAAGGCAGAGGGAAGTGTATTAGTGAGTGTCCTGCAAGATGGTTGGGTGATGTGCTTGTCATGGTAGAATAGCTGCCAGTGTGTGTGACCTGTGAGTTGTGGGTGTGTGGATTGCAAGAGTGGTAATGTGTGAGGGTGAGATGCAGCATCCGAAGTGCAGCCTTGCATACCGATTGGCAGCGTTTGTTGGTGGGTGGGTGACGGGCGGTGTCATGCATGGAGCTGTGGTGCGGTTGGTCGGATGTGCCAGTTGACACTTGTATACATTCACCTTGACCACTCGTGTCAAATCATTGAACTTTTTCCTGCAGTGTATCCATGTGCATGGTGCAATGCTTCTGACATTCACCTCCATGGCGGCTTCCTCCCACTGCCTCCACAGCTGGTGTCTGGAGGCTCTCCTACCACCCTGCGGGTACAGGATGGCTCTCCGTGCGTCTACCTCCTCCGCCAAGGCCTCCAGTGCATCAGCGAAGAACCTCGGGGCATGCTCTCTTGCTGCTCCAGCCATTCTGCCTGTCATCCTGCACTGGTTCCAATGACAGTGCACCTCCCCTTTAAGAGGTGCTGACTGCCTTTAACTAGTGCAGGCCACGCCCCATATCGGGCCTCCTGCTGGTGCATGCAGCCACTCAACAGCGCGGGTAGTGCTGGCTGCACGTACGAATCATGGAAATGAGGATGCAGCACGAATCTCACGTGCCACCTGCATCGGAAACACCGGGTGCGACTCCAGTGCCTGGTTTCGGGCCTTATGCAATTCAACCCCCTTAGTCTCCTGACATCAATTAACAGAGATCGCACATCTTTCTGCCTCAAAGGAGTTCACTCTGGGCCATCTTTACTGACATGCAGAGGACGATAACTGTTGTCAGCTGAAGCACCTGCCTCAGGGAACATGTTCTGTCTGGAGCCATCTGCCTTAATAGGAGCACTAACCCCTATTCAACATCAAGTAAACCTCCTTGACCAGAACACTAGCACATTCTTCGTATTTCAGTCCTTTATCATATGATGTATGAAGCTATATGTAATGTGCAAGCGTGCACATGCGTACACGCATATACATGTCTTTTATAGAGACATATAACAACAAAATTACCCAAAGGCTGCAAGTTCTGGAAGTGAGATCTTTTACTCATTTCTTTTCTGCATTCACTGAACAACTGGTTTGAACCTATTATATATTTAAGCAAAGCAGGTTACCTATGTAAAAGGTAGACTGTATGTAACAATCCTAGAACCTTCTTAAGGCAATATTAGTGATATGGTGGGCATTACAGAGGCTCCTATCCACGTGTTCAATGCACTACGTGACAGTGACACTGTTCACCTCTCTCGACCCCACTGTCCATCTTATTGAGGCCATTACCAAAGGTGAAGCACCTGCCAAACCATGAAGATGGGAAGAGCAGTCAGGCTTCCACTGGATATCTTCTGAGTCTTGAATTCCCAGAACCCAAGTTGTAGCACAATCCCATCACCAACAATTAGATCAAACCTAGCTGAATACATACGTTGTGCCTGCTACAATCTTCTGTTCAATCAAAAACATCCTACTCCAAAATATTCCTCGGGAGCTTCCTGGGGCCTACGTCAGGCGATCCTCAATAATACGTACAAACCTGCCACCTGAAGTAATCTCTACACTTTTACAAAGAATTAATCACTAGAACTGACATCCTTCTCAAATGAATAATTTGTAACCTCAGCCCTTGTGGTTGGTCTTCAATATTCTCCTGAAGTTACGTGGTCACTCCCTCATTCTTCAAAATATTTCTGTCACATACCGTGTCCCATCTGATTGACCATACTGTAACTAAGGGTGCTTGTCAGAATCTGTGCTTCTCACCAAAATGTGTATATACAAACAGCTTTAGACAATAATCTAATAATCTATGAATTTCAATGTAGATAAGTGTGAGGTATTACATTTTGGTAGGAAGAATAAGCGGGCCACATACTGCTCGGATAATAAGAATCTAAATGAGGTAGAGGAGCAGAGGGACCAGATAGTACAGATGCACAAATCACTAAAAATAGCGAAGCAGGTTAATAAGGCCATTAAAAAAAAGCAAACCAAGCGCTGGAATTCATTTCTAGATGGATAGAATTGAAAAGCAGGGAAGTTATGCTAAACTTGTAGAGAACCTTGGTTGGACCACACTTGGAGTACTGTGGACAGTTCTGGCCTCCCTATTATAAAAAGGATATAGAGGCACTGGAGAAGGTGCAAAAAAGATTTACTAGGATGATACCAGAACTGAGAGGTTATACTTATCAGGAAAGATTGAGGAGGCTGGGGCTCTTTTCTCTAGAAAAGAGAAGACTGAGGGGTGACCTGATAGAGGTCTTTAAGATTGTGAAAGGGTTTGATAGGATAGATGTAGAGAAGATATATCCACTTGCAGAGGAACCGAGAACTAGGGGCTATACATGTAAGATAGTCACTACTAAATCCAATGGGGAATTCAGGAAAAACTTCTTTACCAGAGAGTGGTTGGAATGTGGAACTCACTACCACAAGGAGTAGCACAGGAGACTAGCATAGATGCATTTAAGGGGAAGCTAGATAAACACATGAGGGAGAAAGTAATAGAAGGATATGCTGACAGGGTTAGATGAAGTAGGGAGGGAGGAGGCTCGTGTGGAGCATAAACACCAGCATGGACCAGTTGGGCCGAATGGCCTGTTCTGTGCTGTACATTCTATGTAATTCTATGTAATTCTATATAATAATCCTTTGCCACTTCCTTGATCAATCGGAGATTGTTGTATAAAGCAGCAAAGAGCGGGTGACCTGATGCAGGCAAAGAAATTCTGATGTTAATTCTCAAAGGGAGATAGCAAATATCAGATTAAACAATTTTTACCAGAGCACCAAAACATATTCTGTGCCACTGTGATAAAAAAAATTAAATTCAAGGCTTGCTGTAGAAGTTTAACAGAA
Source organism: Heptranchias perlo (assembly GCF_035084215.1). NCBI lineage: Eukaryota > Metazoa > Chordata > Chondrichthyes > Hexanchiformes > Hexanchidae > Heptranchias > Heptranchias perlo. The sequence continues at coordinate 32,970,756 of NC_090347.1, read as the reverse complement.
AAATCATGACAACAATACTGCAGAAATACATTGTGACTGTACAAATGGAAGCATTGGTGACTTTTTGCACTCAAACACAATGTGTGAAGCATTACAAGTAGAAAATGTAGCTTCTGTGAGAGAACTGTTGATTCAGTGAGTATAGGTCACCTTGACTTGCTTTGACGGCAATCAGAGTAAATCAGTGGTGCTAACAGGTTGGGACAGGCAGCGCATCTATAGAAAAATGAACACAATATGAAAAAGATTTGAAAGATTGATCATATCGACTCTTTTCAAAGTAAAGGTTTACATTATTAGAAATTCTCTGTTTTGTTGTGTTGTACTTAAAATTGTCTGTATAGCACCACTGTATTAGCCTTCATTCATTTTACAACTTGCAATGCAGCTCCATTTAGGGAACCTTTTATTTTCAAAAGGCTACTCTTCCCCCCTTGTGCTGTAGTTATTTTCCGAGAAATTCCTTTAGGTTATTTTTAAAGTGGCAAATGGGCGCAGGGAACGATCGAAGGTGGAGTAGGCCTGGGCATCATAAGAAATTGTTCCTCGGGCCTCATCTAAATATTCAGGGCAAGTTGCTGCTGCCTGTTGCTCTTCCACAGGCTGCTCGTCTGGGAGAAGCATGCAATTTCGTGCCACCTGCAGCCCTCTACAGCAGTTAAAAGAAAAACATTTCACTTACCCTTTGGGTGGTGGCCGCTGGCTAGGCCGCATCCACACCCTGAAGGCCTGAGGCCTGCTCTGCTCAGGGCAGCCCAATTTCTGGAAAGAGTCATTAAACGTGCATTAGGCCCGTCATTAGTATATGCAAGGGGCCTAACGCCTGTTTTAGGTGGCAGCCCCGGATGCTTGAAAAATGGCCCAAGCCAATTTTGAGCTGGACATTTTTCAGGTGTTCTTGGGGAGCAGAACGTTGCGACTCAAAATTGGCCCTTTTTTGCCCATTTTAAAACAGTCGAAACGAGGAACAATTTCTACCCCATTAATATTTTCAGCTATCTTTTGTTGGAGGGCAGAGAAAGACTTAAGTGTAAAGAGCCTTAATTCTGAAATAAGAAAAAAATACTGCAAATGCCAGAGATCTGAAATAAACAGCAAATATTGGGAATACACACATTATCGGGACCTGTAAAGGAAAATGACAGGTGTGGCTTTGGGTTATTATTTAGGCAGTTGTCAGCCATTCTGCACCAACAACATCCCACAAATAGTGATGAGATGAATGACTAGTTAATCTGTTATTTTTGATGGCACTGGCTGAGGGATGAATATTGGCCAGAACACTGGAAGAACTCCCTGCTCTTGTTTGAATAGTGGTATCGGACCTTCAATCATCACCAGAACAGGCCGATGGGACATTAGTTTTATAGCTCAGCTGAAGGGCTGCTTTTCTCTCCTTTTTTTCCTGCTGAAGTTGCCACATATTTTCTCCGGTTGAGAAGATGAGCAGAAGAGCTGCTACCAGGACATTTTTAATGTTGCTTCAACAGCTTCTGAATTTCCGTGTCGCCTTGCAGGGCGTTGCTGAGCTCAGGTACTTCCCCTGTGGGGAATTGCAGGCCTGAATCTCCATCCTGCTACTTTACAGCATCACACGTCAGTTCTCTCCTTTCTCTTTCAACCTCAATCCATTCAGTACAAGCACTAGTTTAACAGCTACTAAGTAGATACTGAATGCTCCTGTGGATGCTTTCAGTGTTGCCTGCCTCCTTGAAGCAGTCCTTCCTTTCCTCTTTTCTTGTCCCAAACCTTGAGACTTGGATGTACAGGTTTTGGGGAAAAATAATAACACGATGATGGTGAACTTCTGCACAGTGGGGAGAAACCTGACCAGTAACATTAAATTAAAGGCACAGCAACATATGGGAATGGGAGTGACTTGATACAGACTTTAGCAGATTTTTTCCAAATCAGTCCAAATTATTCCAATTCAGTTTGGCTCATATTTGAATCAGTTGGAGTTCCTTCTAATGTATAATGTATTTTAATAATAAGCCTGACCATATTATCATGCTCTTATTCTGTGAACACAAAGCACCGACGACAGTACAGCTTGTGGTGGCATTTTAGCTGTGGCTGCATTAAATCTGGTTGCTGCAGAGTAAATAACAGCAATGAATAGTTGAAATAATGACACCATGCTCTTGCTACCAACCATCCCTTCCCCTACATGCTTTATCCTCAAGGTCATGAATGTACCTGCCAGTGACTATGAGTATAAGGTTGGTAATTCTGTGGGTCATACATAAACAGTCCAACCTAACTTCAGGCTCAATACCACAAATCCAATAATCTTTTGGTTCCTATGTTGTAAAATCGATCTACCTCCAGCTCTATGCAATTTTGTATCTTTAAGCAATAATAAAGCACCAGTGGAATTGGAGCGATGTAGCAGCAAAAACAAAAGACTGTACAGAAAATTCACAGCCTAGTATTTACAATAATAGATCTTTCTCAGTGCACTTAAGGCTATAATATATTCGCTGGGTTAAATTAAAAATGTAAACTGCTAATGTGAACCTCTTTGCTGGGTTATTTACTTGTTTGCCTCCTAGTGACCTTTTACACTGTTTTGATGGAGCTATTTAAAGTTTCCTTGGTGGATTTGCTGTGTGCTCACCCGCATGTGGTACAGTGTGGAGTAAATTGTGGTTCTGAAAATGGGTGTAGCTGCAGAAGACAGAGTGGAGAAAACCGAATGTTATTATTGGAAATTGGTTGGGAGGTAGGAGACAGAATGTACTCTGATTGGCGGGATGTGGCAAGTGCTGTTCCCCAGCGATCTTTACTGGGGCCTCAGCTTTTCACCATCTATATCAACGACTTGAATGAAGGAATATAGAGTTGTATATCCAAGTTTGCAGATGACACTAAGTTAGGAGGCATAGTAAGTTGTGCAGATGGGAGCAGGTAATTACAAAGGGACATAGACAGATTAAGTGAGTGGGCAAAACTGTGGCAAATGGAGTTCAACGCGGGGAAATGTGAAGTGTTCCACTTTGGATCCAAGGAAGCCAAATCGGAATATTTACTTAATGGTGAGAAACTAGGTTCTGTGGAGAAGCAAAGAGATTTGGGAGTCCGTGTACACAAATCACTAAAAGCTAGTGGGCAGGTACAAAAAGTAATCAAAAAGGCTAATGGAATGTTGGCCTTTAACTCAGTGGGGCTGGAATACAAAGGGGTGGTGGGGAGGGGAGTTATGCTTCAGTTGTACAGAGCCTTTGTCAGACCCCGTCTGGAGTACTGTGTTCAGTTCTGGGCACCGCACCTCAGGAAGTGTATATTGGCTTTGGAGGGGTACATCGCAGCTTCACCAGAATGATACAGGCTCTTAAAGGGTTAAATTATGACGATAGATTGCCTATACTTGGCTTGTATTCCCTTGAGTTTAGAAGGTTGAGGGGTGATCCAATTGAGGTGTTTAAAATGAAAAAAGGATTCGATAGGGTAGATACAGAGAAATTATCTCCTCTGGTGGGTGAATCCAGAACAAGGGGAAACAATCTTAAAATTGGAGCTAGGCCATTCAAGAATGAAATCAGGAAGCACTTTTTCACACAAGGGGTAGTGGAAATCTGGAACTCTCTCGCCCAAAAGGCATACTGAGTCAATTAAAACTTTCAAGATTGAGATTGATAGATTTTGATTAGGTAAGGGTATTAAGGGATATGGATCAGAGGTGGGTAAATGGAAATGAGGTACAGATCAACCATGATACGGTTGAATGGTGGAACAGGCTTGAGGGGCTGAATGGTCGACTCCTGTTCCTACCTTCCTATATTGTGAGCCCAAAGATTCTTGCACAGGAAAATGAAAATCTGCACTAATCTCTATTTCTGTTTCCTGTCAGCTTGTTGACTACAGAGTGGAGTTCAGTAAATGGTGGACATCAGATTTCAAGACTATTAAATTACCTTCACAAGGTACAGTTTTTGACTATTACATCGACCCGGAGACAAAGAAGTTTGAGCCCTGGTCCAAACTTATTCCTAAATTTGAGCTTGACCCCGACGTGCCTTTGCAGGTACGTAACTAGTTGCAGGCATGTTACTTCTGAATTTTAAAAGTGCAGGATGTTCTGTTTGCATTGACTTCTCACTTCTATGGTAATTTGCAATTGGAAGTTTATTTTGCAGTCTGTTCTGACATTTGTTACTGTGATTCTTTGTGAATTAGAGCTGGATGATAGTTAGGGTGACACAGTGCATTGGAATACGAATGTGCTGTGTTGTACACTGGTAGGATGTGGGGTTGTGCCTATGATTTCCTTCATTGTGCATTCATTGTCTGAGCCTTGCTGGTGGACAGGCACTAAATGGATTCCATGCGCTCCTTAGCGAATGAGAAAATTGGTCACCCCTGCTCACCTTTTAGCAGCACTGACAGAAGACTAGAAACAGGCTGTCCAATTGCCAATTTGGCCATAATGCAGAATGTGGTGCAGAGAGGGCCAGCGACGCACACATCCCATGAATTAATAAAAAAAATTGTGATGGTAAGATTGGCATGTCACCAGCATATGAAAAATACTGGTATTGATTGCCTAAGGAGGTGGGAGAGGAATTTACAGTTTTTGTCCAGGGTTTCTATCTGGTTTTTCACCTCTCCCAAGATATTACATGGCTTCGGGTGGGGTGGGGAGACTATATATTGTGATCATATTGTGATGGACCGGTAGGTCTTTCGTATGTCGTTTTTCATATGTTTGTATGTTCATGATAGACAATCGGACAGTGTCATAACATGCACGAGAAAGAATATCACAATTTTAATAGTCATATATATTCACAGGTGTATTACCTTTGTGGGAAGTGATTCCTCCAGAAACTCACTCCTCAGCCCTATTACCTCATTAGGTATTTTTTAAAAATATATAATCAGGAATAAGAGTAAATATTAGGAATATATTCAAGGCAGTAACAGTCCTTAGAGTCCAGATGATGCTGACAAGTTGCTTGAGCTTGGCTCGTCTGATTTCTAATGTCTTTTGGATGCCGTAAACATGGCTTCTTAACCTGTGTCTACCTATTAAATCTACTTGCCATTTCCCATCCATGTGAATGAGAATAAGACCTGTTGGTATCCTGAGGTAACTTGGCAGCAGGCAAACAGCAGCTCAATTTATGGGGAAATTTTGGGGGCGGGGGGGCTCCGAAAATCGTGGAAATCCCGTACGGGTTCGGAAGCCAGCTCCAACCCGCCGACTTCCGAGTTCCCCACGGACGCACCTGTGTGCGCGCTGGCGTCCCGAAATCGGAAGTCCAGCCGGCAATTAAAGCCGGTGGGAGGACAGTTAAAGAGCCAAATGTACCTCAATGAGGTACTTAAGGCACTTTACTTGTGACAGATTACGTGGCTATAACGATTTTTAACTTACTTGAGCGGCTTGCCCACGGCTTTTGATTCACATCTGGTGAAACCCGACGTGAAGGGCTGGATCAGGGAAAAAGGAACAAAAAAAGTACATCAAAAACTATTGCAGGAAGTTAAAACACAAAATCAACCTATCTTTCCACCTTGCTCCGATGTCTGATGTCTCCCTCTCCGATCTCTCCCCTCACCCCGATGCCCCCCCGATCTCCCCCTCTCCCTCCACTGATGTCTCCTCGATCTCCCCCTCTCCCCCCGATGTCCCCCCAATCTCCCCCTTCACCCCTGATCTCCCCCCTTCACCCCTGATCTCCCCCTTCACCCCCCCGATGTCCCCCCGATTTCCCCCCTTCACCCCCCCCCGATATCTCCCCCTCACCCTGATGCCCCCCCCCCCCGATCTCCCCCCCTCCCCGATGTTCCGTTCCAGTGCCGGATGATGTCTTGCTCTCTCTCTTTCTCTCCTCCCCCATCGTGTGCAGCTCCTGACGGCAGCCAGCCTGTCAATCAGGCTGCCAATTAGGCTGGCTGCTGGGTGCGAAACCTGGAGAGCACGTTAATCATCATCAATCACTATGCGATCACGTTGGAAACGGTAAGTTTTGTTTATGCAGGTTTGCCACGCGCATCTTCACCCCCTGCTAACCCGCCTCAATTTCAAAATTGAGCGTCCTGTGTTGTGTTTTCAGGACCCTATGTAATGGATGGATCTTTCTAGATGATGTATTCTGTGAATACATTGAAAGTGGTAAATTTCATGATGCAGGCATGTTGTAGAAAATCCACCTTACATTTCAGAGAATGCTGAAAGATTATGGTTTGCTACTTGCTGATGTGGGCATGATTTTTTTTAGGCATGTTTGGTGCACACCATAGAAACTATTCGTATCCGCTACTTCATGGACAGGCTGCTGGAGAGGCGCAGGCCTGTGATGCTCGTGGGAAATGCTGGGACAGGTAAATCCGTGCTGGTGGGCGAGAAACTTGGATCGTTGGACCCCGACGAGCACATGGTGAAGAATGTGCCATTTAACTACTACACTACATCTGCCATGCTACAAGGTGAGAGGATCTCAGTTAGTCAGGGGTGGGGTAAATGAAAGGATATATACCTCAAGTGTCTGAATCAAAAATCAGAGATTTTTCTTAAAGGCTCGTAAATTTCTCCTGGTGTTGCTAACGGTTATTTGTTGAACATATTTGTTTTTTTTTTAAATACACGGGTTGGCAACAGTGTTGGGAGAGAGACTTTAGGAATTCTCTCCACAAAACACCTAGTAGCCATAGCAACAACCTTGTGACAGCTGACACGGGAAATTGAATGAGAAATGCTGACAGATCGATTTACAATGGTAAATGCTAATACAAAAGCATGACCAAAAATCCAGATTAAAAAAAGGAAGATGGTTCAAGCTCTGATATTGGTAATAACGATATCATTGCACTAAATCTAAGACAATTGATTGAGACTTCAACAGCACCATGAGTTCATGGAGAACATTCACTGCACACACAAATTCCTTTACGCGATCTCTTTAATATATAATATCTGTACACACCAGCTGTGTTGTCCCGGTTTGTTCTTGGCTCTTCAGCAGGCACCAGTATTCTGTACCTAGAAAGTTCCTGCGTGCATGTATTCATGGGCATCTTTGCTGTACATTGAACACAGTTTGTTCTGTTCCTGTTGTTGGATGAAGGATGTGCTGAGGTCAATCTTCAAATTCTGCAACAATTGCAGAAAGATATCATAGTTAAAGCAGCCATCATGTTTGTCCAACCCTGATCTCTTGTTATTGCAGAATGTTGCAAGGCGCACCAAAAATTAGTGACCATAGAGAGTCTTCAGAGAATAGCACAAATATACTATTAACAAACTAACACCCTGTTCCCTCCACCATCAAACAAGTATCTTGGCTGGACCACCCGTGCCTTCTGCAAAACTTATTGCATTTCACGTTTCTGCTCAATTTGAGATCAATTTGGTGAGAAAAAAAATGAGAGGTAGCACTGTGTCTTGATGTGGATAGTGACATATTTTATGTTAATAGAGATAGTATTAGGATCATTAAAGAGTGAATTTAATAACAAGTCAGTGAACAAATAATTCCTGAACTGAAATATTGCTTGTGATGCTATTGGACATTGGAGCTTCAGTGTAGAATGGCACATGGCGATAGGATGTGGATTTCCCCCAATGAACACTCAGTTCATGATCTCTACTTTATCTAATACTGTGAATGGTGGCCAGATCCCTCTCCACTGAAGGGAAGGACGTGACCAGGCAGGTCTCCAGTATTTCCTTTTGGTAGGTTAGATTGTCTTTGGTGTAGATCTGGTAGCTGCCCATCTTCATGACTGCAGTTAGTTTTTGGGTGACCCCCCCACCCCACCTGATTTTGATGGTCGGATTTTAGGGGCAGACATCTGGTGACCTCAATAATTGAAAACCGTAGAGCCAACAAAGAGGGGCCAAAACATTCCAGAAGCCTCACTTTGCTGCTGGAAGTGTGGGGGTGGGACATCTCCCACCTACTTGCCTTAACCTGTCTCTGTCCCAAATCCAGGGTGATTTGAATATTAGGGTAGTTACCTGCGATAGTGCTGGCACTATGCTCTTGCGTACCAACTCGAACATGTCTGGCTATCAAAGCACTTACTACTTAATTGAAGGTTAAGATTTCAGTGAAGTTCCGAGACCAAGTCAGTAAAAATATTACCCTCAAGGATACCTTTGAGGTCAAAACAACATTAAACTTATTCCTCAGATATAGGCAACCTGCTTAACGATAACTTTACTGATTCTGAGTTCACCAGTGTCATTTAGTAAAAGTCCAACTGTTCGCGGAAATCAAACAATTAAAATAGCATTAATTCAACAAATTTGCGACTTCCGTTGATTTTAATGGGTTGGAGCTATATTAACTTTTCAGCGAGGGTTTCGGAGAGTAGCTTACAGCACCTAGGAAATAATGGGGCAGGGTAATTAATTGCATAAGTTACATCATTTCCTGGAATTTCTGTGCCTTAATGATGATGTATGCCATAGATGTGCTATTACTTTGGCGCTAATTTTCAGGAAAATCCAGGCCATTGCTACAAGAAGAGTAAACAACTTCACGGAAGTTCTTGTAACAGTCGATTCTGGTACATGATAACATGTAGGAAGAGGGATTAAACAAGCTGAGTAGATAAGAGGGAGCATAAGCAAGAAAACAGATCGTCAGGTTAAATCTTTTATATAAAAAAAATTCTTGTCTAGTAAACTTGTCCAGTTTTGCCTTGGGCTGGAGTTATTCATTTCCATTTCCTGAAGTGCATCTGAAATGCTCTGCTCTTTATTAATGCAATTCATTTGTACTGTTGGGAAATAATATATTCAATATTCAGTGGTTCATAAATTCTCTTTGCATTTACTATCTTGTCACTGAATCTCATTAAGCAGTGACTCATCCGGTTGGTATATCTGTAAATGTTCTTTTAATTATAGAGATGCTGAAAGGCAGTTTGAATAACCATTTTAAAATAAGTCAAACTTCCACATCACTGGCAGGCATGCGAAGTGACCCGAAATGCAAGGGCTGTACCCTCATTATAATAACAAAAAGGAGTCATCTGAGGCAGTCCAGTGCAAGGACGGGACAAAAGATTGTGGTTATCTCATAATACAATGCAGATCGCTAGACCAGAAGTCGCCTTTTCTTTTTGAAAACTTGCACGCTGGGAGAATTACTGTGTTGGTAACAGGTGCCCAGCTTTTTGAAGTTTGTGGTCGCACCTGTGCAATGTTTTATCTTGGGCATGTGCCAACAGCCATGATGCATGATGAGGATTATAGTTTTCTCCCAACAAGCTTGGCTTCAAGTGTGGCTAACTTCCAGAGGTTCTCTAGACATCTTGTCTTCTTCCTACATGTGCGATTTCCTTCCCATTCCCTGTACACACCCTCCATGGGGAATCTCCCTTCCCACCAATTCCCAGTGCCTGTTACTCAGCGCATGCTCTTGCAGTGGGATTGCCATTGAAGGAAACATCTCTTGGCTCCCTGCAAAAGAGAGAGAAATTCCACATGGAAGTAGCAGATGGAGCGGGGTTTGGGGAGGGGAGTCTAACTGGTTACTCTTGCTATTCTTGTTTATATACTGAGAAATTTGGGTTCTAACAAGAATTCAATATTGATTTCAGTGCCAGAAAGGGTGGATAAAGGGGAACCAGTGGACGTAGTGTATTTAGACTTCCAGAAGGCATTCGACAAGGTGCCACATAAAAGATTATTACTTAAGATAAAAAATCACGGGATTGGGGGTAATATTCTGGCATGGGTGGAGGATTGGTTATCAAACAGGAAGCAGAGAGTTGGGATAAATGGTTCATTTTCGGACTGGCAACCAGTAACCAGTGGTGTTCCACAGGGGTCGGTGCTGGGTCCCCAACTCTTTACAATCTATATTAACGATTTGGAGGAGGGGACCGAGTGCAACATATCAAAATTTGCAGATGATACAAAGATGGGAGGGAAAGTAGAGAGTGAGGAGGACATAAAAAACCTGCAAGGGGATATAGACAGGCTGGGTGAGTGGGCGGAGATTTGGCAGATGCAATATAATATTGGAAAATGTGAGGTTATGCACTTTGGCAGGAAAAATCAGAGAGCAAGTTATTTTCTTAATGGCGAGAGACTGGAAAGTACTGCAGTACAAAGGGATCTGGGGGTCCTCGTGCAAGAAAATCAAAAAGTTGGTATGCAGGTGCAGCAGGTGATCAAGAAAGCCAACGGAATGTTGGCTTTTATTGCTCGGGGGATAGAATATAAAAACAAGGAGGTATTGCTGTAGTTATATAAGGTATTGGTGAGACCGCACCTGGAATACTGCATACAGTTTTGGTCTCCATACTTAAGAAAAGACATACTTGCTCTCGAGGCAGTACAAAGAAGGTTCACTCGGTTAATCCCGGGGATGAGGGGGCGGACATATGAGGAGAGGTTGAGTAGATTGGGACTCTACTCATTGGAGTTCAGAAGAATGAGAAGCGATCTTATTGAAACATATAAGATTGTGAAGGGTCTTGATCGGGTGGATGCAGTAAGGATGTTCCCAAAGATGGGTGAAACTAGAACTAGGGGGCATAATCTTAGAATAAGGGGCTGCTCTTTCAAAACTGAGATGAGGAGAAACTTCTTCACTCAGAGGGTGGTAGGTCTGTGGAATTTGCTGCCCCAGGAAGCTGTGGAAGCTACATCATTAGATAAATTTAAAACAGAAATAGACAGTTTCCTAGAAGTAAAGGGAATTAGGGGTTATGGGGAGCGGGCAGGAAATTGGACATGAAGCTGAGTTCGGATCGGTCAATGCCCTGTGGGTGGCGGAGAGGGCCCAGGGGCTATGTGGCCGGGTCCTGCTCCGACTTCTTGTGTTCTTTAGATTTGTGGTTGGGATCAGATCAGCCATGATCTTATTGGATGGCGGAGCAGGCTCGAGGGGCCGATTGGCCTACTCCTGCTCCAATTTCTTATGTTCTTATGTTCTAAATAATGGGACGAAGTACAGAGACAGCAGATTGTAGAGCTGCCTGTCAGTCTATGGTCCCTCTCCCGAATGTAGCTTTAGCTATTCTGCCAGCCCTGATCCTTCGTTTTACAGTATTGCACATTGTCCCTGCGGTTTCCTCACCACACAATCCTTCCAAGTTATTACATTTTTCACCGTGCCGTGGTTTTTACGTTACTGTGACAATATAAAGCAACAGAGAAGAAAACAATGAAGTGGTGCAAAGCCCATGAAAAGACTGAAACACAAAAACAGACCCTAAAATATAAGGGAGAAAGGAAAAAAATTATACAAAGCTACAACCGATCAAATGGACACAGAAATAAAGAATGAGCCAACAGGGAAAACAAAATCAAAAGACTAAAGTGAAAAGAAATTTGAAACTACCAGTCGTAAGGGGTTGGTATTTATTGAGTTTTCGTCATGGGAAGCAGTGTTATATTTTCATCTTGAAGTGACAGGACAAGTAAAACCACAGTGAGTTCCTCATCCCAAAAGCATGAGGCCATTTCTTAGAATACTTCCTACTGTGACAAATTTAATAACACCAACTGTGTCTGGCTGGGGGCTTTGCATATCATCAAATACGTTCTTCAATATAATCTTTAAGGTTGATGAAATTCTAAACTCATGCAGTCTGGTGGTTTTTGTAATTTTATTAGGCATATAATTTGCCCATTAGGTAGATAGGGAAGAATAGGTAGAACCTTTTTGAGCCTACATCAAAAAGTGGCATCTGCACATTGTGTTTACAAAAGCAGATTTTTAAACAGTTCTTGTGTCAACCAGGCTGTAGTACAGCTGCTAGAATTGGCTTCAGTTCCCTGCCCAGGCTATGGAGGGAAGAATCAGGCAGGTTCCCACTCACAATCCAGTGACCCTTGCTGCACCTCGGTTGAAGACAGGATCAGGTCTGACTGTGATGCCTACCTATGATTGAATAGGCTGCTGACACTTGTTGTCTAAGCTTGTTAGTGAATAAATGGTCGCTTATGTGAGGTATTGAAGGGCAACTGGCACCAACAATAGCCAACGCCTTCAGGAGAAGAGAGAAGATCATTTGTGGTGGGGGTCACGGTTCTCCCTATTATTTGTGGAGAGTCATGTTGGTTGCTCAGCTGAATGGTTGGACTTTTGTTCTCCTGAGTTCAAAGTTCATGGATTTCCACGGTGACATTTACTGTTTATGTTTTGCAGCCATACTGGAAAAGCCCCTTGAGAAGAAGGCTGGCAGGAACTACGGGCCACCTGGCACCAAGAAACTGATCTACTTTATCGATGACATGAACATGCCTGAAGTTGACACTTATGGCACTGTTCAGCCACATACACTTATTAGGCAACATTTGGATTACAATCACTGGTAGGTGTACTAATTCACTGTTCTACCTGATCCCTGGTTCTCAATCAATTGTTTCTTTTTGTTGCCTCAGATTGACTTCATTTCAAAACTGAATATCGAGCAGGAAGTCAGTATGAAATAATGCCAATGTATATTTACACGCTCATTTCAATATTCTAGTTATTGATTCAGCTAAATGAAACATAGAACTTTGTGATGCAAGGTGGTGAGGGAGAGACACAGAAAAGTCTGGTACTTTAAGTACTGATGCAATCTGTCAGGTTTACGAATGGCACAAAAACTGCCTGCAGCTTTGTAAGGAGATATATCCAGGAAATGGTACATAGTCTAAATTGGCCTTGAAAGGTTATCAAGCAAAAACTTCAGCCTTTTGAATGCTGGTTTTCCAAAACAGCTTTCCAAATATATATGTGGTGTTGCTCACGGTGAGTCAGAGGCCATGCTGCTTTACAACAACGAGGTGTTAGCAGCAAAGTGTGAACAGGAAAGAGTTACTACAAATAACTGAGACACATAAGGAAGTGAGCACCACTATACATTATAAATACCATGCAAAGTAGTGAGGCTTCCTCTAGTTTGCCATTAAAATCCACTTTATCCAGTCGAACATTCCTCCCTCAACCATCACCACCAAAAACAAATTCATCTCATTTGCTCTTCCCAGCTGCCACGTTTGCCTACCTGCCAACAGTGACTACTCTTCAAAAAAAAATAATTCATTGGTTGAAAAACAATTCAGGCATCTTGAGGGTGCGAAAAGCTGTTCTGGAGATGCAAGTTTGTTCTTGTTCCTTTTATAAAAGTAGTATTGCTGTGGGACCCATATTGGATACCATTTATCATTATGCCACGAAATGAATACGATCAGGTTTTATTTGAAGCTCACCACTACACATTATATAGGAACAAAGGAACAGGAGTAGGCCATTCAGCCCCTCGAGCCTGTTCCGCCATTCAATGAAATCATGGCTGATCTGTATCCTAACTCCATCCGCCCTCCTTGAACCAATATCCCTTAATAACTTTGGTTAGCAAAAATCCATCGATCTCAGATTTAAAATTATTGATTGAGCTAGCATCTACTGTTTCTTGTGGGAGAGAGTTCCACACTTCTACCACCATTTGTGTGAAGAAGTGTTTCCTAGCTTCTCTCCTGAATGGCCTGGCTCTGATTTTAAGGTTTTGTCCCCTTGCTTAGACTCCCCCACCAACAGAAAAAGTTTCTCTCTATCTACCCTATCAATTCTTTTCAAAATCCTAAAAACCCCAATCAAATCATCCCTTAACCTTATATATACAGTGAATATCAGAACAAGGTAATTTCTTGGTGAGTTTTCGGCCTTGCAGGTATACGGGGAAAGCTGCAATTACATGGAACTACAGGAAATTGCATGGTCATTGTCAGCATCAGGTACCCTCAGGTCAAGCTGTGTTATACCAGGCGTGAGAGTGACTGAAGCAAAACACTGTGGATGCTGGAAATCTGAAATAAAAATAGAAAAAGCTGGAAAAACTCAGCAGGTCAGGCAGCATCTGTGGCGAGAGAAACAGAGTTAATTTTTCAGGTCGGTGACTTCATCAGAACTCTAATGAAACGTCTTTGACCTGAATCGTTAACTCTGATTCTTTCTCCACCGATGCTGCCTGACCTGTTGAACGTTTCCAGCATTTTCTGTTTCTACGTGAGAGTGACTGATGCTGACACTGGGGGGAAAAAAAGTGGAAAAATGTTTTATTCTCCAGCACAGACGTGCCTCTGCTCAGAAAGCTCACTTAAAATTCAACGGTTGATTTGAGAACTCTGAGTTGTGACATAGATAGATAAATAGATGTAGCTTTGGAACATCCTGAGGTCATGAAAGTCGCCATATAAATGCAGTTTGAAAATAATATATATATATATACACACACATTATTTTATTCAGCTTGTGGTTACCCATTTAGTCAAGCAGCTTGTCAGCACTAGCATTTTTTAAATCTTTTACCAGGTATGACCGAACTAAGCTTTCACTTAAAGAGATTCACAATGTGCAATATGTTTCCTGCATGAATCCCACGTCCGGCAGTTTCACCATCAACCCTCGCCTGCAGGTACGTTGAAGGATTTCTGCCTCTGTCCGTCTACAAAGTCCGTTCAATTAAGACATGATTGGTATTGCAGTAATATCCCAGTGGAGTGCAAAGAAGGTTCAGATCAGACTGCTACGTTGTTAGAAACTTAATGTATCTTTGTCATCAGGGGTTGACACTAAACAGCACAGAATGTCAGTCACTGTTTAACTACACGATTGTAAACAATTTTACAACACCAAGTTATAGTCCAGCAATTTTATTTTAAATTCACAATATATTAAAAACAGATAACATTTGTTCGTGTTTTTAATATAATGGGTCATCTGCTGGCTTTCTCTGTCTTCCGGATGTTTCTGCCTCTCTCTGTTTTTTTTTCCTGTTTGTTTTTTTGTTGAATGTGTATTCGGGGGTTCTGCAGGTGACACCTCTCTGTCTGAACACGGTGATTGCCTTGGCAACGGGCAGTTGCAGGGGCAGTCTGTAAACACCATGTATTGTTCTATATGTATAAATGCGTAGGCTTCAAGGAGCTCCTGAACATTTACCTGAGGAAGGAGGAAGCCTCCGAAAGCTTGTGAATTTAAAATAAAATTGCTGGACTATAACTTGGTGTTGTAAAATTGTTTACAATTGTCAACCCCAGTCCATCACCGGCATCTCCACATCATAACTACACGATGTCAGCATGAGGAACCTTTCTCTCTACTCTCAACTAACTCCAATGAGATAGTGCCACATGATGTACAGGTGGTAGGCTGAGATAAATTGCCTGGGAGGGAGTGTAAGGAGAGATGATTGCATTATTTATTCAATAATATAGGGCACCCTATAGATTATGGCACCCTGAGGCCAAGGAAGGAGAGAAAATCAGCAGAACAACTTTTGGACACTTCTTACTTTCTAGTAGCTGATTTAGGAGTGACAGTGGTGATGACCATGGAACCTCCCCAGGCAGGTAGAGGCATCTGGCATGGGGAGAGATAAAGTGCTGTAGAAAATAAAGTGTATTCCAATAAAAATTCCAAACAATCTCTAAAGTATATCACTCTCAATCTGCTGATGAAATGATTCTGTTCTGCAGTTTGTTTAGTTGCTGTATTAGGTGACCACAAAGTTGCTGTTCCCACATTTACAATATGTAAATCACTTACCGACAGAGATCTATAATGCTATAATCATGTCCTATAACTTATAGGATGGGCACATAATTGATTGCTGCGTGAAGCTTGCTGAGTGCAGTAATCAATCGCACACTCACGGCCACAAGTCAAGACGTGTCAGCAAGACTGTAAGCATTGGTATTGCTTCTCTCTCATCTTCCCTTTTTAAAGAATCAGCCTGATATCTGGATTCTGTTGTGAAATCCATACATGTTACTCCAGGAATTATGTTAAGGCAGGCCCTCTGTGAAGAAAAGTTGAGAAGAGCATCTCGATTTTTGATGGGACAGTGAGATGTAGTGGGGTGGATTACAGTTATGCCTAAAGGGAAAGTACTTTCCAACTGGAAAAAAGCCAATGGAAGGTGCTGCATCACCCTCAGCTTTTACAGGGTCAGATTGTTCCAGATTGGTTCCCAGGCCAGTCCACAGTGAAATTAATGTAAACAGTCAGGGGTTTAGGGGCAATCTCTTCCTCAGTAATATCATTGGAGAGTGTAATGGTGGGTTTCTGTGGTGCTAGAAAATTGGTACTTTATCAATAGTGAAAAATATGGGCTAAATTTCTACCTTTAATAGTCTATGGATAAAAAAATCCACCTATATTTTTATATTTTCCCAGAGAGAAAACTTTGAGTCGGTTGAGTGCATGATTCACAGATTGTGCCACACTTGTCACTCAGATAAGAGCCTGGTCTTCACAAGGCACAGTGACAACTGTCACTTCACCAGAGCAGCCTCTATGTTCCCATTTTTTTTTTAGAGTTCAGAAATCCAAGTGAAGGGCCAAGGCCTATGCTGTGGGCACCATGAAAATTGAAGGGAGTAAAAGAGAGGAGGTAAATCAAGTAATGCCAAAAAGCTTAGTTTTTAAAAGCCTGAAGATTATATGAAAAAGGGAAAACTGAGGGAGGTAACCTGGGATAGAAAGAGTTTTAGAATAAAACTGTCAGATGGGCCAAAACTTCTTTGGCAGCACCTCCCAAAACGGCAACCGCCACCACCTAGAAACACAAGGGCAGCAGGTGCATCACCTCCAAGTCACACACTACCAACAACAACTTGCATTTATTTAGCGCCTTTAACGTAGTAAAATGTCCCAAGGCGTTCTCCCGACTTTTACATATAGTACCGGCCTTGCCAATGACACCCATACCCTAAGAATGAATTGAAAGAAAACAGTGAGGATGTAGGGAGGAGAAACAGCCTACAGGACAGCTTAGAAGGAACAGAAGAGGAAAGCTATGAGAAGTACTGACCAAGGAGAAATGCAATGGCCAAAACAATTTGGAAGGGTAATGCTTTCAAATGAGCTTTGGAGCTTTATACTCCTGATATAAACATTAAACAGGTCAGGGTTCCACCGGATTCATTATTTATTCAACAGGAGGAACTGACACAATAACTCATTAACAACTGTGCTATATATTACTTGGTCAGGCCTCAATATTTTACAGATATCATAACGTGTGAGCCCCTGATGTTGTCTGCCGTTTAACAGTCACACTGATTAGACAGAAGGAAAGCACAGAGGTAGTAATCAGGAACAATGGTTTATCAAGATGGAATAAAATCAAAATCCATTTTTATTGCTTCGCATTTTCTGGGATTCTTATCATTGTTTTTGGGTTTCAGGTTTTACTGTTTCCAGGTTTCATTGGTACTCAGAAAATTAATGATTATCTTTCTTTTCAAGCAGGCACAACACTGACTGGCTTAAACAAGGGCTACTTCAATGCCTGGCTTGAATGAAGGCTACATTACTGGCCTAATTGAGAGCTATCTAAACAACACTACTGAATGGTTTAAACAAAGGTTAAATTGTGATTGGACACTGCAAATGTGATGGGGACTTAAAAAACCTACTTATTGAGCAGCAGCATTGAAAACAATTCCAGGTTGCTCACAGCTAGACCTCTGTGCTGATCTGTTGCTGCACATTTGCACTGGAAACAGTGATCCATGTAGACTCAAAGGGAACTTTAGCTAAGGCCTGTAACTGTGGAGCCATTGAAACCCAAGACTGGTGTAGATCAAATGTCCCGACTTTGGTAGTTTGTGCACATCATACCTCATAGAAATCCCACCCCTAGAAGTCCTGTTCCAGGCCACAGCCCTGATAAGGATGACAGTGAAGCAGCAGAGCAGGCAATTTCACTTATGAAAACTGTTCCTTTTCTTTATTTGGGAGGATTTCCACTGTTTACCATCATAAATGTGTGTTTTTATATTCATTTAAAATTTTGCTAGTGACCTGAGGGAATCTTCCTCTGGAGACTCAGAGACACTGAGAAACAGTAATATGGTGAGGGAACAAAAGAGCATTTTAAGAATTGGCACCAGTATAATTACTAATCGGACCAGACAGCAGCAAGTATGACAGCTTTTTATCTTACACGTTCACACGCTGCCTGTTCCCACGAGACATCCCAGACTCCATCCACCATAGAATAGTTACAGCATAGAAAGAGGCCATTCGATCCATTGAGCCAGCTCTTTCTATGAGCAATCCAGTCAGTCCCATTCCCCCACTCTTTCCCCTTCAAGTATTTATAACCACAAACTACAGCCTTGCTTATAAAAGTATCTAATAACCAAGAATCTTTTTTCTATAGTCTTCTTTTAATATATACTTTTAATTTTTAAAAAAATCTTGTGATTATTAACACGAGCAATGTTTGTGCTGGGGAATGCAATTCTTCCTATTTGAAGAACTCAGAGTAGGATTCAAGCTCCTCCAGATGAGATATAGCACATTCAGATGCAGAGTAAAACTCCTTCTATTCTGCCCCAACAATGTATCTCAGCTCCAACCCCTACTGCACTATCATGACCTATTTTCTTCTCTCTCTATTTCCACACCATTCTGTAGCCTCTCACTGTGATAGGCAGTTTAGTGCTGTAGGTCCATGTCCTCTAGGAACTGCATCGAGATTGTGCAAGTTATTTCTATATAGGACCTTTACAGCCATAGTTCCAGAATGTTATTTGCATTTGACTGGAGCAGAATAAAGATTAAATGGGCAGCACATTCTCGGTGTGACACATTAACTGAAAATAACAAAGGAAGAAATCAATAATTAGCTTGTCGACTCCCAGAGATTCTGCAGTGCTCATGAACTCTGCGTGTCGATGTTTCATCGATACTGCAATGCCCAGTCAGTGCTAGCTTCAGTCAATGCTATCACTGTGCATCTATCACTGACACTTCTAATCTTCATAAATATCTTACTCTTAATACCTTTATTTTCTGAAAATGAGATGATTTCTGCAGATTAAGTGAGGGTAGGTTTTTACTTTGCCAGATTAGCAGCACAAATATTTTTGTAAAGTTCCCAATTTTCTTCGCTCCTCTCCCTGAGGTACTGACTCTCGCTGGGTATAGTTTCATAGGAGCTGGCCGCCCTTATGCTAGTTCCCAGAAATGGTCATCGAGTGTCAGCAGCCTATTTTACCATGGAGGGTATCACAGCCGAGCTCGATCTTGTTCTCAGCTGACATCTACACATGTATACTTCTCAGCACAGGTCACTGGATGGTTAACTTCCTCCTCCAACCGAGCAGCACTGAGATCAGTTGTTGCACCTCATCTGTTAAGTCTGCACAAAGTGGGAGTCGAACCTGGTATCTTCTAATTTGTATAACCCAAATATTCTTGAGGGATTGGGTAGTGCAAGTTGTTAATCCTTCAATCTTCAATATCCAAAGAGTGATAAAGTACAGTTGAATGACAGGAATTCCAGACTTGAGCAGAGACTTGTTGCCAATCAGCATTGACATCCCTCAAATTTCCAAGCACAAAATCTTGCCCACAATAAGAAGTAACATTGCTAAAGATGCCTCCTGGGGTATTAAAGCATCAGTCAACCCTGGATTTACATTCTACTTATTTATCTCATTTATGTATTGTGCTTTAAAAGATGTCTGTGCTGTACACTCTTCTTAAATGGTCCACATAGATTGAAATCTGAAGATGCAGCTGCCTGTTGTGTAAAAGTGTACTTGACCAGTATGGCTAAATGTTTTCTATTTTCTAACGCAGCGCCACTTCTGTGTGTTTGCTCTGTCATTTCCTGGCATGGATGCCCTGGCAACCATCTACAGTACCATTCTGTCCCAGCATCTCAAGCTTGGCAACTTTGCAGGGGTATTGCAGAAATCTACGCAGCAGATAATCAACTTGGCGTTGGCCCTGCATCATAAAGTGGCATCTACGTACCTGCCAACGGCCATCAAATTCCATTACATCTTCAACCTGCGGGATCTGTCCAATATCTTTCAGGTGAGTTCACTGGCGTTTAACATCAAAAGCAACATTCTCTGTTCTAAATTGCCAGAGATTAGACCATCAAAGAGTCAATTTCTAATTATTTCACACCAAAGGTGGTGAGTGATTGAAGTGGACTCCCCAGAAGGGTGGCTAAGGCTCATGACATCATTGATCTTAAGAGGGAGTCAGACAGACATTTGGTGAGAAGATCAATTGAGAGATATAGATAGTGAACTTTTTTTTAAAAAAGCTCTTGGGGCTGGCCAGGTGGACCAAAATGGTCTCTTCTGATCATGACCATTCCTATTAACACATAACAGATTGGCTCAACAGGTTGCTGCCCAAACGTGTTGTTACATGGAGTAGCAGCGCGGGAATCCGAGGCTGTGGTCCTCCGCACTTGAGCTCAGAATCTGAGCCGAACCACTGAGGGGCCCTGAGGGAGGGATGAGAAATCTGGAGCTAGTTATACATCTCAAAGTAGCTGCTTCCGGGCGGGGGAGGGGGGTGTTGTTAGAGATCTGGGAGCAACTGGTTTACCTCCTACAGTGGGGATGATGCATGTGGCAGGGAGATCCAAAAACATTTTAAAGGGGAGAAAATACTTTAAAAAGAAGTAACCTTGCCCTCAGCAACAACAAAACAAAGCTCAACAACATATATGATAAAGTCTGCGTAGGAGGGAGAAGAAATTGAGAAAGGCTGAGAGGGGGAGGAGAGACGACCATACAGGGTGGTAGTGGGGGTTGGTGGTGAAGAGATAGTCAGGGAAGGCTGTATTCCTTGTGCTAAAATGGAAGTTTAGGATTCTGTGCAGAATTAGTTGAAAACATTGGAAATGTGGTGCATTCTTGTCCAATCCTGGAAATTGAGACAAATCTTCTTTTAGGTAAATTTACTTTGTGATAAATTCAGAATGCCCTTTAGTAACTGTTTTTAAAAATTGAACATTTTTGGACTTGAACAGTTTTATCATAAGAAAAAAGAAACGTATTCTGTTTTCAACAGAAAGATCGTTTAGAAAGTCAGTAAATGCATCGGCATCTCGTATTTTTTTTGAAAAGAAACTGTTTCCATGGTGATTGTCCACATCACAAGCTCGATTTCCTAGTTATGCGATCATGCCAGCCACACAGTTTCTAGTGTTTCTACAGCTGGTGACTCGGGAAGCTATTCTTCTTTCTAGTATAAAGTTGAACCTCCAGAGACCCGATGGCATCCGACAACCACATCTTAGTGGATCCTACAAGCTGCCGTCAGTCTCTACTTACCGTTTTCTTTTAGGAGCGGCAGCACTATTAAACATAAGTGGAAAGAACAACACAACGAGGTCATAGGTCCCTGTTTAAGCACCATCTCCTGGGCTCAGATGTAAGATAAATGTAGAAGTGCTGAGTGTGAAGGAACTGAATGAACCTCAGTGGAGAGAGTCCTCAATCTAGGGCAATTCATCTCTGCTGCCCCATCAGCCTTGCACCCCATTTGTATTGTACTGCTGTAATGTAAACAATGTTTAAGCAAAAAAAAACCTCATAAATATCCCCAGAAGCAGTGAGACTGCCGTAACATAACTGGCCGTAGCTGAGCTGAGCTGATACTCCAAAGCAGGCACCTTAACGTAGTGAGCAAATGCTTCAGTGCTGCTGCCTGTATCCAGGTCTGTATCATGGTTGTATCCAACCTGAGATGTAAATGGGTGGAATTCACATTTAAGGCTGCCGTTCACCTGCAGCTGAACTGGTTCCACATTATAAGGGGAAAATTTCCTGTTGCCTATTTATAACAAAATCATTAAACATCTATATTTTAAAAAAAAGTGCTTATGATTTCACTCTACATAGGGAACGGCAGAAATTTCTCCCATTATCCATGTAACTACTAATTTAACTGTGCAAAACGGTAACTAGAATAGTAAAATACCATCAGGTTACTTGTTTAGATAGATTGTATACGCTGTCATTGGTTTGTGTTCCCAAGGGTCAGTCCATTAGAGAATCCTCTCATTACGGGTTTCATTTAGTGGTGAATCAGAAACACTTTAAAATGCATTACAAACCTATTCCAGTCTCCTGCTCTGGAACAAACCCAAAGCATTTGCATTTATTATTTCCACTAGTTATCTGTGAAGGTTCCTTGGCTGTAATTATAAAGTGGTTAGATACTGCCCTAGTACTTTCTAACTTGCATAATAGCAGTTTGTCTGGAACAAAATGACTAAAATTGTTCTTTATATAATTTCTGTTATTTGACAGTAAATCAGAAGCAGCTTGACGAACTAATGACGAAGCATAATTTTGGCACTTAAAAAATATAAATGTAATTGCTTTTCACTTATCAGGTTCTTCTTTTGAATGTGGTCACTGAGTTGTCATGTGTGTGAATTGATAGATTACAGACATTAGTCAAAGTGGTTGATATTGTCACTAATAGACAGCTGACGCCCAGTGAAAGTGAGTTGCACAGTGATTTGAGGCAGTCAGTCAGTCACTGTGGAAGGAAACTTATATTCGTAATACACTGGAGTATGGAGTCGAAGTACAGTAAAAATGAACTGATAAGTTGAGCAGAGGAGAATACGACTTACTGCTTTCTTTTATCAAGTCTCTTCAGGTTTGTCAAATGCAGCACTCAAAATTGGGTTAAGGGATTATCTGTGGGCTGGGTAACTGTTTAAAATTCCAATTTATATGCAGTCATCTTTCAGCTGTTAATGAGGGTCTCAATTAGACATTAAAATGTAAAATGGCATTATGAGAGAAAACAAAGAAATAAAAGATATATGTGAAGTGCAGACTGTGAGGGAGTAGCTAAAGAGGTGGGGAATAGGTAGGGAGAAAGGAACATAGGAACAGGAATAGGCCATTCAGCCCCTTGCGCCTGTTCCACCATTCATGGCTGATCTGCATCCTGACTCCATCCATCCGCCTTGGATTCATATCCTTTAATACCCATGGCTAGCGATACTGAATCGATCTCAGATTTAAAATGATTAATTGATCAAGCATCTACTGCTTTTTGCGGGAGAGAGTTCCACATTTCTACCAACTTTTGCGTGAAGAAGTGTTTCCTAACTTGTCTCCTGAATGGTCTGGCTCTGATTTTAAGGTTATGTCCCCCTGTCCTAGACTCCCCCACCAGCAGAAAAAGTTTCTCTCTCTCTACCCTATCAATTCCTTTCAAATCTTAAAAACCTCAATCAAATCACCCCTTAACCTTCTATATTCCAGGGAATACAAGCCTAGTTTATATAATCTCTCCTCATGACCTAACCCTTGGAACCCTGGTAACATTCTGGTGAATCTGCGCTACACTCCTTCCAAGGCCAGTATATCCTTTCTAAGGTTGGTGCCCAGAGCTGTGCATCGTACTCCTGATGTGCTCTAACCATGGCTTTGTATAGCTGTATTAAAAGGTCCTCCCCTTTATATTCTAGCCCTCTAGTTATAAAAGCTTACATTCCATTAGCCTTTTTGATTATTTTTTGTACCTGATTACTACATGTTAGTGATCTGAGTACATGGACCCCAAAGTCTCTTTGGACCTCCACTGTTCCTAACTTTTCACCATTTAAAAAATACTGGGATCGATCCTTTTTTGGTCCAAAATGGATGACCTCACACTTACCTGTGTTGAAATCCTCCATCTGCCACAGTTTAGCTCACTCACTTAATGTGTCAATGTCTCTTTGTAATTTTATGCTCCCGTCTACACTACTTACTATGTCACCAATCTTTGTGTCATCAGCAAACTTGGATATATGGCTCTCTATTGTGTTATCTAAGTCATTAATAAATATGGTGAATAGTTGAGGCCCCAGCACAGATCCTTTGGGATACCACTAGTCATTTCCTTCCAATTCGAGTACATAACCATTATCCCCGCTCTATGTCTTCTATTACCTAAACCAATTTCCTAACTAGGTCAATAATTTGCCTTCAATTCTATGAATTTTAATTTTAGTTAACAGTCTCTTATGTGGAACCTTACTGAATGCCTTCTGAAGTCCATATAAACTACATCCATAGACATTCCCCTGTCTGCTACTTTAGTAACTTCCTCAAAAAATTCAATTCGGTTCGTTAGACATGACCTACTCTTTACAAATCCATGTTGGCTCTCTCTAATCAGCTCAAATTTCTCCAAGTGCTCGGTCACACTGTCCTTAATTATAGATTCCAATAACTTCCCCACAATAGATGTTAAACTAACAGGTCTATAATTTCTTGGTTTCTCGCTCTCACCTTTCTTAAATAATAGTTACATTTGCAATTTTCCAATCTAAAAGGGACAATTCCTGAATCGAGAGAACTTTGGAAGATCATGGCTAAAGCATCTGCAATTTCCTCACTACTTCCTTTAAAAACCGGGGTGGAAACCATCAAGTCCTGGGGAGTTGTCAGTCAGTGTCATTTTTACTAATACTGTTTTCTTGCTTACGTTAATTTTAGTGAGTTCCAGTCCTTGATTCATTATTAGTTTCCCTGGAATGTCAGGTATATTATCTTCTTCCTTTACTGTGAAGACTGACACAGAGTAATTATTCAACAAGTCTGCCATTTCCTTATTTTCATTTGCAATATTACCCGCATTTGTTTTTAAAGGGCCCACATTACCCTTCACGACCTTTTTTCTTCTAAATTGTAAAAACTTCTTGTGTTAATTTTGATACCCATCGCAAGTTTCTTTTCATATTCCCATTCTGCAGCTCTTACTATCTTTGTTGTCTTTATATCTCTCCCAGTCCCCTGGATCTACACTATTCTTTGCACTCTTCCCTTTAGTTTTAAGTTATCTCTCACCTCTTTTGTCGACCATGGCTGTTTTTGGTAAGTAGAGCTCTTGCCCCTTAGGTGCATATACTGGTCCTGTATTAAGTTAAATTCTTTTTTGAACACCTCCCACTGTTCATCTGTAGTTTTACCCGTTAACAGTTTTGACCAGTTTGCTGTCGTCAATCTCTGTCGCATCCCGTTGAAGCTAGCCTTGCCAAAATCTTGAATCTTAGTAACTGTGTTACGTTTCTCTGTTTCAAATCTAACATTGAGTTCGATCATATTATGATTAGTGTTAGATAAATGTTCCCTTACTGTTAGATTATTAACTAAGTCTTGCTCATTTTTTCACTCAAAGGGTGGTGAGTGTCTGGAACGAGCTGCCAGAGGCAGTAGTAGAGGCGGGTACAATTTTGTCTTTTAAAAAGCATTTGGACAGTTACATGGGTAAGATGGGTATAGAGGGATATGGGCCAAGTGCAGGAAATTGGGACTAGCTTAGTGGTATAAACTGGGCGACATGGACATGTTGGGCCGAAGGGCCTGTTTCCATGTTGTAACTTCTATGATTCATTACTAAATCTAGTATGGCCTGCCCTCTTGTTGGTTCTAGAACATATTGCTCCAGAAAACTATCTTGAATGCACTCAAGAAATTCACTACCTTTCTGACTTGAGCTACTCTGCCCTTCCCAGTCTATATGAAAATTAAAGTGTCCCATTAAAACAACTCTGCTTTTGCTACAAGCTTCTCTAATCTCTGAATTAATACATTCTGCCACTCCATTGCTGCTATCAGGAAGCCTGTAGACAACTCCCTTTACAGTTTTAAGTCCTCTCTTATTCCTCAACTCTAACCATAGAGTCTCCGCTGATTGCTTTCCCTTACCTATAATCCTCTCTTACTTAAGGGACGCATGAAAAACTGGTAAAGTGGAACTGGCTCCAGTAGCCCAAGAGCTGAGTAGAAGAAAAAAAGCAGGTAAACACAGAGGGTGCAAAATACCTTGCTAGCACAGTGTCCTGAGGGGGTTACTCACTCAAGCACCAACCCATTCCATACCCTTCCATCCCTGGAAATGCACATTACCAGCAATTCCTGTTGGAGAGAAAATGGGAACTGTAGTTCAGTCGTTATTAAGGTCAGAGGGCTGCAAACTTCCAACTAGAAAGATAAGGGGCTGTTCCTCAAGGTTACGTTGAGCTTTGTAGAATGGCATTCAGCTGTTTCATATTATGACCTGTAAACAGCACCAGTGAAATTCCACAGTTATAATGAATTCATGAATCTTTGTATCCTTCTGTCTCTATAATTAGCTGCACAATTTAGCAACAGATGCGTACACTAACTGTCACCAGCATCTTTAACAAGGAAGTCTAATTGCTTTGCACTTTGGGGGCTTACATAAAAGTAAGCAAGTTGTTTGGTAAATACTACAATTGAAGACTTTCATTTTGACCTATTAGAGACTACGGTAACCTGTTTATATCACATCACAAATAAAAGACAAAATATAATGGATTCAGGTTATCAGTTCAGAAAGATTTGCCTGATATCCCAAAATATGGGCTCTACAATATTAGCGATGCACACAGATATCTTGACAGAGTAAAATGCTAATTTACAATTTTATATCCAGATTATTACTGTATCACTTTCAATAAGATTCTTCAGTTAGCAGAAATTATATTCTGATAAAGGAGTGTGACTGCCAAATTATAAGCAGTTTTGTGCTGTGGCTTTGTGCCTATTAGAAACTGGGTTGAAACTTTTAGACTCATTTCATTACAGCTGACGGAAGGTAGAGACTTTCATTCCACCAGCCTTGGCAAGATTCAAACCCAAATCCCCAGAGGTGATAAAGCAATGTTCTAACCAACTGCACTTTCAATCCCGTTTTTTTCCCCATGGTTCACTCTGCTTTATACACTGTTGCCTATGGGACCTTCAAAGACTGTAGTGCAAATGAGGGATTCTGCTAATGTTGTACACCACTAGAGTGAAACTTGAGGAAAGTTTGACGGGTTTATTAGTAACATCTGAGCACTGAGGTTGTGTCACGGTCCCAAGTCATTTGTTAATTTTCATTTTAAGCTGGAAAAGAACAACCAATGTTGGCCAGACCAAACTGTAGTGTCTTCTTCCGCATCCCTGTACTTTATTTCTTTATCATTGACTCCTATGCCATCCCATACCCCATAACGGTTAACTTGCATCCCATCTTGCACTCTGCAACTTCCCTCAGAAGTTTCTGTTTTTAAAGAAAATACCCAAATGATGCTCCTACATTAAACTGCATATCAATTGGGATGTCACCATTATTAGAAATGGCAGGTATGGAGGGCTGGACGATGCAACAAGCTACTGCACTGTACTTTCACTGACCTGGCTTTGAATCTAGCTCAGACTCCTACATCTGTTAGCTATAAGCGTCCTACATAAAGCAAGTTTAACCAGCATTAATCCAGTTCCTAGTAGGCACAGCACAGCACAAAAGAGTCCACGCTTTGACCCTACAGAAATTGGCACTAAACGGGCAATGTCACGGACAGAAGCCGTATTTGGAGCTTGTGTTAATAGTGGAACAATTTGTACTAGCGCAGTATAGAGTGCATTTCTGAGTTTGCAGGTTCAGGCACATTCTCAAAGCAGAGTAAAGGGAACTTCACTCTATATCTGGGATGTGTTTTATCACAAAGGGCAAAGGTTCCAGCTCAGAGTGCTATCCAGTGATGCCCGTTGGGAAGCGCACATGCGTGGATGGGTGAGTGATTGTGTGTTTAAAGAGCCTTTGGCTGATGTACTGGAGGGCTGTCACTACCTGAGGAACAGTACTCAAGCAGGAGTCAGTGGAAGGAGGAGTGAGTGGAGAACATCAGAGGGAAAATAAGAAGGGGGTAAAGAAATCTTGCTGAGGGTTCAAAAAGAAATATGGATTTGAAATCCTTAAGTCACTTAAACACAAGTTAAAGAAGGATTACTACCATTCTAGGAGGGAAATGAGCTGGATGAGCTTAGCCCTTTTGCAATACAAGCATTATCATTGCTTTGCAAGTTGATAAAACACAGTTTCAAAGCCATGTTAATAGCTTTTCAGCAGTGAGTGTCCCAATTCAAGATGGAAAAGCATCTGGATAAATTATAAATATAAATTTTAAGTTATGAATTGGCCATGTTCTCTTCTGAACTATTCTTTCTCGGAGTAATATGTCTATCTGTAGAATGGTTTAGAGAGTGTGCATCACACTTTGAAATGTCAAAAGTATAAGGCAGAGAAAGAAAGGCTGCCAATTCAGGATGGGTTTTTTTTTCTGACCTGGAGCTGGAAATTTGCCATCCAATCTTCATATTTCCCTCATCGAACTGCAATTAAACTCTGACTGACCTCAAGTGATGATTGCTCACAGAGATTAGACCTCGTGGGCTTAAAGGGACAAGGTCACTTAAAACACAGCTTCATCTTAGCAGAATAATACATTGATACATTGTCATGATAAAACAACATGTCATTTGAGATATCGCAAGCAGGTGATCTGCTGGCATTAAACAAAATTGAAGGAATCAACCCGGCAGGATTGGCTTTGTGACAGTTTCGAAAGAAAATGCTGAAAAGAATGACCAGGTTGCCAAGCAGAATCTCACCCTCTCATTAGCTGCGGGAGAACTCATCTAGCGTGAGGCATTTTAAAGGAATGATGAGGAAGATTGCCTGCTATCAAGGTCAAGTGGGGGATAGTAGCCACTGCAAACAAAATTGGGTCAGACATTATTTAGCAAAAGCTGACTGAACAGTTAGTTCAATCGTCAGTTGTTTTATTTACTACCACATGGCGGTAAAAAAAATGACAGTGTGCTTGGAGGCTTTGCCAATTATGTATTATGATCCATTTTAATAACATATTTAAGTTGCATTCCCATCACAATAATACTTCTAGTTAATTCAAATACTGGCATATTGCTTTTTTATTAGCAGTAATTTTTCGTTGTAGACGGGAGTAAGTGTTAGCTGATTTATATGCTGTCCCCCATTTCCAATTATTCTGTATTACCCTTCAGTGGCATCTGATGGAAGGATGTGCTGTTGGAGCCAGTTTTGTGTCACTCGTAGCTCATGTTGCATGCTGCCAAATGATGTAGGGCATGAAAATATATAAGCAGCTGGCACAGTGAAGTTCACCAAGGTGCTTTAAATGAAATAAGTGAGTTGAAAAGAAGTCAAGAGAATGGGTAATAATTCAGACAAGGAGTTCACTGATGATGCTGTGTTGCTGCTGCTTCGATGTTGCTGTATGTACTTTACTGCTAAAATACTGCACTGGGAACATGAATGGAAAGCCAGAATTTTAATATACAAGATTTTCTATCTTTTTAAAAATGAGGATAATGAAACACAGTAATGCATTGTAGACTAATGAGCATCGGGGGAAGTGATAACACGGCAGTAGTCTAATGATGTGATTTCCACTTTGCAGCAACAATAAAGTTGCAGGATAACTCCAGAGGTGAGACCCGACTAGGGTTGCCAACCCTACAGGATTGCCCTGGAGTCTCCAGGAATCAAAGGTTAATCTCCTGGACACTCCTGTGAGCAACCTGGGAGAAAAATCACAGGGACATTTTCTTCTGCTGTTTCACTCCGGCCAGAATAACAACAAACAGCTGGGCCGTGACAAGCCCAAGATGCAATGCAGCCCAGGCGCGCACACACTCCGTGCGGTACAACCATGTGATGGATAGAGTGGTTTCTGGAGTGCAGAGGATTGTGGGTATTGTAGCTCCCATTACTGAATGATTGATGCTTTAGGTGACTACTGTCAGGAGAGTGTGGGGCCGCGGTTGGAGGCAGGCTGAACCCTCCTGGAATACAGTCCAACTAGACTTGGCAACCCGAGACCTGACTTTATGCAGGAGTGAAGTGGTGTGGGACTCCTTCCCCTCTCTAAGGGCCAAGACGTTCTCACGACGCTGGGTGTGAGCAGGCATGTGCTGAGGTCTGACCTAAGCAGGAGAATTCCAGTTAGAGCCAGGCAGTATTAACAAGAATACCATTGGCTGGAGCCAATACTGTCACTAGGTTAACTGCAGCATAGGAGGTTTGGCTGGCCTCCAAAACTGGGAGAGCAGGCCTATAGCACTTTTTAAATTTAGAATTCTTCCACAATTATAACATTTGAACAGAAGCGAATTGTTGCAATTTGAGTGCTCCACTGGATAACGTCTCTCATGGTTACACCCATAGCCGAGCCCACGCTCACTACAAACTGAAGTGTGACTTTATCTGCACAACATCTTCTACAAAATCTGCTGTACAAGCACACAATTAGACCACTGCCGTGTTGTCACTCCCTGTTGCCTATTCGTCTACAGTGCATCACTGTGTTTCATTATCCAATCTTTTAAAAAGGTAGAAAATATTATAATCCTGGCTTTCTATTTGTATATCCAGCACAGTATTTTAGCCTGTCCCCACAGTAACATCACCACAAAATGCAGCAGGATAGCATTCTCAGTGAACACTTTGTCTGAATTGTAACCCATTCTCTGATTTTCCATCACTCATTTAATTAAGAGCGCCTTGGTGAACTTCACAGTATTGTCCAGGGGTTGAAGAGAAATGCTTGTTAACAGTGATTAGCTCAGTACATTGGCAATGAGTGCAGTCATGTTCTCCTCGCCTTGAGATAGTAGATTAAATATCGTATCAGATGGTTGTGGAAAATCAATGCAACAGATTTCACTTCATTACAGAATGTTTAGCCTCTTTGAATATACAAAAATAATAAAAGACATGGTGCTTTGCTAACCCTCTTAGTAATACTAAATCTGGAGCAGCAAGCAAACATAAAACTTGTATCTGAGGTTTTGTCCAGCCACAATGGATCCTCCAGCTTCTCTCAGTGGATTCGAAGAACTGAATAGTTGAGAGCATTATATTACATTGTCTTCGGTCCCCGCTACAAATTGTGTTCCCTACCCACCGGCTCCATCCCTCTCCCTGGCCACTGTCCAAGGCTGAACCAGAACGTTCGCAACCTTGGTGTCCTATTTGACCCTGAGATGAGCTTCTGACCACATATCCGCTCCATCACTAAGACTGCCTACTTCCACCTCTGTAACATCATTCGTCTCCACCCCTGCCTCAGCTCATCTGTTGCTAAAACCCGCATCCATGCCTTCGTTACCTCTAGACTTGACCATTCCACTGCTCTCCTGGCTGGCCTCCCATCTTCCACCCTCCATAAACTTTAGCTCATCCAAAACTCTGCTGCCCGTATCCTAACTTGCACCAAGTCTCGTTCACCCATTACCCCTGTGCTCGCTGACCGACATTAGCTCCCGTCCGGGAATACCTGGATTTTAAAATTCTCATCCTTGTTTTCAAATCCCTCCATGGCCTTATCCTTCCCTATCTCTGAAACCTCCTGCAGCCCTACAACCTTCCGAGATCTCTGCGCTTCTCCAATTCTTGCCGCTTGCGTATCCCCAATTTTAATCACTCCACCATTGGCGGCTGTACCATCAGTTGCCTCGGCCCTAAGCTCTGGAATTCCCTCCCTAAACCTCTCCGCCTCTCTATCCCTTTCTCTCCTCCTTTAAGGTGCTCCTTAAAACCTACCTCTTTGACCAAGCTTTTGGTCAACTGTCCTGGTATCTCTTTATGTGGCTCGGTGACAAATTTTGTTTGATAACGCTCCTGTGAAGTGCCTTGGGATGTTTTACTACCTTAAAGGCGCTATATAAATGCAAGTTGTTGTTGAGATAAACTTTTGAAGTTTAACCTGGGATTTAGGAAAACATTGGGAGAGGGAGAAATTCTCCTCCAGAATTCCACCCAAAAATCAGACAGGATCACGACTGAGAATGTTGCAAACTTTGGGCGGTGAGGCCTACCTCCGCTTTCAGCGGGATTTCCCACCAAGCACTGCTGCGAGCCATTCCTACCCCACTCACTGCGTGCAAATGGGGGTGGGGCCCTGGATCCCCCTGCGACTTTCTCTTCTTTCCTCCCATTACCACCGCTACCTGGGGCTGCCAGGTGGAAGGACCAAGAGTTGTGGCATTGTAGTGGCCGTTTCTCGCTCTAGTTGGCCCCAGACACTTATCTGGTAAAGGCGTCAGTCTCGGATAAGACCTTCAGTGGCAGCCTTCCATCCAATCTTTGGGGCTATTATGCTCCTTTAAAGTCGCTTGCTGTCTCTTATGATGCCGCAGTGGCATCCTCATGACAACATTGCTGAAATTTCCTCATTTGAATTGGCGGGCTCTCACTTCATGGCAGGAATCCCCCAGGAGCCCGCTATTCATATGCAATGAGCCAGAACCCAGCAAAAAGCATGAGAAGAATTCCTCCTCAAAGAGGAAAATCCACCCCCCCTCCCCAAACCAAGTATCTTCCAGAGCCAAACAAAGTTTATCAGATTAAAGTGCTAGTTTCCTGAAACTACGAGAGAAGTTAAGCTCTCAGGAGGTAATAATTAGGTGATGGCAAGCTTGGGTTTATTATCGGTGTCATTGTTGTTTTTAATGCCTACAGTATGAGTGTTAGATGAGAGTTTTAATCCATTGCTGGTTTATCTCTATGCTGTCATTCACATAGAGGATCACTGCTTTGGATGCAATGGCTGCATTGCGATAGTTAGCAGTTGATACCCCGGAACTGGTCAGTATGTGTGATACAAATCACTATTCACAGTAAGAAATTTACCTTCCTGTGTACAGCCTGCTCTTCTGTATTGACATTAAGAAGCAATTTTAGTTATGATGTGGAACACGTTTAAGTTGTGAAGAATTTTTCCAAAACACTCTTATAGTCTGTGAAGTAGTTAATCCCTTTATTATAAGCTGTTTTTTCATTGGAAGGCTTTCCGTCAGATTGACCAAATGCTCAAGTTTGCAACAGGTTCTAATTTATCATTGTACCTGCATTCACTCTTAGTACATCTGTAAGGAGGAGTTTCGTTGTAGGCATAGAACAAGGCCTGGCTTGGGAGTTTGTTACAGATTGAAGCTCTCCCAATTTATACCATCATTAGTTGTCACAACTAGGCAGGTCATAGATGCAATGAGAACATACCGTCATGTTCTATTATCTGTCAACAGCTATATCTGTCTAACTTTTATCTTTCTGCTTTTCAGAATAACAAATTTGAGTTACCGTCATTAAGGTATAAGAATATAAGAAATAGGAGCTGGAGTAGGCCATACTGTCCCTCGAGCCTACTCCGCCATTTATTAAGATCATGACCGATCTTCGAACTCAACTCCACTTTCCAGACTGATCCCCATATCCCTTGATTCCCTTAGAGTCCAAAAACCTATCTCAGCCTTGAATATACTCAACGACTGAGCATCCACTGCCCTCCGGGGGGGGTAGACAATTCCAAAGATTCACCACCCTCTGAGTGAAGAAATTCCTCCTCATCTCTGTCCTAAATCGCCCACCCCTTATCCTGAGACTATGCCCCCTAGTTCTAGACTCTCCAGCCATGGGAAACAGCCTCTCCGCACCTACCCTGTCAAGCCCTCTCATAATTTCATACGTTTCAATGAGATCACCTCTCATTTTTCTAAACTCCAGAGAATATAAGCCCAGTCTTCTCAATCACTCCTCATAGGACAACCCTCTCATCCCAGGAATTATTGCTTTGTTGCACCGCCTCTAAGGCAAGTATATCCTTCCTTAGGTTAGGAGACGAAAACTGTACACAGTACTCCAGGTGTGGTCTCACCGGAGCCCTGTACAATTGTATAAAGTGGGGAACAATTGTGTACAATTGTAGCAAGATTTCCTTACTCTTGTACTCCAACCCTCTCGCAATAAAAGCCAACACACCATTTGCCTTCCTAATTGCTTGCTGTACCTGCATATTAACTTCGTGTTTCGTGGACAAGGACACCCAAATCTCTCTGAACGTGAACATTTAATAGTTTCTCACCATTTAAAAACTATTCTGTTTTTCTATCCTTCCTACCAAAGTGAATAACCTCATATTTCCCCACATTATACTTCATCTGCTACCTTCTTGCCCACTCACTTAACCCATCTATATCCCAATGCAGACTCATTGTGTCCTCCTCACAGCTTACTTTCCCACCGAGCTTTGTATAGTCAGCAAGCATGGATACATTGCACTCGGCCCCTTCATCTAAGACGTTAATATAGCTTGTAAATAGCTGGGGCCCCAGTACTGATCCTTGCAGCACCCCACCAGTCACAGCCTGCCAAACTGAAAATGACCAGTTTATCCCTACTGTCTGTTTGCTGTCCATTAACTAATCCTCTATCCATGCTATTATATTACCCCCAACCCCATGAGTCCTTATCTTGTGTAACAACCTTTTGTGTGGCACCTTATTGAATGCCTTTTGAAAATCCAAATGTACTGGTTCCCCTTTATCTACCCTGCTAATTACATCCACAAAAAACACGATTTCCCTTTCATAAAACCATGTTGACTCTGCCTAATCATAAGAATGGATTCCAGCATTTTCCTGACGACTGATATCAGGCCAACTGGCCTGTCGTTCCCTGTTTTCTCTCTGTCCCTTTCTTGAATTCTGGTATTGTTCCCAGTTTGCTGCTCTTAAATATAATGGCCTATAAATTTGGCCACTAACCGGCCTACTAAGCTCCCAATCTGGCGGGCAGGAAGTGCAGGCTCATTTCTGGACAGAAATTCGTCGCACAGCATATTGGGAAAGGCAAAAAAAATTGTCGTAATGTGTTCATGCTTGGAACAAGCATTAAGCCCTTTGCATATGCAAATAAGGGACCTAGTGCCTGTTTGAGGCCCACACTGCAAGTTTAGTTTGCCCTGAGGTGGCTGCACTCAGTAAAACCAGATCTCAGGACCGCCTGCTACCAAAAAGGTAAGTTTTTGAAAATTATTTACCTGATTGTAGAGCCTGGAGGAGCAGGAGTGCTCATCCCGACCCCACATTTAAAGAACGCTGGTCACTCTAACCCCTGCCCTGATCGCGCTGCTCCCCCTAATCCATCTTTTGATTTCCTGACCTGGTCTGCAATCTCTCTCCTCCCGCCAGCCTCTGTGCCTCTGATCCCTCTCCCCTCCCCAAAGATAGGTGCGCCCGAATTTCTGCCCCAATATAAACAACCAGCTGATCTGCCAATGGAATTTGTGTCTTCTTTCACCACCATATTTTGGTACCTGAGTTTGGTTTGAGTGGGACATTATCAGGTGACTTGAAGGGAAGGTGAGTCTGGTGTTTCTTTCATTCCGTGAGGAGGATATCCACTCATTTGTGCATAGTATTGTTCTACAAGAAAGCAGCTGTATCCAGGTTCAATTAAACCAAGCCCTTGGAGTATATGTGGCAATGTTAGCGATAAAACAAAGGGCATAATTTTAGCCGGGGGGTTGGGGCAGGCGGGGGGGGGTGGAATTCCTGACGGGAAACCTAGAAGTAACTGGAGGTCATTGCTATTTTGACGTAAGGATGTTGTTTTTTTTACTTTTTTGCCAGTTTCCCGCCTGACAGGCCAGCCTGATTGACTGAGAGCCAGCCCGTCAGACGGGAGAAGAGCCAGGAAGAGGATGTGATCAGCAAGTGTTAGATTGGGGGTCAGGGTCATGGGGAGGGGTCACCGGGGGTCAGTCATCGGGGGGGGGGGGGGGGGGTCAGGTTCGGGGGCTAACATGAGGTCGGAGGTCGTGGTGGGGGAGTCAGAGATCGCGGTGGGGGGAGTCGGAGATAGTGGGGGCGGGGGGGTGGTGGGGGTTGCTGCAGGTAGACTTGGGACTGGGGGAAGCATTCATGCTCCTCCGGGCTCACAAGCTGTGCTATGAAGGCATTTACCTGCAGTTTCAGGCCTTCTCGCCTCCTCTCGCAAGACGTGAAGGAGAAGGCCCGGGAATCCCGGCCCCCTGGGGGCCAAAATCAAAAAAGCTTTGAAAATGGAGGCACACAGCCTTCTTGAAAACTTTTAATGCTCGACCCACCTCCTAAGAGCGGATTGGTCGTCCGTCCCTCGTCCCGACCCCGTGAAAACCGGAAATGGACGGGATGGAGGCGGTTTGGGGGCAGGTTTTAGATTTTTCTAATTGTCACTGCCCCCCCCCCCCCCACTCCCTTCCCCCCCACTCCCACCCATCTGTTTTTCCAGGCTAAAATAATGCCAAAAGCCTTTCTCAGTGACCAAATATAAATGAAAGATTTAGATTTATATGTGTATTCTAAGGCCAGCTGAATCTTTCATGTGATGATCATGACAGACACATTCACTGTATCTTTTGGAAATGCTGTGAGCAGCGAGATTGAAATGATATTCACATATCAAAAAGGTACATTGAGTATACCTCCTCTCTCTGAAGCAAAATATTGGTCAGGTGAATTAATCCAGCTTCCTACTTAATTAAAACAATTTGCTGCAGTATGCAAACACACAACAATAGAGAAGTGGAAATATAGTACTCACCCAGTTAGAACACAATAATGAGGATCTGCAGTTAGTGGAGAAACTAACTACTCTCACCAGTCTCATTGAACCTTCTCACCAGTTCGTCATTGACCCCTCTCACCGGTCCCTCTTTGACCCTTCTCACCGGTCCCTCGTTGACCCCTCTCAAGAAAGGGTTGCCAGTTGAATCGTCTTTGAGTGGGTTGTCCAGAAATTTGTGAACTGTAGATTGAACAACCATGAGGCTGGAATTTCCTCCATTCAATTTATGTCTAAATTATGCCAAAATTTCCTGAGAATCTCATCAGCATACGTCCGTATGTAAAAACAAAGCAGAAATCAGCGTTAACAATTGGGGCACAATTGGGGTGTACGGCACCTTTGTCTCTCTTTATCCTATTGATGTTATGAAAATGAAAGTCTGAAGCAATAAACCATGATTTATGCACATTAAGCACAAATTCTGATGCAATAAAAAAGCATTCAAAAATACATTGCAGGACTCAGTCAGGAGAAATGATAGTTAAAAAAAGACATTATAAAACATCAAATAGCAACTTCAGGTCTTGCTACGTCAAAAAATTTGGAAATAAATTTACGCCCATTCAGAACAAGCTTAAATGTATTCTCTGGTCTATTGAATGGGGTGGAGCTGTGAACCAAGTGGGATTTTGGCAGAGGTAACTGGAGAGCAAATAATCAAGGAAATTCCTGTGTAACGACATTTCAGTGCAAATCAGTGACGTGCGAATGTCCTCGGGGGTGGGGGAATGTGATTTGTAACAAGGATGAGAATTTTACAATCGAGGTTTTGCCATTCTGGGAGCCAGTGTAGGTCAGCGAGCACACGAGTGATGGGTGAACAGGACTTGGTGCAAGTTAGGATACGGGCAGCAGAGTTTTGGATGAACTCAAGTTTACAGAGGGTACAAGGAGGCCGGCCAGGAGAGCACTGGAATAATCGAGTCTAGAGGTAACGAAGCCATGGATGTGGGTTTCAGCAACAAATGTGCTAAAGCAGAGGCAGAGACGGGCGATGTTACGGAGCCGGAAGTAGGCGGTCTAGGTGATGGAGAGGATATGGGTAATTTCCCGATTTTATGCACATCTGAAATTTGCAATGCACACCATTTCCCAATCATAATGGTTGGAAAGTCAAGGTCAAATCATCCCCAACTTTCCCATATCCATTGCTAGTGGGCAATGAAGAGCATGATCAGAAAATGTGTCTGTCCGTTTACTGCATCCAAAATGGACAGCCAAGTTGGACTATAGGTGGATGCAAGTGCATGACTATAGTCTGCTCAACTGGGAGGATGACAGGAGTGCTGCCCTACTTAAAATTAAAAAACAATTTATGCATTTTATAATAATTAGATCACTTTATTTGACAGAGGATTTATAATAATGATTCCACTACTAACTTAAGTGTACAGTTTCCCTATTACCATCATATATTTGCTAAGTTTGTGGATGATATGAAGATCTGTGTGATTGTAAGAACTGAAAATGAAAATAAATGACTCCAAGCGGACCTTGATGCGATGGGGACTGGGGTCGTGTTTGGAAAATTACATTTAACTTGAATAAATGTGGTGTTATTAACATGGGCTGGACCAGTGCTAAACATACTTGTACCCAACAGGGTAAAGAACTAAAGTCTGTTAAGAAGGAATGAGATCTTGGCATTATTGTACTTAATTCCCTTAAGGTTCATGACAAGTGCTGTGAAGCAATAGTTAGGTTACATTGCCAGGACAATTCGTTATAAAACAATACACACTATTTTGGCCTTGTATAAGACTTTGGTTAGACCTCTCTTAGAATACAGTGCCAAGTTTTGGTCCCCTCACAAAGTAGGTGACATAGAGGCATTGTAAAAGATTCAGAGGAGGGCCACAAAAATAATACCTACCCTGAAACACTTCAGTTATGCAGGTAGGCTTAAAAACCTAGGTCTCTTTACTTTAGAGAAGCATAATCTCCAGGGTGATCTGATAGAGGTGTTTAAAATAATGAAGGGACAAGACCGTGTTCACGTAGATAGATTATTTCAATTCTATACCTGCATACCTTCAAAAGAGAACTGGACCTTTTCTGGGCTGGAGCGGAGATCATGCTGTACAAAAGTTAGGCAGAATAGTAAGTAATATAAATTGTGGTCAATATGTCCTCTTGGATTAGTTTTGATCACCTTAAAGGGATTGGAAAGGCATTTTTTTCTCCCTAAATTGGCCCTAGGTTTATAAAAATCTGGTTTTCTACCTCTCCCAGGAGGTCACATGACTGTTGGGTGTTGTAAATCATGATGCTTAGGGCATCATGGCTGTATGAGGCAGGCTTAATGCACCAGCTGGTCTTTTTAAAGTCAAGTTAATGGTCCTATAATTTCCTGGTTTTTACTTATTGCCCTTTTTGAATGTTGGCACCACATGCGGCTCCTTCCAGTCCATGGGTGCAATCCCAGACCCGAGCAAGCAATTAAATATACGAGCACGGGGCTCATTGATCACAGCTCCCATTTACTTTTAGAGCAGTTTCAAGTGCATGCCAACAGGATGTGTTTTGAGACCCCTTATTTTTTCCAGGTCTATATCCGCATCCACATTGACACTTTCAACTATCGAGTTAGCTGCACAATGTATTATTGGTAACTCAGCATCCTCTTCTGAAATAAAGACTGATGCAAAGTAGCCATTTAAAACCTCTGCTATATCTTGGGAGTCCACCTGAATCTGCCCTGAGGAATCCTACAATGGCCTTAAACAGTCCTTAATGGCCCTGGTTTTCCAGAAGTATATGGGGCAAGATAAAGCAGAAAAAGAAAGCTTACGACTGTCACAGAAAACTAAATACTGCAGAAAGCCTAGAGGAGTATAGAAAGTACAGGGATGATGCAAAAAAGGAAATAAGGAAAGCAAAGAGAGGACATGAAAAAATATTTGCTAGTAAGATTAATGAAAGCCCAAAGATGTTTTATCAGTACATTAAGAACAAGAGGATAGCTAAGGAAAAGGTGGGACCTATCAGGGATGATAAGGGTAACTTGTGTGTAGAAGCAGAGGATGTGGGTAGGGTTTTAAATGAATATTTTATCTCCGTATTAACAAAGGAAAGAGATGATCCGGACATAGTAGTCGAAGAGGAGAGGTGTGAAATATTGGAGAAGGTGAACAAAACAGGAGAGGAAGTACTGGAAGGACTGGAATTCTTGAAAGTTGATAAGTCACCAGGGCCAGATGGATTGTTTCCTAGGCTATTGAAGGAAGCCAGGGAGGAAATAGTGGATGCTCTGAGGATCATTTTCCAATCCTCACTAGATACAGGGGAGGTACCGGAGGACTGGAAGACGGCAAACGTAGTAACATTGTTTAAAAAGGGTACGAGGGAAAGGCCGAACAATTATAGGCCGGTCAGTCTTACCTCGGTGGTGGGCAAACTATTCGAATCAATACTGAGAGATAGGATAAACTGTCACTTGGAAAGGCACTGTTTAATCAGGGATAATCAGAATGGATTTGTTCAGGGACGGTCACGCCTTACAAATCTGATTAAATTCTTTGAGGGAGTGACAAGGAGGATTGATGAGAGTAGTGCAGTGGATGTTGTCTACATGGATTTTAGTAAGGCATTTGACAAGGTCCCACATGGCAGACTGGTCAGAAAGGCAAAAGCCCATGGGATACAGGGAAATGTGGCGAATTGGATCCAAAATTGGCTCAGTAACAGGAAACAAAGGGTAAAAGTCGATGGATGTCTTTGCGAATCTGTTTCCAGTGGTGTGCCACAAGGCTCAGTGTTGGGTCCCTTGCTGTTTGTGGTATATATTAATGATTTGGACTTGAATGTAGGGGGCATGTTTGGCAAATTTGCAGACGACACAAAAATTGGCTGTGTAGTAGATAGTGAAGAGGATAGCTGTAGACTCCAAGAAGATATCAATGGGTTGTTGGAGTGGGCGGAAAAGTGGCAAATGGAGTTCAACCCGGAGAAGTGTGAAGTAATGCACTTAGGGAGGGCAAACAGTAAAAGGGAATACGCAGTAAACGGGAATATATTGAGAGGGGTAGAGGAAGTGAGAGACCTTGGAGTGCATGTGCACAGGTCCCTGAAGGTGGCAGTACAGGTAGATAAGGTTGTGAAGAAGGCATATGGAGTGCTCTCTGTTATTAGCCGAGGTATAGAATATAAAAGCAGGGATGTAATGATGGAACTGTATAAAACGCTGGTAAGGCGTCAACTGGAGTATTGTGCGCAGTTCTGCTCACCACAAGGACGTAATTGCTCTGGAGAGAGTGCAGAGAAGATTTACAAGAATATTGCCAGGGCTTGAAAATTGCAGTTACGAGGAGAGATTGGATAGGCTGGTGTTGTTTTCCTTGGAGCAGAGGAGGCTGAGAGGTGACTTGATTGGGGTGTATAAAATTATGAGGGGCCAGATAGAGTAGACAGGAAGTACCTGTTTCCACTCATGGAGAGTTCAAGAACTGGAGGACATAGATTTAAGCTGATTGGCGGAAGGATTAGAGGGCACATGAGGAAAAGCTTTTTTACCCAGAGGGTGGTGGGTGTATAGAATTCGCTGCCCGAATTGGTGGTCGAGGCAGGGACCCTCAACTCTTTTAAAAAGTACCTGGACCTGCACCTAAAGTGCTGTAAGCTTCAGGACTACGGACCGGGTGCTGGAAGGTGGGATTAGAATGGGCACCTGGTTGTTCTTTGAGCCGGCGCGGAAATGATGGGCCGAATGGCCCCCTTCTCTGCTGTATCTTTTCTTTGGTTCTATGGACCCCTAACATAAGAACATAAGAAATAGGAGCAGGAGTAGGCCAATCGGCCCCTTGAGCCTGCTCCGCCATTCAATAAGATCATGGCTGATCTGATCCTAACCTCAAATTTAGATTCATGTCCAATTTCCTGCCTGCTCCCCGTAACCCCTAATTCCCTTTACTTCTAGGAAACTGTCTATTTCTGTTTTAAATTTATTTAATGATATAGCTTCCACAGCTTCCTGGGGCAGCAAATTCCACAGACCCTCTGAGTGAAGAAGTTTCTCCTCATCTCAATTTTGAAAGAGCAGCCCCTTATTCTAAGATTATGCCCCCTAGTTCTAGTTTCACCCATCCTTGGGAACATCCTTACCGCATCCATCCGATCAAGCCCCTTCACAATCTTATATGTTTCAATAAGATCGCCTCTCATTCTTCTGAACTCCAATGAGTAGAGTCCCAATCTGCTCAACCTCTCCTCATATGTCCACCCCCTCATCCCCGGGATTAACCGAGTGAACCTTCTTTGTACTGCCTTGAGAGCAAGTATGTCTTTTCTTAAGTATGGACACCAAAACTGTATGCAGTATTCCAGGTGCGGTCTCACCAATACCTTATATAACTGCAGCAATACCTCCCTGTTTTTATATTCTATCCCCCTAGCAATAAAAGCCAACATTCCATTGGCTTTCTTGATCACCTGCTGCACCTGCATTCTAATTTTTTGATTTTCTTGCACGAGGACCCCCAGATCCCTTTGTACTGCAGTACTTTCCAGTTTCTCGCCATTAAGATAATAACTTGCTCTCTGATTTTTCCTGCCAAAGTGCATAACCTCACATTTTCCCAATATTGTATTGCATCTGCCAAATCTCCGCCCACTCACCCAGCCTGTCTATATCCCCTTGTAGGTTTTTAATGTCCTCCTCACTCTCTACTTTCCCTCCCATCTTTGTATCATCTGCAAACTTTGATATGTTACACTCGGTCCCCTCCTCCAAATCGTTAATATAGATTGTAAAGAGTTGGGGACCCAGCACCGACCCCTGCGGAACACCACTGGCTACTGGTTGCCAGTCCGAGAATGAACCATTTATCCCAACCCTCTGCTTCCTGTTAGATAACCAATCCTCCACCCATGCCAGAATATTACCCCCAATCCAGTGATTCTTTATCTTGAGCAATAATCTTTTATGTGGCACCTTGTCGAATGCCTTCTGGAAGTCTAAATACACTA
Organism: Heptranchias perlo; assembly: GCF_035084215.1. Taxonomy (NCBI): domain Eukaryota; kingdom Metazoa; phylum Chordata; class Chondrichthyes; order Hexanchiformes; family Hexanchidae; genus Heptranchias; species Heptranchias perlo. Next base: position 32,928,772 of record NC_090347.1, on the reverse strand, counting down.
CGTCCACTGGTTCCCCTTTATCCACCCTGTACGTTATGTCCTCAAAGAACTCAAGCAAATTTGTCAGACATGACTTCCCCTTCGTAAAGCCATGCTGACTTTGTCTTATTAAATTATGTTTATCCAAATGTTCCGCTACTGTCTCCTTAATAATAGACTCCAAAATTTTACCCACCACAGATGTTAGGCTAACTGGTCTATAATTTCCAGCTTTCTGCCTACTACCCTTTTTAAATAAGGGTGTTACATTAGCAGTTTTCCAATCTGCCGGGACCTTTGCCGAGTCCAGAGAATTTTGGAAAATTATTACCAAAGCATCCACAATCCCTACTGCCACTTCCCTCAAGACCCTAGGATGTAAGCCATCAGGTCCAGGGGATTTATCCGCCTTGGGTCCCATTAATTTACTGAGTACCAATTCCTTAGTGATTTTAATCGTATTTAGCTCATCCCCCCCTAGAGCCCCCTGTTTGTCCAGTGTTGGGATATTCTTAGTGTCCTCTACCGTAAAGACTGAAACAAAATATTTGTTCAGCATTTTTGCCATCTCCATGTTTCCCACCATTAATTTCCCGGTCTCATCCTCTAAGGGTCCTACGTTTGCCTTAGCCACCATTTTTCTTTTTATATAACTATAGAAACTCTTGCTATCTGTTTTCATATTTTTTGCTAGTTTATTTTTATAATCTATCTTCCCTTTCTTAATCAATCCTTTAGTTACTTTTTGCTGTCTTTTGAAGACTTCCCAATCTTCTATCCTCCCACTAAGTTTGGCTACCTTATATGTCCTTGTTTTTAGTCGGATACTATCCTTAATTTATTTACTGAGCCACGGATGGCTGTCATTTCTTTTACACCCTAAATAGCAAAGAAAGATTTTGCTATTGCTACCACAGCTGTCCACAGTCTTCTTCTCGTTCACCTGAGGAAGGAGGAAGCCTCCGAAAGCTTGTGAATTTAAAATAAAATTGCTGGACTATAACTTGGTGTTGTAAAATTGTTTACAATTCTTCTCCAGTGACCTTTTAGCTTCTGTAACAGAAGTTTTGGCTGCCTTTAGCTGAGCTCAATACCTTCCCTGTTCTCCTGAGAACTATCTTCTTTAAGACTGTAAAAGTAATTTTGCTCAAGTCAGATTTGTTCTCACAGATGCCCATTAGCCACTTTGGCTTTGTTTATCATGTACCCATCTTTTAACTCTCGGGACATCCTTTTGATAATGGATGGTTTTAAAGGTATTCCATTTAATGTCCCTCCCAGTCGGTCTGCCAAATCGACCTAATTCAAGACCTGTTATCTTTACGAATTTAGTCCTCTTGACATCTGGGTCAAATAATGTTTGAGGCACAGGGAAATACTAAATTATACTGTAGGAAGGTTTGGAGAATACTTGAGTGAACATTTTGGAATTTGGCTCCCTCCGAACCATCATGGATCATAGTAAGGTTGTTCCAAGATAGTGAATTGTGAAATACTTTTCACTGAGAGCCTGATTGTCTATTCTTACCTGTATTATCGGTCAGTTACAGAATGCCAGTATACTTGTACAAAAAATAAAGTACTTAGTTGGCTCTAAAACACTTTGGGATGTCTTGAGGTCGTGAAAGGCGCTAGACAAATCTAAGTCTTTCTTTTTAGCAGACTGCTAGGATTCTAATGTTGCTTTGTGTGTGTTTTTCACAGGGTATTCTCTTCAGTACCCCTGACTGTCTAAAAACTCCTCAAGATCTGGTCAAGCTATATCAGCATGAGTCTAATCGTGTCTACAGGGATAAGATGGTGGAAGAGAAAGACTTTGGCATCTTTGATAAAATCCAGACAGAATTGGTGAACAAGTTCTTTGATGTACGCACTGCAGCTTAAGGGTTTTAGCAATACAAGCCTGATAATGAGGACATCTCTGGAATTCAAGACATTCCTTTTAACTCATTCTGCAAACACTATGGAAAACATAGGAAATTAATTTGTTTGAAGCTATCCCAATGATATAGATGGTATGCACAATGTGGTAAGAACGTGCCAAATTTGATCCTCAGTCTCTGCTGCACCAGGCGAGATCAAACAGTATGGCAGTAGGAACATTCAATAGTTATCTGACCTGAATGCCCCTGGATTAGGAAGGGTAAAAATCAGCCAGGATTCTCATTGCTGATTGCTATCAAATGATACCTTCTGGGAAGTTAGTGCATGTGAAAGTTGGTTTTGCATTGGATAGGCTTCCCACAATCTTGGCATCACTGAGGCTTAAAGTTTTCACTCTTATGATATTTTGACACCAGCGGTAGCCTATTTATTGTAAATAGGAAATCGCCCAGCATCAAAATAATGCCAATTGGAACATCTAGGCTTCACTGTCTTGACTCACCACATAAAGTATGGACACTTGGGTGCGGCACTGCAGGATATCCAGTGTCTGTGAAGCCATGCTCCAACTTGAGTGGACATCTTCAGAAAAGGTGGAGAGAAAACTGGGGAGTGAGGAATTGTGTTTAAGCAGATAAACATTTCCCATTTAGATACAAATAGAAATAAACAAAAATATGTCCATTCTTCAAAACGTCTACTCTCAGTCTGCATCCTGTGCTCTACAGGTCAATTAAGAGGGCATCACAGTATGGTAGGACACACTAGTATTCTAATGTGTGTGCTGTGATTTGCCACGGTGAGATTCTTGGTCTTGGCCATGCCATTAAACAGCACAGAGAGCAGAAACCAACCCTATCTCTCCCATGACTTCCGTTGTCCACTTTCTACAGAGCACCAGAGGACTGGAAGACAACCATTAGCCAATCCATTCTGCCACAGAATGGTGCATGGATCCCTATTGAGAGGGGGAAAAGAAATAGAAATTAAAAATGGGCAAAAATAATTCTTTAAAAATTCAGAAACTTGGTGTCTTTTGTTAACATAGACTTACTATGTGCAAGCCTCCCTCCTCTCTTCACCGCACTCCAACCCCGACCCCGTCACAAATTTCGACATATGCTTGTGACAGAGACAATGCAACGTGCAAGATTCAGCCAGAATCCAGATTTAATTTCTTCTGAGAAGGTTCATTCTATTTTTCCAATGGGATTATTTGCTGGGATATTGGGGGTAATTTTAACTTTGATCACTAGGCAAAAAAGTGAATTGGCAACCTGTTTTACACCTCGCCCAGTTTGCTTTTCCATGCCGTTTTTCACCCAGCAATAAGTTACAATTACCCCTAATGAGCGCTCTGTTTTCGTGCCGAGGTAATTGCTGTTTATGCATTTAACCTGCTGAAGGCGTAATGATGCTAACCCTACTCAATCAAAATATTGTACCAGTATTCAAAGTGTAAGGAAAACTAACCACTGAGGTTAAAAAGCCCCAAACTGATTTCTCATAAAAAAGTGACCTATAGCTTTTGCTTCCTAGGACATGGAGGAGACACTGGAACAGGCTAAAATTATGAACATCTACTGCCATTTTGCTCATGGGGTTGGTGAACCCAAGTACATGCCTGTCCAGGGCTGGGAGCCCCTAAACAAAGTCCTGATGGAAACTCTAGACAGTTACAATGAAGTGAATGCTGCCATGAGCCTGGTTCTTTTTGAGGACGCCATGAGCCACATGTAAGAATACATACATTAATTAATTTTTTTAAATGTTATTTTTTTTTCTCACTGTACTACTGTTAGTGATGCAAAAGAGATGTAAAAATGGAGTCTTGTTCTCATTGTTTGATTTGTTGCAGCTGCCGAATTAACAGGATTTTGGAGTCTCCTAGAGGAAACGCCCTGCTTGTTGGCGTTGGTGGAAGTGGTAAACAGAGTCTTACCAGGCTTGCGGCCTACATCAGTTCATTGGAGGTCTTCCAGATCACTTTAAGAAAAGGCTACGGCATTCCTGATCTAAAGGTAAGTGGGAGCCAGGAGCATTTCAGTCCCTGTAACACAGGCTGACCCAAGGTTGCACACAACGAAAAAAGGGCATGTGGTCTGTCCAACCCCACTTCTTCCATTGAACTAGGGAGAATTTGTACTGTCAGGGAGAGAAATAACCACAGTTAAACCTTCAAGGAGGAAAAACTTTTCATTGCCATTTCTCCCTGACTCCCATGGCAACCAAAAGGTAATCAACTCCTGAGTGACCACTGTAGAAACATGGGTTTACGTGTAGAATTATTCAAGCTGACTAATAGACTTTTTACGGATCAGATTTTTTCTGCTAGTGTTAGAAGAAATAAAACTGTGCACTAAGGTGACATGGAATGGGGAGAAGCCGTGCTTGTGATCACAGGACTTCCTGCAGTGAGTTTCCCGTCTCGGGAAGGTACCAAGGTGACAGCAGCTTCCCCACAGGAATGAAAGGGAAAATCAGAGGGACAGTCAGCCTGAGCTTTTCTCACATATTTCCTTGTAGCTGGTTATACAGTAACATTGACAGGTCACCTGACCATACTTACAGCCAGAGACATGGAGCAGAGAGAGTGAAGACGCAAATATATATTTTGGTGCAGTGGGGGGGAAAACAGAAATTCATCAGGGATTTCTCTCAACATAATTCTGGCAGGAGATCGTAGAGCCCCACCACCCCGGAAAACCAGTTGCACCGTTTCTGTGCCTTGTAAGAGGCACAACCTTTCAAGGCAAATGATGGCAAGGGAGAAGAGCCAGGGCAGGGACTCGCTACACCGGGAGTTCCCACTCCTTCGCCTAATTGGGAATCCAGCTAATCAGAGGAAGCTGGCACACCTAGTGAGGTGAATGTGGGTCCCACCAGTGAGGTCAAGGGCAGAAAAGCAGCCTGGATCCACGAAGAAACATCATCACCTGAAATTTCTGCAGGATTCTCCTGATCTCCCACTGTAACTCCAGTAACAGATCAGTGGAAACCCTGGAGAAACAGTGTAAAAGGCAGTTTTTAGCCACTTTACAGTTTCTTTGGTATTCCTGCCAATCTTCCCCCAAATTTACAGGGGGGAGATTGGGAAATTCCAGGCACAGATGATTTAAAAAAACATTGCAAGATTGACCACTTTGTTCAGGGGGTCAAGGGGAATGTGACCAGGGTTGGGCAGGCCTGGGCAACCTCCCTGTCCCAAGGGCATCGGAGATGATGAGGTGCATATGTCTGTCTGTTCCCCGTTAATAAGGTGCCATCCCGCTGACCCCACAAACTCCAGCAGGGTCAGTACTGGAGGGCACTGGTGTGCCATATAATGTGCAACCAACAAGTTCTTCTAAAGGAAATATATACCTCAGTTTCTCAGCTGATGTACGCTCCTTCCTACTGGGAATTAATTGTGGCCTGGACAGGCTAAGGAGAGGAAATGAAAATGAAAGCAAATAGTTATGTGTAGCTAATCTGATTGGCTGGTACTCATTTCTAGAGCATACAGAAACCCCAATTATATGGTCAATAAAATGTAATGAATACTTCATTGAATAAAGGATGAACTTGCATTTATACAGCGCCTTTCACGACCTCAGGATGTCCCAAAGTGCTTTACAGCCAGTGAAGTACTTTTGAAGTGTAGTCACTGTTATAATGTAGGATGTTAAAAGCAGATTTTGTACGATGGTTGCTTACAAATGAGCACAGAACATTTAAAATGCTTAAAGCAGTACCCTGCATCTTATATAATAATGGATCCTGGGAGTGTTTACAGGCAATAATCTCATTGTAGGAATTAAATGGTTTATCTGCTGAATGAGGTGTCTTCGTCCTGAAGGACATAGCTGCCAGTCTGGGTCAGTGTCAGGTGCTGAGAGAACCAACACAAAGGAATAACTTGCTTGACCTCGTCCTGTCCAACCTACCAGTCGCAGTCATGTCTGTATACATGTTAAAATTGGTAGAAGCGGTCACCACACAGTCCTTGTGAAAACAAAGTCTCATCTCCACAGTGAGGACACTCCATCATATAGCATGATACTACCGCTGTGCTAAATGGGACAGACTAAGGACAGATCTAGCAACCCAAAACTGGGCATTAATCAGCAGCTGCACCAGACTTGTGCACTACTGCAATTCATAAACTCATGGCCTGGCATCAAGCCAGGAGATCAACTCTGGTTCAATGGGGAACGTAGAAAGGCATGCCAGAAGCAGCACCAAGAAAGGGGCACTAAGATGGTGAACCTACAACGCAGGGCTACCTAAATGCCCCAAATACAGATAGTTATGACAGAGCTAAGCTGTCCTACAACCAATGGATCCAAGTAAAGCTGTGTAGCTCTACCAGCTGAGAATGGTGGTGGACAATCAGGCAACTAATGGGAGGAGGAGGCTCCATGAACATTCCCACCCTCAGCTAATGCGAGTACAAGAGACAAGGAGGAAGTGTTTGCAAGCATTCTCCTGAGGTCCTCAACATCATAGATGTCAATCTCCATGTAACATTAAGAAGTGGCTGAGTACACTGGAAACAGAAAAGGCTATCGGCCCTGTTAACTTCCTGGCTGTGGTGCTGAAGACTTGCGCACCAGAACTAGCCGACCCCCTAGCCAAGCTACTCCAGTGCAACTATGACAACCGGCATCTACCCGAAAATGTGGCATATTGCCCAAGTATGTCCTAGTCACAAAAAGTAGCAACAAACCTAATTAAGCCAATTAACATCCTAACAGCCTCCCCTCAATCATCAGCAAAGTGATGGAAGAAGTAGTCAATAGTGCCATCAAGCGACACCAATAACTTGCTTCCTGATGCATGGTTTGAATGCCAGAGGAAAGGTGGGAGGAGCTGCCCTCAACATTAAGGAAACATCCAGGAGTATAGCATTAGGGAGCCCTGGAAAAACTGAGATCAAAGGGGACCAATGGTGAACATACCCAACTGGAAGAGAGCCAATTTTAGTGATTTGAGAAGGGATCGAGCACAGGTAGACTGGAAACAGAGGTCATAGATTTAAAATAATTGGCAAAAGAACGAGTGGGGAAATGAAGATACTTTTTCCACACAGAGAGTTGTTATGATCTGGAACGCACCATCTGAAAGGGTGATGGAAGAAGATTCTATAGGAACTTTCAAAAGGCAATTGGACATGTAGTAGAAGAGGACTAATTTGCATAGTTACAGTGGAAAAGCTGCAGTGTGGGACTAAATTGGACTGCTCTTTTGAAAAGCCAGCACGGGCACGATGGGCAGAATGGCCTCCTTCTGTGCTGTAAGATTCTAATGGGAAACCTCTCCAGTGGCTAGAGTTATACCTGACACAAAGGAAGATGGTTGTGGTTGTCCGAGGCCAATCATAGCAGCCCCAGAGCATCATTACTGGATGGGTAGCATCCTTAGCCAAACCATTTCCAGCTGCTTCATCATTGACCAACCCTCTATTATAACATCAGGGGTGGGGTTCTGCCACCGGTAATTCTACAGTGCTCAACTCCATTCATAGCTTGTCCCATAATCGAGCAGCCCATGCCAGCCTACAGCAGCATGGTCAGCATCTAGGCTTGAGCTGACAAGTGGCAGGTAAGATTGGTGCCACATAAGTGGCAGGCATGGCCATCTCCAATATAAAAATGGCCAACCATCTTCCCCTGACCTTCAACAGTACCACCATTGCGGAGGCCCCAACATCAACATTCTGGGGGCTATCGTTGACCAGAAGCTTAACTGGACCAATCATATCAACACCATGGCTACAAGAGCGGGGCAGAGGCTGGGGACTCTGCAATGAATAGCTGACCTCCTGACCCCTCAATTCCTCTCCAGTAACTACAACTCGTCAGGAATGTGAAGGAAAACTCATCACTCACCTGACTGAAAGCAGCTTCAACAACACTCAGGAAGCTCAACACCACCCAGGACAAAGCAGTTGATTTCATTGGAACCCCTGCCAATTAACTCAGTATCCACCATCTCCCCCACTGGTAAAATGTGGCTGTAAGGTATACAATCTACAGGATATCCTGTAGCATCTCACCAGGTTACTTCAACAACACCCGTCAGCCCAGGTGAGAAGGACAAGAGCAGCAACATCATGGGAACACCATTATTATTTTTTTTTTTTTATTCGTTCACGGGATGTGGGCGTCGCTGGCAAGGCCAGCATTTATTGCCCATCCCTAATTGCCCTCGAGAAGGTGGTGGTGAGCCGCCTTCTTGAACCGCTGCAGTCCGTGTGGTGACGGTTCTCCCACAGTGCTGTTGGGAAGGGAGTTCCAGGATTTTGACCCAGCGACAATGAAGGAACGGCGATATATTTCCAAGTCGGGATGGTGTGTGACTTGGAGGGGAACGTGCAGGTGGTGTTGTTCCCATGCGCCTGCTGCCCTTGTCCTTCTAGGTGGTAGAGGTCGCGGGTTTGGGAGGTGCTGTCGAAGAAGCCTTGGCGAGTTGCTGCAGTGCATCCTGTGGATGGTGCACACTGCAGCCACAGTGCGCCGGTGGTGAAGGGAGTGAATGTTTAGGGTGGTGGATGGGGCGCCAATCAAGCGGGCTGCTTTATCTTGGATGGTGTCGAGCTTCTTGAGTGTTGTTGGAGCTGCACTCATCCAGGCAAGTGGAGAGTATTCCATCACACTCCTGACTTGTGCCTTGTAGATGGTGGAAAGGCTTTGGGGAGTCAGGAGGTGAGTCACTCGCCGCAGAATACCCAGCCTCTGACCTGCTCTCGTAGCCACAGTATTTATATGGCTGGTCCAGTTAAGTTTCTGGTCAATGGTGACCCCCAGGATGTTGATGGTGGGGGATTCGGTGATGGTAATGCCGTTGAATGTCAAGGGGAGGTGGTTAGACTCTCTCTTGTTGGAGATGGTCATTGCCTGGCACTTATCTGGCGCGAATGTTACTTGCCACTTATCTGCAAGTTGCTTCCAATTACAAAGCATCCTGACTTGGACATGTATCACAGTTCGTTCATTGGGTCAAATTCAAGGAATCCTCTACCTAACATCATTATGGGAGCACCATCAGCACAAGGACTGAAGCAGTTCAAGGAGAAGGCTGACAATCTTCCCAGGGCAACTATGATGGGCAATAAATTTAGCCTTGCCAGCATCGCCACACCCTGAGAACACATTAACAAAAAATGTTCCTGTTGTCTGGCTTCCTCCTAACTCTCAATCCCATCCTGGAAGCTGTTTCCCCACACCAGCCTGAGCTATTTTGACCACTTTTTCTAGCCACTGACGCTACACTCAGTCTAGGAAAACCCAGGCTACTGTCTGATTCTCATCTTTGGCCCCGGCCTACAGGCCCACTCGCTGTTCCCACACGAACCCAAGTTATTTATATTCACATATGTACATTGCATCACCTGAATAGTTTGCGAAAATTATATAATGGAAAAGAACCTCAGTTCAAAATGTAGAAAGATTTAAGGCGCAATGGCCTCGAAATTCCTTGGACGATCCCTATGGTCATAGATGGATTACACCTTTCATTTTCCTCCAGCGTCCATGCCACCTGTGTGTGTGGAATCAGTGAGCGGGTGCCTGGCCTGGACCCCATCGTGGAGCTCACTTTTATCCATCTGAAGGCCCGTACACTTCAACTCACTCAGCTACCAGCTTCCAGAGATACACCAAGTCCTGACTGAACCAGGTTTGTGGTGCAGGGATTCCCCGCCTCTGGCTCCACCTCCCTTCCTTGGTAGCATTTGCCTTGTAAGGACACAATGGAGATTCTGCCCCTTACCAGGCAAATTGGAAACTCCCGGAAATGGCAGAGACTCGGCACACTCCCTGCAGATTTTTAGATCCAATAATATTTGGGAGAATTTGCTGACTTCAACTGCAATAACTGTTGGAATGACCTGGTTTCAATGGCAGGCTGCTTCATGCATCTATTCTGAAAAAATGGGTTGCAAAATGGGAAAAAAGCCTCCAACTGACTGACCAAGCTGTACAGCAGGTACCAAAAATGTGCTGTAATCAGCCTGATCTTATGACAGTTTTGGGATAATCTTGAGTCAATAAATCACAGAGGTAATGCTAGCTTTCAGGTGAGTGCTGACCTTTTCTTTCTCAAGAGAGATGACCCACGATAGTGAGACTGTCATATTCAGTCAGATGGTGATAAATTTGATGGTCAAGTGTTCGTGGCCATGAGGTGTCAGTTATCCTTTTGTGAGATACTGTAATGTGTCCATTAGGTTTAATGCACTGGTGGTCTGCAGCATGAATTACAGTCCAGTTGGATTTCAGTGTAAATAGTGCCTGTTTAGTACGTTAGGCACTTGAGCCTCATCAGTTGAACTAGGATGTCTAACTCCCAGCAGCCTTATTCGTGAGCTGACTGCAACCAATTGTATTGTTGCTGATGAACACGAGCAGTGAATGTCAGCTGACAACGGGATCAAATTCGGTCATGATGCCCCCACAGTCAAACAGCCTGCCAGCACTCCAGGCTCACACGTGAAGAACTCCCCCACTTCGGTGGGGTGACAGTCATTGCCGCAAATGCAATCATACCCCAGCATGAATCATAGTATCACAGTAAGTATAGCACAGGAGGCAGCCGTACAGTCCATCGTGCCTGTGCCGGCTGTTTGAAAGAGCTATCCAATTAGTTCCATTCCCCTGCATGTTCCCCATAGTCCTGTAAATTTTTCCCTTCAAATATTTATCCAATTCAAACAACTGAAGTCTTTCATCCCTGGTACCATTCTCGTAAATCTCCTCTGCACCTCTCTAAGGCCTTGACATACTTCCTAAAGTGTGGTTCCCAGTATTGGACACAATACTCCAGCTAAGGCCTAGTCATTGTTTTATAAAGGTTTTGTATAACTTCCTTGCTTTTGTACTCTGTGGGGCCGATTTTAATTTGCAATTGCGGGTGTGTTGGGGATGGGGGGGGCTGCGAAAATCGGTAAAATCCCGAGCGGGTTTGGAAGCCGGCTCCAAGCCGTTCACTTCTGGGGTTGTCACAGACGCACCTGTGTGCACGCATGCTTCACGAATCCGGAAGCCCCGCCAGCAATTAAAACCAACGGGAAGATAGTTAGACCACTTATTGACATGGTTAATCTTGTTTAACCTGTTAATTTTGTGGAGATTGAGTCAGGGTTGCAATTTTAATTCAGTCTCAGCATGTTTCCCGTGCTGTGGGAAACACTCCATGTTAAAGGAGACATTTTTTCAGGCAGCAGCCAGTTGGGCATTTAAATGCCTGTTTGACAGATGGGGATAAAAGGTGAGTTCGTGCAGCAGGGCACTCAGGTGTCTCAGACAAACTTTTGGCTGGGAGATCTTTGTGTTTAGACTGAAAATTCTTGATTTACACTCAGAATTCTTCTGTTTACACATATTTACCAACTTTTTGGACCCCCTCAAACTGACACCATCAGGATGGGGGGGCGTGATGGCTGCATTTACCACTACGTCCGAGGACGAACAACATCACCAGCCTCGCCTGGCATGCACTTCCGCCATTTGGAGCTCCATAACACAGTACTTCGTCACAGGCACCTGCACACGAGCACAGAGGGCAACAACAGAGGGAGTGCCATCCGTCACAGGAGGCAGTGCCCTCGCCAGAGGGTCTACAGACCAAAGCTCAGCTTCCTGGATCTCTCTGAGGAGCAGTGCATGCGGAGGCTCAGTGTGAGTATCATAGTAAGTATAGACATCTGCAGCCTCCTTCATGCCGAGCTGTTCCCAACTGGGCCTGGCAGCATCTCATTATCTGTCACATTTAAAGTCATCACTGCCCTCAACTTCTTCGTTTCTGGATCATTCCAAGGTGCCACGGTGACATCAGCGGAGTCTCTCAGTCGACTGCATACAAGTGCATAAGGCAGGTCACCGTCAGCTTGTTTCGCAGGGCCTCGCACTAAATCAACTTCACCATGGACGACCTTAGCCAGACGGAGAGGGCAGTGGGATTCCACTCTGTGGCTGGCTTCCCATGGGTGCAGGGTGTGATCGATTGCACCCATATAGCAATCCGAGCACATCCACATGAGCCAGGACTGTTCATCAACAGAAAGGGATATCACTCCATCAACGCTCAGCTTGATTGTGACCACCGCAAAAGATTCCTTAACGTGTGCGCCAGATTCCCTGGCAGCTGCCACAATTTGTTCATTCTGAGGGAATCCAACATCCCAGGCCTCTTCCACGCACCGAACACACTTAAGGGCTGGCTCCTCGGGGACAAGGAATATCCCCTGTACATGTGGCTCATGGCACCTCTGAGGAACCCCATCACCGAGCAACAGCGTCGATATGACGACAGCCACATCGCCACCAGGGCTACAATTGTGCATGCTACAGGGCTGCTCAAGATGCGATTTAGGTGCCTTGATCGTTCTGGGGGAGCGCTTCAATACACACCAGACAGAGTGGGACGCAATATAGTAGCATGTTATGTTTTTTTTTCATTCGTTCACGGGATGTGGGCGTCGCTGGCGAGGCCAGCATTTATTGCTCATCCCTAATTGCCCTCGAGAAGGTGGTGGTGAGCCGCCTTCTTGAACCGCTGCAGTCCGTGTGGTGACGGTTCTCCCACAGTGCTGTTAGGAAGGGAGTTCCAGGATTTTGACCCAGCGACAATGAAGGAACGGCGATATATTTCCAAGTCGGGATGGTGTGTGACTTGGAGGGGAACGTGCAGGTGGTGTTGTTCCCATGCGCCTGCTGCTCTTATCCTTCTAGGTGGTAGAGGTCGCGGGTTTGGAAGGTGCTGTCGAAGAAGCCTTGGCGAGTTGCTGCAGTGCATCCTGTGGATGGTGCACACTGCAGCCACAGTGCGCCGGTGGTGAAGGGAGTGAATGTTTAGGGTGGTGGATGGGGTGCCAATCAAGCGGGCTGCTTTATCTTGGATGGTGTCGAGCTTCTTGAGTGTTGTTGGAGCTGCACTCATCCAGGCAAGTGGAGAGTATTCCATCACACTCCTGACTTGTGCCTTGTAGATGGTGGAAAGGCTTTGGGGAGTCAGGAGGTGAGTCACTCGCCGCAGAATACCCAGCCTCTGACCTGCTCTCGTAGCCACAGTATTTATATGGCTGGTCCAGTTAAGTTTCTGGTCAATGGTGACCCCCAGGATGTTGATGGTGGGGGATTCGGCGATGGTAATGCCGTTGAATGTCAAGGGGAGGTGGTTAGACTCTCTCTTGTTGGAGATGGTCATTGCCTGGCACTTATCTGGCGCGAATGTTACTTGCCACTTATGAGCCCAAGCCTGGATGTTGTCCAGGTCTTGCTGCATGCAGGCTCGGACTGCTTCATTATCTGAGGGGTTGCGAATGGAACTGAACGCTGTGCAGTCATCAGCGAACATCCCCATTTCTGACCTTATGATGGAGGGAAGGTCATTGATGAAGCAGCTGAAGATGGTTGGGCCTAGGACACTGCCCTGAGGAACTCCTGCAGCAATGCCCTGGGGCTGAGATGATTGGCCTCCAACAACCACTACCATCTTCCTTTGTGCTAGGTATGACTCCAGCCACTGGAGAGTTTTCCCCCTGATTCCCATTGACTTCAATTTTACTAGGGCTCCTTGGTGCCACACTCGGTCAAATGCTGCCTTGATGTTAAGGACAGTCACTCTCACCTCACCTCTGGAATTCAGCTCTTTTGTCCATGTTTGGACCAAGGCTGTAATGAGGTCTGGAGCCGAGTTGTCCTGGCGGAACCCAAACTGAGCATCGGTGAGCAGGTTATTGGTTAGTAAGTGCCGCTTGATAGCACTGTCGACGACACCTTCCATCACTTTGCTGATGATTGAGAGTAGACTGATGGGGCGGTAATTGGCACAACAGAGAGAGTGCCGGTTGAGGATGCCCCATCCACTCCTGCCATTCATGTTGAGGACAAGGAGGAGGCGGTGGAGAAGAAGGAGGAGGAACCTGCTCACCTGGCTGCTCGTGAGGCCAGGAAGTCACTGATATGTGACGTGGTTAGGGTGGAAGCTGGAAAAGTGGCCATAGCGAGGTGTTCGTCATCCTTTTCCAGCTTCCACCCTAACCACTTTTCCAGCTTCCACCCTAACCACGTCAAAGAGGCCATCCCCTATGGACAGGCCCTGCGAATACACAGGGTCTGCTCAGACGAGGAGGAACGCGATGGACACCTACAGACGCTGAAAGACGCCCTAGTAAGAACGGGATATGATGCTCGACTCATCGATCGACAGTTCCGACGGGCCACAGCGAAAAATCGCGTAGACCTCCTCAGAAGACTAACACGGGACGCAACCAACAGAGTACCCTTCGTCGTCCAGTACTTCCCCGGAGCGGAGAAACTACGCCATGTTCTCCGCAACCTTCAACATGTCATCAATGATGACGAACACCTCGCTATGGCCATCCCCACACCTCCACTACTCGCCGTTAAACAGCCACCCAACCTCAAACAAACCATCGTTCGCAGCAAATTACCCAGCCTTCAGGAGAACAGCGTCCACGACACCACACAACCCTGCCACGGTAACCTCTGCAAGACATGGCAGATCATCGACACAGATACCAACATCACACGAGAGGACACCACCCACCAGGTGCACGGTTCATACTCCTGTGACTCGGCCAACGTTGTCTACCTCATACGTTGCAGGAAAGGATGCCCCAGAGCATGGTACATTGGCGAGACCATGCAGACGCTGCGACAACGGATGAACGGACACCGCGCAACAATCGCCAAACAGGAGGGTTCTCTCCCTGTCGGGGAACACTTCAGCAGTCATGGACATTCAGCCACCGACCTTCGGGTCAGCATACTCCAAGGCGGCCTTCGAGACACACGACAACGCAAAATCGTTGAGCAGAAATTGATAGCCAAGTTCCGCACCCATGAGGACGGCCTCAACCGGGATTCTTGGGTTCATGTCACACTACACGTAACCCCACCAGCGAACAAATGATATCTGTTTTTAATATAACGGGTTATTGACTGTCTTCCTTCTCTCTCTCTCTCTCTCTCTCTCCTTTTTTTGGGGGGTTTGTATATTCGGTGGCCTTTTTAGGTGACACCTTTCTGTCTGCTCACTGTGATTGCCTTGGCAACGGGCAGTAATCACCAGGCATTGTTCTGTGATTTTAAAATGCGAAGGATTCGAAAATCTCATTTCTACACCGTTCACCTGACGAAGGAGGAAGCCTCCAAAAGCTTGTGGAATTTAAAATAAATTTGTTGGACTATAACTTGGTGTTGTAAGATTGTTTACAATTGTCAACCCCAGTCCATCACCGGCATCTCCACATCATCTCGAACCAGGCCTTGGTGGCAGAGGCAGGGCACTTCCTTCCGTCCGCGGGGTAAAACACTTCCCTCCTCCTCATCCCGGCCAGTAGCTGCTGCAGTGAGGCATCATTAAACCTTGGAGCAGCCTTGCCCCTGTGCTGCTCCATTGTGCCGTTTTGTTTTTTGCTGCAGCAAAAGCCTTTGGAGCAATGGCCCTTTAAATAGAGCCGCTCCAGCTGACAGCCTGTCATGTGGGTGTGCAGTTCCCCCACTGCGCAGCTTCCGGACGGCAAACCCGGAAGCCACGTTAAGGGCCACCAATTGACTCGCGATCGCTTGGGGAACAGTAAGATTTTATTAGTCAGGTTACCCGCGCGCCCATTAATGCCTCCGCTACCATCCCGCCGCCCGTTGAAAATCGAGCCTTATGCCTCTATTTATAAAGCCCAGGATCGTGTATGCCTTTTTAACAGCCTTCTCAACTTGTTCCATCACCTTCAAAGACTGGTGTACGTACACCCCCAGGCCTCTCTCTTCCAGCATCCCCTTTAAAATTGTACCATTCAGTGTGAATGAGATAAACGGTGAAAACCAAAAATATGAAATAAAAACAGAGAATGCTGTAAATATATAGCATGTCGATCTGCATTTGAAAAGAGTAAAGAGACTTTACTTTAAGTGAGTCAGACACATCAAGAGAAGAAAAAAAGGAGTCTCCCCTCCTCAAAGGAATAACGTGGTTAAATATATTCTTTTGAATGTCTCATATCTGCTTTCTGCAGAACTAACCTTGTACATCCTTTCACAATCTAAAACCAATGCAGTGGAGTGTCGTACAGGATGTTTTGACTCTGTTCAAAACACTTATACAGCTAATAAATTCCTCTCTGCATTTCTGTGTTCTGTCCTTTAAAACCAGGTTTATATTAGATGTAAAACACTTAGGGCTGTGGCAAAATCCAGACATTAACCAAACTTCTAAATGCATGTAATTAATGAAAGTGAAAAATATATGAATGAAAAGGACATGGACTACTCGAAAGTAAAAATACTCAATTAGAAGAGTTGTAAACAATTTTACAACACCAAGTTATAGTCCAGCAATTTTATTTTAAATTCACAAGCTTTCGGAGACTTCCTCCTTCCTCAGGTAAATGTTCAGGAGCTCGATTAGAAGAGGGCCAATTTCAATGGGATGAGAACAGATCTGGCCCGGGTAAATTGATATCAAAGATTGGCAGACAAAACTGTAATTGCACAATGGGTGGCCTTTAAAGAGGAGATGGTTCGGGTACAGTCTCGGCACACTCCCACGAGGCAGAAAGGTAGGGCAACCAAAGCCAGAGCTCCCTGGATGACAAAAGAGATAGTGAGTAAGATGAAGGGGAAAAAACGAGCCTATGGCAGATGTCAGGTTGATAACACTGTGAGAACCAGGCAGAATATCGAAAGTTCAGAGGGGAGTGAAAAAGGAAATAAGAGGGGCAAAGAGAGAGTATGAGAATAGACTGGCAGCCGGCATAAAAGGAAATCCACGGCTTCTACAGATATGTAAACAGTAAATGGGTATTAAGAGGAGAGATGGGGCCGATTAGGGACTGTAAAGGAGATCTACTCATGGAGGCAGAGGGCATGGCCTAGGTACTAAATGAGTACTTTGCATCTGTCTTTATCAAGGAAGAAGATGCCAAGGAAGAGGTACTTGAAAGGCTAGCTGTACTTAAAGTAGATAAGTCACCCGGTCCGGATGGGATGCATCCTAGGTTGCTGAGGGAAGTAAGGGTGAAAATTACAGAGGTACTGGCCATAATCTTCCAAACATCTGTAGATACGGGGGTGGTGCGAGAGGTCTGGAGAATTGCAAATGTTACACCCTTGTTCAAAAAAAAGTGTAAGGATAAGCCCAGCAACTATAGGCCAGTCAGTTTAACCTCTGTGGTGGGGAAACTTTTAGAAACGATAATCGGGACAGAATTAACAGTCACTTGGACGAGTGTGGATTGATTAGGGAAAGCCAGCATGGATTTGTTAAAGGCAAATCGTGTTTAACTAACTTGATGAGGTAAGAGAGAGGATAGATGAGGGCAATGCAGTTGATAGGTTGTATATGGACTTCCAAAGGGCGTTTGATAAAGTGCCGCATGGTAGGTTTATCATCAAGGTTGCGGCCCATGGAATAAAGGGGGCAGTAGCAACATGGATACAGAATTGGCTACGTGACAGGAAACAGAGAGTAGCGGTGAACGGTTGTTTTTGGGACTGGAGGGAGGTGTACAGTTGGTGTTCCCCAGGGGTCGGTGCTGGGACCACTGCTTTTCTTGATATATAATAAAGATATGGACCTGGGTGTACAGGGTACAATTTCAAAATTTGCAGATGACACAAAACTTGGAAGGGTAGTAAACAGTGAGCAGGATAGTGATAGACGTCAAGAGGATATAGACATGCTGGTGGCATGGGCAGACAAATGTCAGATGAATTATAACCCAGAAAAATTCGAAGTGATACATTTCGGTAGGAAGAACGAGGAAAGGCAATATAAACGAGAGGGCACAACTCTAAAAGGGGTACAGGAACAGAGAGATCTGGGGGTATATGTGCACAAATCGTTGAAGGTGACAGGGCAGGTTGAGAATGTCGCTTAAAAAGCATACAGAATCCTGGGCTTTATAAATAGAGGCATAGAGCATAAAAGTGTGAAAGTCATGATGAACTTTTATAAAACACTGGTTCGGCCACAACTGGAGTATTGTATCCAGTTCTGGGCACCGCACTTTGGGAAAGATGTGAAGGCCTGAGAGAAGGTGGAGAAGAGATTTATTAGAATGATTCGAAGGATGAGGGACTTCAATTACATGGATAGACTGGAGAAGCTGGGGTTTTTCTCCTTGGAACAGAGACGCGAGGAGATTTGATAGAGGTAATTAAAATCATGAAGGTTCTAGACAGAGTAGATCGAGAGAAACTGTTCCCATTGGTGGAAGGGTCAAGAACCAGAGGACATAGATTTAAGGTAATTGGCAAAAGGACCAAAGGTGACATGAGGAAAAACCTTTTTACACAGCAAGTGGTTAGGATCTGAAATGCATTGCCCAAGAGGTGGTGGAGGCAGATTCAATCATGGCCTTCAAAAGGGAAGTGGATAAGTACTTGAAAGGAAAAAAATTGCAGAGCTACGGGGATAGGGCGGGGGAGTGGGACTAGCTGGATTGCTCCTGCATAGAGCCAGCGCGGACTTGATGGGCTGAATGGCCTCCTTGCATGCTGTAACCTTTCTATGAATGAGCGTGTTCTTGATACTCGAAGAGGCCAGTGGTGCTAAAATATAAAACCAGAGCTGCTCAGTGCGAACGCTTCCTGCAGCTGACTAAGTTCAGTTGTTGAGTGCACAGGTTAGTGATAGAGTTGAATACACAATGTATGGAATGAGGTAAGGCCATTTGAATTCTGCCATTTCAGCAAACTGCTCACAGTTTATACGGTCACAGACTCCCTCACATTTACTTATCACCTGAGGGAGGAGAATAAGTACAGGTGAAACTTGCAAGAATAAAACTCAGATTCCTTCTCAGCATCAAAAATTATGGAGTAAAATCTCCAGGATATTAGTCTAGAATTATCATCTGCACGACTCACCCCTGGCCAATTGCATCCCGCAGATGGCATTCCCACAATTCCAACAGGATTGGAATCCATTATCCCACATAATGTTTGAGCATCTCTCTGTGTTCATCCCTACAGCAAG
The DNA here is from genome assembly GCF_035084215.1 of Heptranchias perlo. Lineage (NCBI taxonomy): Eukaryota > Metazoa > Chordata > Chondrichthyes > Hexanchiformes > Hexanchidae > Heptranchias > Heptranchias perlo. The sequence goes on along the minus strand of NC_090347.1, from coordinate 32,909,926 downwards.
TCCTTCTTAAAATAATTGATTGATACAACAGCTAGCTTTAATGGTAGTCTATGCTATATACCAGGTAGTCTGGGTGGTGGTTCGATGAGCGTGGGGAGCTATTCTGTTCATTTGAAACAGAAGAATCCCTCATTTGAAACTTGCTAATTTGTGCCTCTGGCCCCAGTTCTCGCTCACAGTTTGTCTGAAGTAACCTGCTTACATCCATGTTACCTAGACCTTTCTGTATTTTGCTCAGATCTTTCTTAAAGACAATGCTGGGCAGCCCTTCAGTAATTCAAACCAGTATGAACTTGTGAGTTTCCTGCTGTGTGTGGCTGAGTATCACACCATTCTGTGCCATTATCCCCCCCCCCTCCAAGTCATTGGGGAATCTGATGCACTATGGGGAATCTGATGCAGTATGCGTGTGCTCTGAATCCCCATGGTATTTCTCAGTTTAATAAAAAATCTATTTCTCTCTTTTCTGTCTAATAGTTTTGCCACATTTTATTAAAATGTCAAACTTCAACTCCCTCAACGGCTGAGTGGATAAACACGTAACCTGGTGCAGAAAGAAGAAATTCTGACCAGTATTTGGAGGACCCATGTTCAATTCCTGAGCTATCTTATCTCACCTGGGACAGTATTGGTGCACTGAATTGGTATTAGTTCACTTGGGCTGGTGCAGGAAAATATCGATTAGGCGTCGTCCTGCTCTTGATAGTTAACCAGTGACCCTGCTGAAAAATGTGTGTATCCATATGTGTTCGATTTCCAAAGCTGACTTTTTCCATTGCTGTTAAATTTTGCGAGGTTAGGGAAAGAGTTTTGTGCACCTGCTTCACTACTGGTTCTTCAGATTTATAGTCGCACCTCCCAGAACCGGTCCGTTGATTGTGTTAAAAGTGTGAGTAAATTTGAAATTGTATGGTCTCGTCTTGTTGTCATTGAACACTCCTGCATTGGTTCTGCCTTGTAATAAACTCAAAAATATTCAAAACTCAGCTGAAGTGAGTTTTCTTTGCCCCCACTCTAAAGAGTTGTGTTGCAGAAGGATTGATTCAACTGGGGTTTCAGAACAATGTGAGAAAGCCTGCCAATTTCTGTGTAACTGATAAACAGCCTGTTTTTAAAGTACATTCCGATAGAAGAACTGTGTTCTATTTAATATTGCAATTATCACAGGTCTAATTTAAGGTAGTATATCCCCACAGAGTGATTGTAAGGAGTTTATAAAGCAACTATCACCCACTCAAAGCTTGTAATAGTGAAAATTTTAGATATAGTACTGAAACAACAGTTTAAATATGTACAATTTCTTCCACTTCCAGTGAATCTGTGTTAACTACAGGGTATCTGCATTATTTATATTGTGAGGTTAAATGAAGCTCAAACAATTATATTCTGTATCAGTGTCGGGCAATTATAAGTAGTGACCCACACTCTCAATTCTGGTTTGTGAACCAATTCCGGCCCTATACTGCATGCCAATCTAGATTTACAACAGATATTAAAGAAAGCGTAGAGCTAAGTGGTATGAGATTCCTCTTTCAGTATAAAGTGTGTTGGAATGTTTACTAATATTGAGCTGTGACAGTTAACTGTGTTTTAGCAGCATCAGTTTTACCATGCATTAAAGGAACAATGTGACATAAATGCAACCCAATTAAGGTCCTTTAATTGAAGAAGTTACTGAAATTCTTACCCTTATCATTTTACAGCAGCAGGGCAACCTATTTTTTAACCATTTTATAAAACAATTCTAAAACAAAAATATAAGTTGCTCATGTGGGCCAACCTAGAAAACTAGCAAAGGTTGATCAACAGTTTCCAAAAGTTATACATTCTGGCTAATTTTAAGCAATTTTATATTTCACAGTTAATAGATTTTTAATCTGAGAAAAAGGGAAAACAAAGTGCCAATTAGATTTTCAACAAACCAACCAGACCGTCACTTATCCAAAAGTTAGCAACAATCACTCGCCAACATCCAACCCACCCGTCATCCTAGCTCACAAAGGCTTTCCAACCTCTCCAGACCCAGTTCACATAGATACTATACTGCATCCAACTCCTCCCCTTTCACAGAGGCACTCGCTCTCTTCTCTTTCAACCATCCCACTTCATACTGGCACTTTTCTCCTTCTTCTCAATTCAACCAGTTAAGCGAGTAGCATTCTTCCCTCCCCTAGAGTTAAGCTCACATCTTTTCCCCATAAAAATGCAAGCACGCACTCTCCCTCCACTCCCTCTGAGTTAAGACTGGCGCTCTCCATCCCCCACTCCCTCTAAAGGACCGCTCCAAGCTTCTGCCCCTCCCCTCTCCCGGTTAAAATGTTAGAGAGAAAGGACAGCATTGTTGAATTGAAAATATACTGTAAATAGAACTTTTAAACAAGTGTGCATAGTTTGGGTCCTGTATGTCAAATCATTAAAAATTTAGTGATTTTCAAGTGGCATTAACTTGATGAATAATTATTTAGTTAAATCCGATTTGGCCTGGGAAGGAAAAGAGCCATGCACCATATCTGTTACAATGATGCTGTTCAAGTGATACCTTGGGTCTGATATTCTACATCTGCAAACAGAGAAAAGTGATTGTCAAATATTTTTCATGCAAATAGAACCCCTTTAATTCTGGCATATGGATTTTTCTTAAATGTCTACCATCATGGTCAATTAAATGGAATGAACTTAACAATTGGTTAGCTAATGTATTATTATCTTTGGAAGAGAACATTAAGTACATGGCATTGTATCTGACATGACTTGGTTCAGATTCTTACAAGACTGTGCTGCCAATGCACTAAGGTGGGAGATACTGCATGGCAAGTGATTACCTGATACCATGGGGGTTAACTTGGTTAACCACCGAATCCAGGCACGGGCATTGTGGTGCATGATTAACCCACGCCCAGTGGTTCCGATGCAGGCAGCATGAAACATTTGTGCTGCCTCCTCACTTACCTGATTGTAGCACAGCAATCAGGCCTAGCTGCAATGTTCTCACCAGCAGGGGGGGCCCAAACAGCACACGACTTATTCGCACCTCTTAAAGGCAGCCTGTTCCTCTTATTTGCAAAAAATAAGATACAGGTCCCCACGGAGTCTGAACGGAGATCAGGCATCACAGACGTAAAACACAGATGCAGGTCCTGTCCCTATGTTTATAAACTGTTGAGTTAGGTTAAAACATTGAATAAAGGTTGCACACTACTAAATCCCACATCCTCCAATCTGCATGCTAGACCTCACCAATCTGCCAATCTGAGTTTGTACCAGGCCTGTGAGAGAGCATGCACCAAGGTTCTCTGCTGATGTACCAGAGGCCTTGGTGCAAAAGATGGACAGAAGGAGAGGTCTCTTATATCCGCAGTTGGGGGGTGGGCAACAGGCCCCTCCAGATATATGCTCTAGAAGCAGTGGGAGGTAGTAGGGGACGAAGTCAATGTCAGGTGCATAGCACCACGAACATGGATGCAGTGCAGGAAGAAGTTCAATGCTTTGACACGAGTGGTCAAGGTGAGTGAGGTCAACCGTCAAGTGGCATCTCCTACCAACTGCGCCACTAGCCCTATCCACTGCTCCACGCACTACACCCCTCATCGCCCACATACCAACAAACTCTTTCAATCAATACTCAATTCTTCAAATCAGATGCTTCTGATTACCACTGTTGCAAGCCGCACCCACAATTCACAGGTCACACGCTTTGGCAGCTATTCAACCATGACAGGCACATCACCCAGATATCCTGCAGGACACTCATAGACGCACTTCTCGCTTTCTTGTAGGAGAAGGTGGCGCATAACAGGAGGCAGCAAGTGGCAGTGGCATTTAGCCCCTCGAGCATGTTCTGCCATTCAAAGAGATCATGGTTGATCTGTGACCTAACTCCATATACCCGCTTTAGCCCCATATCCCTTAATACCCTTGATTCACAGAAATCTATCAATCTCAGAATTAAAATTAACAATTGAGCTAGCATCAACTGCCATTCGTAGAAGAGCGTTCCAAACTTCTCCCACTCTTTGAGTGTAGAAGTGTTTCCTAACTTCACTCCTGCATGTCCTGGCTCTAAATGTTAGGCAATGTCCACTCCTCCTAGTATTCAAGTCTAGGAGACCTCCAGAAACAGGTACAAATGCATCAGCAGCCAAAAGCAATAATCCATCAACTAGCCTGTAAATCCTGCATGCTCCCTTTAAATAGCACTGGTGGGGGGCCCTCCAGGCACTCTAAGACATGTTCAGCTGGTCGTGGCTAAGACAGTGCGTTGGCTGGAGCATTGAGTGCCAAAATGGTATTTATCCCTTTAAATCAGCGTTGCACACTGATCCAACACCTATTCTCCTTACTTTACATGCTGCCAGTGTTCAGTATCTGCACCTGCACAAAGCCCTTTACCAAGATGGCGACCGGCGCATGTCACGTTAGAAGCGTACGTGCGCATTCTGGATGCCATTTTGGAACCTCAGGTGGCCGCGTAGCACCTGAAAAACGGGCGCTATACGGCTGAATTTCTAGCCCCATCTTTTCTAAGCATCAAGCAGATGCAATGAAAATCACTTCACTCGGCTGGGTGTGACGTCTTGTGCGAGATTAGTTTAACCAGTCTCAACTTAGTTTCTTGTAGCAGGGTGAATTCAACATTCAAACAGGAACTCAAATAAGAATTCAGTTGGCACTAAGTTGGCAGCCTGTGTAGTGGCTCGAGTAGTAACCTGGTTGAGAACTGCTAACTCAACACAGACCAAGGTTTGAACATGGGACTTTCTGATCTGTATGGCTCAGAACATTTTTGTTGTGACCGAGAGGTCATTATTTGTTTTATTAATTTCCTTTTTTGTTTTCAAGTTGAGGATGGTGATTTTTAAAAAAAACTTTTGGTATCTAGTCCTATTATTAAGTGTACTTGGGCCAAGATAGCATAACCAAATGCAGAATAAGGCACATTGTTAGGGCAAAGTACAGCAATTTTACTCTGCATTTATGCTGCCAGAATTGGTCTCAGCAAGGGAAGAATAAGCTGAGGTACCTGCTCCTATTTGCCACCTAGTGACTCCAGCATGTGTGGACCGGTTGGGCTAGCTGTGATGCCACTGTTATCGAACAGAATGCCAGCACAGCCTCAAAATATAAAGTAATGGTTACTTGGCTGCAGTACTAGAAGGCAACTGGCACTTGTGGAACCATAGCCCAGTGTGAGTCAGTACCTTCAGGACATGAGAGAGACAACTGGGGAAAAAAACAAATGTTGCTCCTGATCACCAATGATAAATCAAAAGAACCACAAAAATAGTTTGTCCTTGCTGAACTCCTATCCCATTCCTCAGTTCTTCATTCTTGTTTGATAACATAAGATGGTCCCTGGTGATCTCAGCTCTATATTTCAAACAGCTTTCGATGTATAAACCACTTCATTACTACCAGTGGATCCTCTTAATGCAATAAATTAAGATTTTACACAGTTGCTTTTAGAAGTTAATTAGGATATGCCCAGGTGGATGTTAAATTGTCCTATTTATCAGATCATTCCCATTAAGCAAAACACATTAGTACCAATTGAACAACATAGTGAATCAACTGGTCCTGACATGGCATCCCTTATAAAAGAATGATCCCATTAATCGTGTTTCACCCCCACCTTATTAAATGGCATCAACCACATTGACAGACTCGAGACTCCAACTAAAAATCATTTCAATAATTTAAAATGTGCGCTTTGCATTTTTTTATGTGTTTCTAAATGCAAATGATCCACAGCTCACCTGTCTAAAGATGCTGAACAGTCTGTTTCCAGAACAGAATCTTCAATAAGTCACGTGAAATAGGGATGCTATTCATCCAGCTGATTGTGGTTTAGTCCACAAGAGAAAGCATGAGGGGGTTTGTAATTTATTCCTCAAATTAAAAAAAAGTGTTGACTAAAATATGATCGATTAAGACGATATGAAAGGGATTATTGTCTAATATAATCTAGATGCCTCATTTCATTGGAATGAACCAAAAACCATTAGAAAAGTTGAATGTAAGATGATGGAGAGGATTAAAGAGCAACTCCAAATAGAGATGTTTTGGTACAAGGAAGTAACCAATTTATCAAAAGTTGACATATAAATGGATGAATGTGATGAAAGCCTGTGGAGGTCTTAAGGTTCATTAGTATTTACTGTGAAGGATGCTGATTCTGTATTTAGTCTGCTGCTGCTGTTTGTTTGCCAAAGCTTTCATTTATTTTCTAGATTAGTTTTTTTCTGCCAAATCAAACCTGAACTAAGAACCTTCAGCCAGGGCTGTGAAAGTTAATCACTTGCTTAAGAGGATGAGAGTGGTGACTGGGTGACAAGAAAAGGCAGTCTAAATGTTTTCAGCTCTTATTTATAAATACGTTCAATTATGAAAATCAAACCCATCAGGACTTGTTCATTTTGATTTGGCAGATCTCACTCTTAAGTAAACGTGCCTCCATTTGTTTAAATGGGTTTGGAATCTGTCATTTTGATCATATGTCTCTCTGATGTTGACAGCTCTATGAAACTGCCAGTAGGGAGTTCTCCTGATGTCCTGGACAATGTATCTCCCTCAACAAATATCACAAAAGATAGATTAACTTGTCATTCATCCCAGCACTCTTTGTGGAATCTTTCTATGATCAAAATGGCTGCCACATTTCCAACAGCCACTGTACTTCAAATGAATTCATTGTTTTGCAAGGTTTTGAGAGATGTGATGAGATGTTATTTAAAGCTATCTCAGCGTTACTGTGGAAGATGTTATGTATGTAAGTTAGATAAGATGTATATTAAGAATTTACCATGTAAGTGAGTCAAATGATACAACATGATTTGGGCACAACTATTCTGATGAATAGAAGCATTTAAGGCTTTCATTGCTTTTACTTCATCTGCATACTGTAAGAACAATTTTTCAGTATTTGTTCTTAATTAAAAATTTTAATTGGGGGAGAAAAAAACTCAAACATTCACTTCTGAAAATGAGTTGAGAGCTTAGCCTCAAACATAAACTCTCCTGTCCTTGTTGGCGTTTTGCCAGCTGTCAGGCCGTGAGCCAGATGGAGTTCTTAATGGTGATGAAGAACATAAAAAATAAGAGCAGGAGTAGGTCATACAGCCCCTCATGCCTGCTCCGCCATTCAATAAGATCATGGCTGATCTTCGATCACTTTCCTGCCTGATCCCCATATCCCTTGATTCCCCTAGAGACCAAAAATCTATCGATCTCGGTCTTGAATATACTCAACGACTGAGCATCCACAGCCCTCTGGGGTAGAGAATTCCAAAGATTCACAACCCTCTGAGTGAAGAAATTCCTCCTCATCTCAGTCCTAAATAGCTGACACCTTATCCTAAGACTGTGCCCCCTAGTTCTAGACTCTCCAGCCAGGGGAAACAGCATCTACCCTGTCAAGTCCTCTCAGAATCTTATATGTTTCAATGAGATCACTTCTCATTCTTCTAAACTCCAGAGAGTATAGGCCCATTCTACTCAATCTCTCCTCATAGGACAAACCTCACATCCCAGGAATCAATCTAGTGAACCTTTGTTGCACCGCCTCTAAGGCAAGCATATCCTTCCTTAGATAAGGAGGCCAAAACTGTACACAGTACTACAGGTGTGGTCTCACCAATGCCCTGTACAATAGCAGCAAGACTTACTTACTCTTGTACCCCAACCCCCTTGCAACAAAGGCCAACATACCATTTGCCTTCCTAATTGCATGCGGTACCTGCATGTCAACTGTCTGTGTTTCGTGTACAAGAGCACCCAAATCCCTCTGAACACCAACATTTAATAGTTTCTCGCCATTTAAAAATATTCTGTTTTTCTATTCTTCTTACCAAAGTGAATAACCTCACATTTCCTCACATTGTACTCCACCTGCCACCTTCTTGCCTACTCATTTAACCTGTCTATATCCCTTTGCAGACTCTAGTGTCCTCCTCACAGCTTACTTTCCCACCTAGTTTTGTATCGTCAGCAAACTTGGATATATTACACTCGGTCCCTTCATCTAAGTTATTAATATAGATTGTAAATAGCTGGGGCCCCAGTACTGATCCTTGCGGCACCCCACTAGTTACGGCCTGTCAACCTGACAATGACCCATTTATTCGTAGTCCCTGTTATCTGTCGGTTAACCAATCCTCTATCCATGCTAATATATTACCCCCAACACCATGAGCCCTTATCATGTGTAACAAACTTTCGTGTGGCACCTTATCGAATACCTTTTGAAAATCCAAATATACTACATCTACTGGTTCCCCTTTATCTACCCTGCTAGTTACATCCTCAAAAAACTCCAATAAATTTGGCGAACATGATTTTCCTTTCATAAAACCATGCTGACTCTGCCTAATCATATTCTGATTTTCTAAGTGCCCTGTTACCACTTCCTTAATAATGGATTCCAGCATTTTCACGATGACTGATGTCAGACTAACTGGCCTGTAGTTCTGTTTTCTCTCTCCCTCCTTTCTTGATTGGCAGGGTTACATTTGCTACCTTCCAATCTGCTGGGACCGTTCTAGAATCTAGGGAATTTTGGAAGATCACAATCAATGAATCCACTATTTCCGCAGCCACCTCTTTTTGAACTGTAGGATGTAGGCCATCAGATCCAGGGGAATTTAGTCCCATTAATTTCTCCAGTACTTTTTCTTTACTGATATTAATTACTCGAAGTTCCTCACTCTCATTAGACCCTTGGTTCCACACTATTTCTGGTATGTTTTTTGTGTCTTCGACAGTGAAGACAGATGCAAAATATTTGTTTAACATCTCTGCCATTTCCTTATTCCCCATTATAATTTCTCCTGTCTCAGCCTCGAAGGGACCCACATTTACTTTCGTTACTTTCTTCCTTTTTACATACTTCTAGACGCTCTTACAATGTTTCTTGCTAGTTTACTCTCATATTCTATTTTCTCCCTCTTTATCAATTTTTTGGTTAAATGTGTGCGATTACTTATCTACCGCCATATCTTTTAATCTAATTTCCCAATCAACCTTAGCCAACTCATCCCTCATTCCTATGTAATTGGCTTTGTTTAAGTTTAAGACTCTAGTTTCAGACTTAAGTACTCTCGATCTCAATGTGAAATTCTATCATATGATCACTCTTCCCCAGAGGATCCCGTACTATGAGATTACTAATTAACCCTGTCTCATTACACAAGACAAGATCTAAAAAAGCCTGTTCCCTGGTTGGTTCCATGATGTATTATTCTAGGAAACTGTCTCATAAGAATATAAGAAATAGGAGCAGGAGTGGACCATACGGTCCCTCGGGCCTGTTTCACCATTCAATCAGATCATGGCTGATCTTCAACCTCAACTCGACTTTCCTGCCTGATCCCCATGTCCCTTGATTCCTCTAGAGTCCAGAAATCTATCTATCTCAGTCTCTAATGCATTCCATGAACTCATCCTCCAAATTACTTTTGCTAATTTGATTTGCCCAGTCTATATGAAGATTAAAGTCCCCCATGATTACTGCATTACCTTCGTTACAAGCTCCTCTTATTTCTTGATTAATACTCTATCCAACAGTATAACTACTGTTAGGGGGCCTACATTTCAAAAGTAATTCATGGCTGTGAAGTGCTTTGACAAGTCCTGAAGGTTTGAGAGGCACGATATAAATGCAAGTTCTTTCTTTACTTAAGCAGTCCAATAAGATAAATTGCAATTACTGCAGCTTTGTCAATAATCTTGGCTTCTTTCTTTACAGACTGACCTTGCTAACCTGTACTTAAAGGCTGGAGTCAAGAATGTTGGGACTGTATTCCTAATGACAGATGCTCAAGTAGCTGATGAAAAGTTTCTAGTGCTCGTGAATGACCTGCTGGCATCAGGTGAGGCATTTGTTTGTTCTAAAGAAAGTACATGCTCTTTTAAAAATGTTTTCAACCTTTTATACATCCCTTTCCATTTTATGCTAACACATACCAACTTTCCAGCCGAGATCCTACAATTTTGTTTTTAGTATTCAAAGTGATGTTAATATTAATCATAATTCTTTGTAAATTAATATGTTATTTTTAAGAATGATTGTTAGCCTCCCTCTTTAATCAATAATAACATGGACCGTTAAGCAAGCTCTGTAGCGAGGAACTTAAGAGTGGTAATGTAGGACAAATTTAAGATTATTAGAGACAAGGAGTTGACTGAAAAATATATGTGCCCTACAATTAGGCTGTTCAAATATTAGCGTATGGATGTTCAGTGCACTTCTACGAAATTTCTTAGAAATTTTAACAAAAGTGTTAACCCATGCACAAAGGAATTTCATGTGAAAGCATTAAGCATTCATATACTACAATTGGAAGAGCCTCGTTTGAAGGCAATAGAGCAGATAATTAGGGTTGGAGTGTGTACCAAGCTGGAATACAATTGAGATCTAATGACGTCCTGTACCCTGAGAGGGAAGGTTGAGTGGTTTGTGAATAGCACCTGAATCAGAAAAGACATTATACTAAAATGTGGGTAATATGTAGCTAGAGGGTAGAGAGAGAGGTTCAATCATACTTAGGTAGTGGTAGAAACAGGATTGTGGAATCCACCTTTTCTTTAATGTCGACTAAGATGTTGTTAATTGTTACATTGTGAGAAGACAAGAAATTACAACACAGGACTGAAATCCCAGAATCTATTGCATCACATAGTGGAAAGGTCCACAATACAGGAACATTATTGCTGCTGTTGATCCTGGGAAGTGATATAGGTACTATTGATGACATATTTTATGAATTAAGATACTTGACCACTTGATGGTTCTATCGTGTCATTTCCCAAGGCAACAACCTGTTCTCTTATGCAATAGTAGCAATCTCTGAGAAAAAAATATCTTTATTTTAAAGTAAACAAAAAACTATAACCATAATGATTTCATACAAAGAGCCTGGTCAGAAAGGATTTCAAACCTTGAAACTCCCTATGAAGCAAATGTTAACAATGCATTTAAACAGCCCAGGGTGACTTTGGTAGTTTATCAAGAGCTCAGTGGCACCAGCAGCACATTCATAGAAATACGTAGAAGTTACAACACGGAAACAGAATATTCAGGCTAACCAGTCCGTGTCAGCATTTACCCTTTACATGAACAAATAGTTCTAATCATATTTACCCAGCTTATTCCCAAAACACTTCAACCCATTTGCCATCAAACATTCTGACAGTTGTATTTCTTTGATCACACTGGGAAACCAGGTACTGAAAAGAAATACATCTCCCAGAATGTTATGTGCATTTGTAATGTGTTCCTGGTGCCTTGAAAGTGCTTACCAGTAATAAAAAAAGGAATGGATTTGCTTTGCAGTATGAACATACGAAAATGGGCAGGGAAAGACTAACTGGTCTATCAAGCCTGCCCCACACTCATAATCATGACTAGACACTTCCTGCCACCTGCCCCCCCACTCCCCCCCGGCCGCAGCCATGCAATCTCCTGGTAGATGCAAAAAACCCAGAAAAAACCCGGGGCCCATAAGGGGAAAAAACACTCTGGAAAATTCTCTCCGACCCGCTCAGGCGATCTAAACCAGTCCAAGAGATCACATGACCGTGTGGACATTATCTGTTAATCCACTTACCTTCTATATGATGCGATCTCTGCCCCAGCCAAGAACTGGCCCAGCTCCCTCCTGATGGCTTTAAATTTTAATGAACTTTATGTATGGCAATTTAAGAGTTTTCCAGGTAAATGCAAATGCAATTGTTTGCAGGAACGAAAGTAATGTTCTGAGGGTGTAATGATTGTAGTAAACACAGAGAAACCTGAATTGTGCAGCTCATTCAACCTTCACCGATGTGACTGTGTAAGCAGAACTAAAATTGTATTAGATTTTATTGGTAAATGACAGCAGCAATGAAGTAGGCAGTTAGAAATGTCATCACATTTGATTTGTGAGACTTCCATTCTATCTCCAGTGCTGTGTCTGTAAGGTGCCCTTGGGCAGAAAGCCATTGTAAATGAACTTTCCATCTTAACTCGGTATCGCCTGCATAAATATTTTTTAATAAGTAAGTAAATGCAAAATGCTTTATCTCCTCCAGCAAAAATCTTTGTACCGCATGGAAAATGGGCACTGCATAATTTCTGTGGACCCTCAGGAAGTATTTGGAGTTTGTTGGACAAGTATCAATATTGATGATTAATGAACGCTGCTTTATATGAACTTCCTAATGGACTTCCCCCTCCCCCCACCCCAGGCGAAATTCCTGATCTGTTCCCCGATGACGAAGTAGAAAATGTCATCAGCAATGTGCGGAATGAAGTCAAAGGTCAAGGATTGATGGACACCAGGGAGAATTGCTGGAAATTCTTTATAGATCGTGTCAGGAGGCAACTAAAGGTAATGCTGAACCAAAATAGAACATGCTGGAAATGCACAGCAGGGTAAATTGGCACCTGAAAGGTGAGTTGGAACTTTTCTGACGAAGGATTAAAACTGGCTCAAAAAAGGGCAGGATTGGGGACTAAATAATACTCGATACAAGGTGTTCAGGAAAGATAGGGAAGGAAAGAAAGGAGGAGGGGTGGTGGCAGTATTGATTAAGGAGAATATTGCAGTACTGGAGAGAGAAGATGTCCTGGAGGTGTTAAGGACAGAATCTATTTGGTTAGAGTTAAGAAATAAAAGAGGTGCCATTACACCACTGGGTGTATTCTATAGGCCACCAACTAGTGGGAAGGATATAGAGGAGCAAATTTGCAGTGAAATTACAGAGAGCTGCAAAAGCCAGAGAGTTGTGATAATTGGGGACTTCAACTTATCTAATATAGACTGGGATAACAATAATAATATAAGGGGGAAAGAGGGGGAGGAATTTTTGAAATGTGTTCAGGATAACTTTCTTAACCAGTACATTTCCAGCCCAACAAGGAAGGAGGCATTGCGCAACTTGGTTCCAGGGAATGAGGTGGGCCAAGTGGAGCAATTTCAGTGGGGGAGCATTTAGGGAGCAGCGATCATAGTATCATAAGGTTTAGAATAGCAATGGAAAAGGACATGGACACTCCAAAGTAAAAATACTCAATTGGAGGAGGGCCAATTTCAATGGGATGAAAACAGATCTGGCCAGGGTAAATTGGAATCAAAGATTGGTAGGCAAAACTGTAATTGAACAGTTGGAGGGCTTTAAAGAGGAGATGGTTCGGGTACAGTGTAGGCACATTCCCACGAGGCAGAAAGGTAGGGCAACTAAAGCCAAAGCTCCCTGGATGACAAAAGAGATAGTAAGATGAAACGGAAAGAAAAGGGGTGTACGACAGATGTCAGGTTGATAACACAAGTGAGAACCAGGCAGAATATAGAAAGTTCGGAGGGGAAGTGAAAAAGAAAATAAGATGGGCAAAGAGAATATGAGAATAGACTGGCGGCCAGCATAAAAGGGAATCCAAACGGGTAGTAAGAGGAGAGGTAGGGCCTATTAGGGACCGTAAAGGAGATCTACTCATGGAGGCAGAGGGGATGGCCGAGGTACTAAATGAGTATTTTGCATCTGTCTTTTCCAAGGAAGAAGATGCTGCCAGAGTCTCAGTAAGGGAAGATGTGGTTGAGATACTGGATGGGCTAAATATATGTGCACAAATCATTGAAGGTGGCAGGGCAGGGCAGATTGAGAAAGCGGCTAAAAAAAGCATACGGGATCCTGGGCTTTATAAATAGAGGCATAGAGTACAAAAGTATTGAAGTCATGATGAACCTTTATAAAACACTGGTTCGGCCACAACTGGAGTATTGTATCCAGTTCTGGGCACCGCAATTTAGGAAAGATGTGAAGGCCTTAGAGAGGGTGCAGAAGAGATTTACTAGAATGATTCCAGGGATGAGGGAATTTAGTTACAGGATAGACTGGAGAAGCTGGGGTTTTTCTCCTTGGAACAGAGATGGTTGTGAGGAAATTTGATGGAGGTATTCAAAATCATGAAGGGTCTAGACAGAGTAGATAGAGAGAAACTGTTCCCATTGGTGGAAGGGCCAAGAACCAGAGGACTTGGATTTAAGGTGATTGGCAAAAGAACCAAAGGTAATATGAGGAAAAACTTCTTTACACAGCGAGCGGTTAGGATGGGGAATGCACTGCTCAAGGGGGTGGTGGAGACAGATTCAATCATGGCCTTCAAAAGGGAACTGGATAAGTACTTGAAAGGAAAAAAAATTGCACGGCTACGGGGATAGGGCGGGGTGGGGGGGGAGTGGGACTAGTTAGATTGCTCTTGCATTGAGCCAGCGTGGACTCGATGGGCCGAATGGCCTCCTTCCATGCTGTAACCTTTCTATGATTCTATGATTGTGTGCGACAGACCCATTTTCCACACTTGCCTCTCCAAATGAGATTGCCAATTTATGCTAATTTTTGGGCAGTTTGCATCTGCTGAGAACTGGGTTTAGATTATCGAAAGTCATTTCATATAACACCCTTACAGCTAGCACAAAGAGAGGACTTATATGCCATCAGTCTGGGCTGGATTTGAACAGTTTCCACAAATGAAAGGATAGAATAGCACCCATTTTTCTCATGCAAAGAAAGTCTAAGCTGAAGTCTGAAGCCTACACTGAACTAATGTAAGGAGTCGCACAACACCAGGTTATAGTCCAACAGCTTTATTTGAATTCACAAGCTTTCGGAGCTTTGCTCCTTCGTCAGGTGAAGTCAAAGCTCCGAAAGCTTGTGATTTCAAATAAAGCTGTTGGACTATAACCTGGTATTGTGCGACTCCTTACATTTGTCCACCCCAGTCCATCACCGGCATCTCCACATCATGTACACTGAACTACACACAGGTTGATGCAGAGTTCTAGCGAATGGACTTAACCTGAGCTGATTCTTGATAGTGCTTACAATTTCACTATTAGTGGGTAGAATGGTAGATCCTGTACACCACAAAAAGGGTTAGAGGCTCAATTTGGACTATCAATGCATTAAGGGTTGATGCAATATTGATATTCTTCCATCATATGCAATTATCAGGTTTCATCCAAAGACATTCAAGGATAAAACCTAATAACTGAACCGTGTCTTTCTCCACTTTGCATCTGTGAACCTAATGTTGGATTGCTGAAAGTAGGCTATGAACATCTAAATGCATTCCTTAGTTACAAATTACAAAACATAACAGTGGTTAGAGATAATGCATTATAACAGAAAGTGTTAATCCGTTCATAGCATATGTGAAATGAGTGTTGTTTATGTTAGCATTTTTTTCACTTTCTAATTTCATTCTAACCAGATTTCTCTAAGAAGGCACTTTTGAATGGTTTGAGTTTAGCTAATTTCATTGCTAACTCCAAACGTACAACAAATTGCGAAGGAAGAGAATTAAGTGGATAACATCTTGAAAATAAAAGTTGGTTATCCTAAGTTTTTGTAATTGGCAAAGGTTTCACATCATGAAAATTATCTATTGGATGCTGCTGCTGGATTTAAGAATCCATGTACTTGCAACTAATTTTAGCACAGCCAAAGTCTGCACCAAGCACGTCAACAGTTAACTCAGAAAATAGATTGTGTTTTATATTAAAGTCATATAGGATTTTAAATGCTTTATTTTACTTCACCAAGTAAAAGGTGTCAGGGATCGCCATAACGTTGGGTCTCACCTAGACAAATTGAGCTCAGATGAAATTTAATTCTGCATTAGAATGAGAAAAACTAAGATGCTGTTCCCTTAGTTAAGTCTCACCACGTTTGTGAGTGGGACCGATGATAGTCACACTATGACAGGATTTTTCAGGAGAATTATTGTGACCGAGGGTCTCATCTCTTATCCAGCTTTCATCAGTCTGGTGCTTTCAGGTTGTCATTGATTTATGTCATTCTTACTGAAGAAGAACTTGATTAAAGTGAATGGCCTGAGGTCTCTGCTGTGTAACGTTCCATGTACATGCCTGCAGGACTGTCACCCTGGAGTATTGGAATTAATTTTTTACTCCAGAATGAATCAGCAGATTTTGGCAACCCGACAAAATTTATCTCTTCGGTGCTTTTAATTTAGGCTTATAAGCTAATTGATACAGCAGTTGAACCCCATCAAGAAGAAACCACCTCATATCTGGAATTGCTGTCTTGACGGTTGCTGACTAACTTTAGAACAGATACATAAAGATGGGTATCTGACATTGAGTGCAAAACTGGGGAAATTTTCAGATTACAGGCTGAACTGAGATTGAAGCAGGGGCTTATTTATAACTATCATCTGAATCACCAAAATGAGATGACAATTTAACTATCACTCTATTCTTATTTTTTCTACTATAAATGATGACTTTTATGTCAGTAATAATCTGGATTGGGTCCTTTTGCACCTCTCTGTGTACTTGCCGAGTGCCAGTGTACCCTGTGGCACTAACGTGGTGATGTTCATACTGAAAAAACAATGTTAATGACAGCGAGTTTGCACATTATTTGTAGTTGATTACTGGAAAAATAATATAGTCGTTGTATATTTTGAAAAGATAAATTACTTGTAATTCATGAACTTGAAGCAGAAAATACTGAAAAAAGCAGCAACTGTCTAATAGGGAAACTTTAGAGAGTTAGCAGTGAAGTAAGAGGGTTTCCTCTTATGTAGAGTTATGGTTCAGTAACAGTAATGGAGCTTATCCACTGCCTGTGATGTACAAGGGAATTGAAGACTGGCAGTCATGTCTATCAGTCAGTCTGCCTCTCCCATGCAGAACAAATGGTCATATGCTATTGTATAATTTTTGAATTTGTTCTGTTAATATGTTCTACGTCGCTGACCGAAGCCTGGAAAATTGTGTTTGCAGAAATGTAAAAATTAATGAGCAGTGACTGTCTTTAAAGCTGTGCAGCATTAAATCCAGACTAACCATTACTATTTGATCAAAGAGACTGGAAACAGCAGTGCATCTTCTGTGGCTAGAATCACGGTACATATCCTATCTGAAAAATGCAAACATAATGACTTACTGCTGTTTTCTCTTAGGTCGCTTTGTGTTTCTCACCTGTCGGTAACAAGCTACGTATTCGCAGTAGGAAGTTCCCTGCTGTTGTGAATTGCACTGCAATAGACTGGTTCCATGAGTGGCCTCAAGAGGCTTTGGAGTCTGTCAGCCTGCGCTTCCTACAGGAGACTGACAACGTTGATGTAAGATATTCATGAGTAGTTATGCAATTAGTGACGTCCGTTTGGGTGCTTTGCACAATCAGTGTTACTGTTTGGGCTTTCTCTCAGTACCGTTCCCATGTTTAGAGTTGGACGTCGTGTTTCCATAAGCAGACCAAGTCACTTATGAACTGAAAGCTGCATTTTTGTTATCGAGCGTGGATGGGTTAATATAGCCCAGGTCTACCGATTTATCCGGAACTGCAGTAAATTCTACTATAGAATAGGTGGAATATTCACGCATTCTCCTGTCACCTCAAAAAGTGGATCGATGGACCACTGCATCGAGACTAAAATGACTTATGCAGATTTATTTAAGGATAAAATAATACGTAAGCACAAAGATAGGCATTATACAAAACAGCACAATAATCACTTACACTATATACAAACAGGGTTAGAAGACAGTCAATAGTTCTTACAGCTGCTGCAAGTGAGTTCTTGGAACCATTGATATGTTCTTATGAAGCTCTTAGTACATATAATGTACAGCACAGAAACAGGTAATTCGGCCAAACTGGTCCATGCCGGTGTTAATGCTCCACACAAGCCTCCTCCTCTGACCCTACCCGCATAACCTGGATTGTTTTTTTGAAGTTCAATCAATTTCTTTGCGGCAGTGAGTCAATAAAAATGTTAACAGTTTGAACACTTGGCCAACAATGGGAGAATGGCCTAGAAATCGTCATTCACACCTTCCCAGCTGGACTGATTTTTAAAACGTGTCAATGGAGAAAATGACATTTTCAAACAGCAAGTGCCAAGCATAATCCACATAAAATAGCTCTGTGGAAGATCCCATGGAAACAAGCAATTAGTTGTAATTTGATCAACCCAACAGGGATACAAAACATCCAAAATACATTTAGGTCAAACATTCCAATTGAATTGTAAATCATTAGTGCGACCGCACTTAGAACACTGTGTACGCTTCTGGTCACCACTGTACAAAAAGGATATTGCAGCTATTGAAAGGATACAGAAGAGCACAATCAGAATGATTTGAGGGGGTGGAGGGATTGGATTCTGAGGAGCAATTATGCAAATTGGGCATGTTCTCATTGGAAAAGAGAAGGTTGTACGGTGATATGATTGCTGTTTTTAGGATTATAAAGGGACTAGATAATGTAGTTAATGACAAGCTATTTGACCTTGTCCAGAACAGTAGAACCAGAGGACATGGTCTGCGCTTGAAGGGGGGCAAATTCAAAATTAATCTGCGGAAACAATGGGGGGAATTTTAACCTCCCCTCAGTGGGCAGGAGAGGATTGGGGGGGTTAAATTGCTAAAAATGGGAAACCCAACCTGCTGCGAACATGCCTACTTCCAGTTTAACCGCGGCAGGTTGGGGGACATCCGAGTAACCCTCTCTGGAGAGGTGGGTCAGTGATAATGAGGCTCCGTTCCTTAGATTTTTGGCAGCCACTTAAATTTAATGCTACAGGCCAGGTTCCCCAGGGCTCAGGAAACCCGGCAGCTGAAGGGAGCGGGAGCTGCCGACTCCAGCAGGTAAGTGCATTTCCAGCACTGCTTGTGGACCAGGAGGAGCAGGAATGTTATCCCCCGGTCCCCCAAGCAAACCTGCACCGATCTTCTGATCTCGGCAAGACCTCCATCTTCCCGGTATTTCCAGGTTTCTTGGCCGCAGGCACATGCCCCTGTTCCCTCCCGTCTCCCCGTAAAGATCAGGGTCAATATTTCAGTGAGTGAGTGGTCAATCTATGGAACAGAGGAGACGGTGGTAGCAATTGGTATTAATTCATTCAAATGCAAATTAGATAGATTTCTTTCAGAAAGTATCATTTTGGGATACTGTATCTAAGTAATTTGAGACATAACATATGGTAAGTGTAGCAGGCTTGGGAGGAACAGGTGTCGTTGGACCTGTGGTTCCCAAAGCTTTCCACCACTGGGGGTTTCCTCATGACATATCTGGGCCTGTTGTAGACTAATTGATAGAGGTTTATTGCTATGATTAGTCAACAACTCCATTATCATTGTATCATGCAATTGCCAGGATGGTAGAAGGCCAACCAGATGGACCTTGATCTTTCTTCGTCTAGCAATTCCTATGTTCCTATGTAATAAGTTGACGCAGGCTGCTCACATGCAGGCAGTCACATACATTTGTCATCTTCAGACTAACTTTGCCATGGAACAAAGCAAATTTCACATAGACACAGCTGGCTGGAGCCATTTTAAATTTGGATACAGCCTATCTAAAGTCAAAAAAACATAGACACACTCCTTTTTTTCCTCATACTTTCACCCCTTTAAATCAATATAAACATATTTATTTTCATAACATTGTGTTTTTCAATCTTTTAATGTTCTCATCCCTTGCACTTTAATATTGAAGCCCTACCTTCATGGGCAGAGGGATTGTAATTTCGGTTGAAGGAGGGCAGGAGCTAACAGAGGCAGTCCTTTACCCTATTCTAACCCTTATGAGTCCACACAAGCATCATCCCCTGCAGATGTAAGATGCTTACCTCCTTCCACCCAGTCATCCGCTTCCATGAATATGTTCCCCTTCCAACAGCATTCTTGATGACCTCATTACAGGGAACCAGCTTGTATGTTTCAGTGCATATCTACGTAAGTACTGTTTGAATAAAGATGTACCATAACTTAACTGCATTTGTAAAATTTCTAAAATCCAATGTTAAAAAAAATTACTGCAAAAGGAGATCTCCATAATGATTTGATTTTAGAAGATGAGCTTGTAATGTGATTCATTCTTTGAAGGAAAATTGGTTCCACTTGAATTAATTTCCCATTTTCTGCATTAGAATAGTTGGGTAAAGCAAACGTTTAACATCATTGGTGTTGTGATTATCTGGGTCCTGGTGCACCACAGTCTTTTGTAAGTGGTACTGAAAATATGGCACTGTTCTAGTGCAAACAATTGGAATGCCAGTATTTTAAACATTGGATTTGGAAGGGTGTTCAAATTATTGCCAGATTTTTCTGATTCAAGCCCCGAGGGGGTGATTTTAAATCCCAAGAACGGGTGGGAGTCGAAAACAGTTTTTTTTGGGGTCGCAACCGCAAAATTTTCAGATTTTGCATTCCCAGTGGGAAGCCTGTACTTTTACGCGCTGACGTTAAGCCCAGAAATAAAGCCGGATTGCGACCCAAAAAACAACTATTTTCAACTCTCACCCGCCCCCTACCCACCCGTTCTTGGGGTTTAAAATCACCCCCCTTCAGAGTGCTGCTTAGAAATTGTGCTGTCCTGCGACAGAAGTATATATTTTGACAAAACAGGATGGCTTCTGTGTGATTCATGTTTGAGTGGATTGTGCATAGGTTTGTGAATGCCAATCACTTAGTAGTTTTGTCCCTTATGATAATATTTCAACTGACAATGTCACTACCTCGTGTCACTAGAAGACATTGTCATAGTAAGTTTCTCTCACAACTTTATCTTTTTCTTTAGCCTACAATAAAGGACTCTGTCAGCAAGTTTATGGCATATGTCCACACCAGTGTCAATGAGACATCCAAGTCCTACTTAGTTAATGAGCGGCGCTACAATTACACCACACCCAAGTCCTTCCTTGAACAGATCAAACTGTATCAGAGCCTGCTGGCTAAGAAGACCAAAGAGCTGACTGCCAAAATGGAGCGTTTGGAGAATGGACTGCAGAAACTGAACAGCACATCAGCACAGGTAAAGCACAGTTCCAATATGCTTTACCAGCAGAACCATGGAGGTTTCCTCCTTCAGATCAGTGCTAGATGGGCTGGTTCCAGTGTTGTGTTCTTTGCAAGCTAAGTCACATACATACCAGTTCTATTCTGAAATAGATTTAGGCAACTGTTAGTGCATGTTAAAGAGGCTGGGGAGTGAGGTAACATTTTTGTAAATCCTTCATTTCTGATACGTGGTGGGGTGATGTTGCCAATCACCACTACAATCGTATTTCTATTTTTTGTCCAATTTTTAAAAATGCATTGTAAAAACTTGCATTGGATCAGATAAAAGGATTAGTTCAATGATCCCACACCCACAGTGGGTATTTACAGGTAGCATAGTCTGGAGAATTGGGCTGCAATGTTTAGCCCCGTCTCCAATTTGCGCTCCCTTTGAGCGCAGGATCGAGAAAATGCTCCAATAGTGTGTACACTAAGGACAAAAGCAGAGTTTTTCCAAGGAAGCTTTTCCAGGATTGGAACCTTCCCAAAAACTTACTGAGGAGTCAATAATCCTCCTTTGATGTGCAATAGAAGATCAAATGCACAGGTTGTATTTCTGGTTTGGCCTGTCTTGTTTCTGACACATCATATGCTTAAAACTTAAAGCTCAACCGCAGTCTACAACCAACATAAGTTTCCCATGCCTCACCTCGATATATAACTCAGGGAGACTGAAGCTGCAGCCTTTGTAGGTTATAGATCTGACTATAGACAAAGATAATCAAATACTGCAAGGTACATGATGGCTTCTGTACAGCTAGGAACATGGGCGAGCATTGTTTAAAGGAAGTTGTGAGGTTTGAATAATAGAGGTGTATTATGGGGTTTTGCTTGACAATCATTGAGGGCCGGAGGCAATTCTTCAGAACTTTCCTCAAGGCTATGGGGAAAGGGTGGGGGAGTGGGGCTCGCTGGACTGCTGTTGCATAGAGTCGGCACGGACTCGATGGGCCGAATGGCCTCCTTCCATGCTGTAACCTTTCTTCTATGATTCTAAGGGGATTAAACATGTCAGGTGCAACCTTAATAAAGCAAATCATCCCAGTCTGTGGAAATGACAGGCTTGATGGGCCAAGTGGCTTTGTTCTGCAAAAAGACAGGGTTCCTGGTCTCGGCTGAACATATTTAGAACAGATTTCAGGCAAAACTTATCTACTCAAAGGGGAACTTTAATGCCACTCATTCAAATTTTTGGGGAGAATATTTTTAGTTTTTTTTGATTTTGAAATAAGACTTCCTGCAGTAAGTTGGTTACTTTTGGCTGAGTAAGATAATAACTTTCTCTGAATGCACTGCATACATTATGCATTAATACAGAGCCACCCAAGCCAAGTAATTATTGATTCCATCATTGCTTGTCACGTGCTTGGCTGCTAAAGTTGAAAGGATTTTGCAAATGTACCATGAGATCTGTACTTGTTTATAAGATCTGCCCAAAGGCACGGGTGATCTGTAACACCAGCACATCAGATATCAAGGCCGAACTATTTTATATGGTTTAAACATTGTTGTCTCTAGCAGCTTATGCACTATGTGAGTGCAGCTGACAGAGGGATACCCAGTCCCTTCCTCCAGCTGCACTCTGCAGGATAAATAAGCACAGCTCCCTTACCCCCATGGTGTTGCAGAACGTTAATTCTACGGTTGGGAAAAAGGAGCTGAATTTTCTAAGGTAAATGCGAGGAGCCAATCGTGCACAGATGCAGCCTGTGGGATTCTAAAGCTGGTTTCATGCTTTCAACAGGGACTACAGAACGGGGCCTTGTGTATAAAAGCAGACCCCAGTACATCATCTCGGATCTTTCCCCCACTGTGAATGTTAAAGTAAGAGAGCAAAACTGGATTCAGTATAGTCCTGAAAGAAACAAGGCCTGATGACTCTTTCCCATGCTGGTCTGTTCTGGTCCTCTTTGTTTCAAAGTGGTTTACATTGCTATTCTGTGTTAAGTAGATTTTAAAATAACTTGCATCATAATACGATTACATGCCCATGTTGCTGCTATTCACCTTCTCTCCCTCCAATATTCTATATTTCTTTAAGGCACTTCCCCCCCCCCCCTCCCAATCCCCCAGTTTCTGCACCTTCCCAAGTATAAAACCTTTTCCTACCATGCATCATGGAGCTTTGTAAACAATTTTACAACACCAAGTTATAGTCCAGCAATTTTATTTTAAATTCACAAGCTTTCGGAGGCTTCCTCCTTCGTCAGGTAAATGTTCAGGAGCTCCTTGAAGCCTACGCATTTATACATCACAGAACAATACATGGTGTTTACAGACTGCCCCTGCAACTGCCCGTTGCCAAGGCAATCACCGTGTTCAGACAGAGAGGTGTCACCTGCAGAACCCCCGAATACACATTCAACAAAAAAACAAACAGGAAAAAAAAACAAAAAAAAACAAAAAAAAACAGAGAGAGGTAGAAACATCCGGAAGGCAGAGAAAGCCAGCAAATGACCCATTATATTAAAAACAGATAACATTTGTTCGCTGGTGGGGTAACGTGTAGCGTGACATGAACCCAAGATCCCGGTTGAGGCCGTCCTCATGGGTGCGGAACTTGGCTATCAATTTCTGCTCGACGATTTTGCGTTGTCGTGTGTCTCGAAGGCCGCCTTGGAGTACGCTTACCCGAAGGTCGGTGGATGAATGTCCATGACTGCTGAAGTGTTCCCCGACTGGGAGGGAACCCTCCTGTTTGGCGATTGTTGCGCGGTGTCCGTTCATCCGTTGTCGCAGCGTCTGCATGGTCTCGCCAATGTACCATGCTCTGGGGCATCCTTTCCTGCAACGTATGAGGTAGACAACGTTGGCCGAGTCACAGGAGTATGAACCATGCACCTGGTGGGTGGTGTCCTCTCGTGTGATGGTGGTATCTGTGTCGATGATCTGGCATGTCTTGCAGAGGTTACCGTGGCAGGGTTGTGTGGTGTCGTGGACGCTGTTCTCTTGAAAGCTAGGTAATTTGCTGCGAACGATGGTCTGTTTGAGGTTGGGTGGCTGTTTAAAGGCGAGTAGTGGAGGTGTGGGGATGGCCATAGCGAGGTGTTTGTCCTCATTGATGACATGTTGAAGGCTGCGGAGAACATGGCGTAGTTTCTCCGCTCCGGGGAAGTACTGGACGACAAAGGGTACTCTGTTGGTTGCGTCCCGTGTTGGTCTCCTGAGGAGGTCTATGCGATTTTTTGCTGTGGCCCATCGGAACTGTCGATCGATGAGTCGAGCGTCATATCCCGTTCTTACTAGGGCGTCTTTCAGCGTCTGTAGGTGTCCATCGCGTTCCTCCTCGTCTGAGCAGACCCTGTGTATTCGCAGGGCCTGTCCATAGGGGATGGCCTCTTTGACGTGGTTAGGGTGGAAGCTGGAAAAGTGGAGCATCGTGAGGTTGTCCGTGGGCTTGCGGTAGAGTGAGGTGCTGAGGTGCCCGTCTTTGATGGAGATTCGTGTGTCCAAGAAAGAAACTGATTCTGAGGAGTAGTCCATGGTGAGCTTGATGGTGGGATGGAACTTGTTGATGTTATCGTGTAGTCTCTTTAGTGATTCCTTGCCGTGGGTCCATAGAAAGAAAATGTCGTCGATGTATCTGGTGTATAGTGTTGGTTGGAGGTCTTGTGCAGTGAAGAAGTCCTGCTCAAACTTGTGCATGAAAATGTTGGCGTATTGGGGTGCGAATTTGGTCCCCATGGCTGTTCCGTGTGTTTGGGTAAAGAACTGGTTATCGAAGGTGAAGACATTGTGATCCAGGATGAAGCGGATGAGTTGTAGGATGGCTTCCGGAGATTGGCTGTTGTTGGTGTTGAGTATTGATGCTGTCGCAGCGATGCCGTCATCGTGGGGGATACTGGTGTATAGTGCCGAGACGTCCATCGTGGTGAGAAGTGTTCCTGGTTCAACTGGTCCGTGGGTACTGAGTTTTTGTAGGAAGTCTGTAGTGTCGCGACAGAAGCTGGGGGTTCCCTAGCACCTCACTCTACCGCAAGCCCACGGACAACCTCACGATGCTCCACTTTTCCAGCTTCCACCCTAACCACGTCAAAGAGGCCATCCCCTATGGACAGGCCCTGCGAATACACAGGGTCTGCTCAGACGAGGAGGAACGCGATGGACACCTACAGACGCTGAAAGACGCCCTAGTAAGAACGGGATATGACGCTCGACTCATCGATCGACAGTTCCGATGGGCCACAGCAAAAAATCGCATAGACCTCCTCAGGAGACCAACACGGGACGCAACCAACAGAGTACCCTTTGTCGTCCAGTACTTCCCCGGAGCGGAGAAACTACGCCATGTTCTCCGCAGCCTTCAACATGTCATCAATGAGGACAAACACCTCGCTATGGCCATCCCCACACCTCCACTACTCGCCTTTAAACAGCCACCCAACCTCAAACAGACCATCGTTCGCAGCAAATTACCTAGCTTTCAAGAGAACAGCGTCCACGACACCACACAACCCTGCCACGGTAACCTCTGCAAGACATGCCAGATCATCGACACAGATACCACCATCACACGAGAGGACACCACCCACCAGGTGCATGGTTCATACTCCTGTGACTCGGCCAACGTTGTCTACCTCATACGTTGCAGGAAAGGATGCCCCAGAGCATGGTACATTGGCGAGACCATGCAGACGCTGCGACAACGGATGAACGGACACCGCGCAACAATCGCCAAACAGGAGGGTTCCCTCCCAGTCGGGGAACACTTCAGCAGTCATGGACATTCATCCACCGACCTTCGGGTAAGCGTACTCCAAGGCGGCCTTCGAGACACACGACAACGCAAAATCGTCGAGCAGAAATTGATAGCCAAGTTCCGCACCCATGAGGACGGCCTCAACCGGGATCTTGGGTTCATGTCACGCTACACGTTACCCCACCAGCGAACAAATGTTATCTGTTTTTAATATAATGGGTCATTTGCTGGCTTTCTCTGCCTTCCGGATGTTTCTGCCTCTCTCTGTTTTTTTTTGTTTTTTTTTCCTGTTTGTTTTTTTGTTGAATGTGTATTCGGGGGTTCTGCAGGTGACACCTCTCTGTCTGAACACGGTGATTGCCTTGGCAACGGGCAGTTGCAGGGGCAGTCTGTAAACACCATGTATTGTTCTGTGATGTATAAATGCGTAGGCTTCAAGGAGCTCCTGAACATTTACCTGACGAAGGAGGAAGCCTCCGAAAGCTTGTGAATTTAAAATAAAATTGCTGGACTATAACTTGGTGTTGTAAAATTGTTTACAATTGTCAACCCCAGTCCATCACCGGCATCTCCACATCATGGAGCTTGGTCATGCTACCATGCATTATGTCTTTGTGAAACCTACCTGATCTATTACATTGGTGGCTTACAACATTCCTGTGGGTATAACCCTCCTGGAAAGATTAACACTCCCAGGCGACTCCCTACAAATTTTGGCACAAAAAAAATACTTTATTTCATAGAATTTAAAGGTACACACATTTCAAAGTAAAGGGGCAGCCCATCAGGAGGTGGAAGACGGTTTCCTCCCCGCCACAGCCTCAAGGGCGGCTCGCGGTGGTGCTGAGGTTCCGTGCATGTTGGAAGGACCACGCTGAGAGGGCCTTTCTCACCACCATCCAGGCTACACTGTGGTGCCTGTTGGTCAGTTCCGGCGACGAGACGTTCTGCCAAATGGCATCGACCGTCTGATCGAGTCCACCCTCTCAGTTCCTTACAAGACTCTGAGAACGTTTCGTGCTGACCACTGTCTGATGGTCGAAGGGGTCCATCCTCAGGAACTTCTCCACCTGGGACAGGTGGGGGGGCGGGGGGGTGGCGCGGAAATGGTCCAGCTGGATGGGACGTCCTGCGCCTGCTTGGCCAGCGTGGCCAGACCCAGCCTTCTCAGTGTGTTGGACAGGTAGAAACTAAGCACGTAGTGACACTTGGTGTTTGCGTACTTGGGCTCTACACATATCCTGAGGCAGCCACACACAAAAGGTGGCCATCAGGATCAGAGCGGCGTTGGGGACGCAATTCCCCCTTTGTCTGGGTCTTGTACATGGTGGCCCTGCGGACGCGTTTTAACATGGACCTCCAGACAAAGAGGAAGATAGCTCATGTGACTGTGACGGCGGAGCTGTGGGGAATGGGCCAGACCCTGGCCACTTAAAGCAACGCCGCGAGTACCTCACACCTTATCACCAGCTTACTGCCGGTTATGGAGAGGGAGCGTCCCACCCACATACCAAGCTTTTGTTTGGCCTTGGTAATCTGCTCCTCCCAGTTCTTTGTATAGGCCAGGGGCCCCCCGAACCAGATCCCCAGCACCTTCAGGTAGTCGGAGCTGATGGCGAAGGGGACAAGGGACCAGGTCTCCCACCTGCCAAAAAACCTGGCCTCACTGTTACTTCGGTTCACTTTGGCCCCCCGAGGCCAGCTCGAAACGGTCGCTGATGCCCGTCAGTGCATGGATCGACTGCTGGTCAGAGCAGAAGACAGTGACATTGTCCATGTACAGGGAGGCCTTAACCTGAGAGCCCCTGCTGCATGAGATCGTCACCCTGGAGACCTGCGTAATTACTGATGGACGCGGCAAACGGCTCGATACAACGTCCGAACAAGACCGTGGAGAGAGGACAGCCCTTCCTGACTTCAGATCTGATCGGAAAGCTCTCTAACTCCCACCCATTGATTAGGACTGCGCTACGGATGTCCGTGTAGAGCAGTCGGATCCAATCGCGACTTCCCTCCCCAAAACCCATCCCCAAAGTCCATCATGTACGTGTGGGATATTCTGTTGAAGGCCTTCTCCTGGTCCAAGATGCTGAGGCAGGTGTTCACCTCCATGTCCTGCACGTAGGCGATTGTACCCCTGAGCAGCGCAAGGCTATCAGAGATCTTCCTGCCAGGTACAGTAGAGGTCTGATCGGGGTGGATCACTAGGTCCAGAGGAGACTTGAGCCTGTTGGCGATGGCCTTAGACAGACTCTTGTAGTCGACATTTAGCAAGGAAATGGGTCGCCACTTTTTGATTTCTTTCCTCTTCCCCTTCTGCTTGTAGATGAAGGTGATGATGCCTTTCCTCATGGACTCTGACATGCTGCCTGCCAGAAACATACCCCTGTACACTTCCAGTAGGTCTGGGCCAATCCAGTCCCACAGAGCCGAGTACAACTTGACTGGTAAGTTGTCGCTTCTGGGAGTTCTACTCTTCTCGAAGGACTGGATAGCCTTTGTCAGCTCGTCCAAAGTTAGTTGCCAATCCATGCTCTCCGTGATAGAGGACAGGAAGGACTGGGAGGCCGTGCTGTCTGTGGGCTTCGCGTCGTACAGCCTGGCATAAAAGGATTTTCTGATCCTCAGTATGTCGGCCTGTGAAGACATCAGCGAGCCGTCTTCCTCCTTCAGGTTGCTGATCTCAGAGGTCTCTCCGTGCAGCTTCTGGAAGAAGAAGCGCGAGGGCTTCTCGCCCTGCTCCACGGAGCGGACTCTAGACCAGAAGATGATCTTTGAGGCTTCGGAGGCGAAGAGTGAGGCATGCTGGCCCTTCACCTCTCTGAGTTCCTCCCTGACATTGATCCCCATCAACTGCAGCTGGAGCAAATCCTGCATGCTTTTCTGGAGTTGTGACACTTCCCTCTGTCTCTTTCTCGCCTTCTGAACACCTTTGAGGATGAAGAACCTCTTGATATTGACCTTGATTGCTTCCCACCAGTGCACCGTGGAGTCAAAGAGGGGTTTTTCAGTTCTCCAACCTGTGTAATCCCTCTTTAGTTCCTCGATGTTCTCCGGGGTCAACAGTCTCACGTTCAGCTTCCATATCCCCCTGCCCGCCTTCTGGTCCTCCTGCGATTGACAGTCGGCCAGTAGGAGGCAGTGGTCAGAGACGAACACTGGCTGGACGTCAGTGGATCTGACCTTGAGCTTTGGGGACACAAAAAGGAAGTCTATCCTGGAACGGACAGACCTATCTGGCCTGGACCAGGTATATCTCCGCGGCGCTCCGTCTGCAGGGTTCCTAAAGACGTCGCGAAGCTTTGCATCTTTCATCGCCTCTATTAGGAGTTTGGACGTGACGTCCAGTATACCGACGCCCTTGCTGGACCCCTAGGGCCACCATCCTAACTTCTGAAAGAGAGTGTCAGCTATCCAAAAACAAACAGTGCTATCATTGCAGAAAACCCTTTTTTATTTGTAAGCAGCAACAGAAACATTACATCTGGAAATCAACAAACATCGAAAGATTCAGAAATCTGAGGGCAAATGGATAGAAATCTGCTGACCTTCCCTGGGATCTCTTCAAGACCCCTTTGCTTCCAATGAATCCCAGTCTGCGAATCTATGCATGACATCCACTAGGTCGACTATATCATTTGCTTTGTGCTGAGTAAAATTCAAAATTCATTCACCATTTCTTTCCCTTTAACCTTTGAGCTCAATAGACTGAAACAAGTATGGATTGCTTGTGTTTTTGCCAATAGAGCTGCCTACCAGTGATAACTTTTCATTGGACACACGTGCCTTGAAAATAGGCCCTTTGAATGTGAATGAATGCTGAATGCACTTGTATTAGTTTCCCTTATCTGCTATTTTAATGCAGATGTTAACAGTCTTATTTTAAATGAGCTAATGCTTCCATCAAAATAGTGAGCAGAGGAAATTTATATGCACGCATTAAGTGCTCATACACTAATATTTAAAGAGCCTAATTTCAAGGCAGTGATCTCCAGCTGCTGTGTGTTTAAATAATAAATTAAATTGCAACTCTGTACAGCTTCTAAAATTAGTTTGTTAAATTGTTCTTGAAATTCTCTAAAACAGTATTTTTTGGAAATGTTGGAACAACATCTGGAGGTGCTTGTGATAAAATAGATAAAGGAAAAATCAAATATTTCCCACTGCAACCAGTCACAAGATCACAAGATACATACAGATGGGGAAGGTGATCTTATCTCAGCCATCCAGAAAGATCATACAGCTTCCCCTATCACAGTATCCAACTGTTCCTTAAATGATTCCCCAGTAGTCCATTCCACACATTGATCCTTTTCTGTTGAAGAAGAACTTCCCGACATCAGTCCTGAATTAACCTGTCACTAGTTTGAATCTGTGCCCCCTTTGCCTATTTTATGGTGAGCATAAAGTTGTGCAACTCGATGAAGTTTTGTTGCGGTTTTACTTTTTCTATATCCTTTACCATCTTACATACATCTACAAGGTCGTCTCTCAATTGTTTCCTTTCAAAGCTGAAAAGACTACATTTTTCCAGTGTTTTCTCATAACTCAGTCTTCCGATGGCAGGGATCAGCCTTGACTGCTTCCAAGGCTTGAATGTTTCCTTTGTGTATTGGTGACCAGTACTAGACTGAGTACTCAATGTGATCTGGGCAGGACACGATATAGCTCAAGCATGAATATATTGTACTGTCTTGGCTATATAATTCAGAATTCTCTTAGCTTTGTTCATTTCTGCATTTGAGTGACTGGATATGTTAAGCATAAAGTCTGTTAAATCTAGATATCTTTCAACTTTATGTTTTGTTATTCTAACACCATTCATTAACCATTATGTTGCTTTTCCCCCTTATATGTAATATTTAACACTTTGCATTAAATTTCATCTGTTATTATTCTGTCCAGTTACATATCTTGTCCAATTGATCTTGTAGTTTTCAGGCTGCCTCAACAAATTCAACAACCACATCCCCCTCCTCAGTTTGGTTTTGTCTGCGAATTTGACCAATTTTCAATAAGTGTCTGAATCTAAGTTACCAAAGTCTATCACTTAACACTAGTTTTTAATAATGGAAACCAATAATGAATACTAGGGACAAGCATTTGGATCAAAGTTGAATTTAACCATCTGCCCACTGAGCATCTGACATTCTAACTGGGCACCAAAGGATGGTTTAGAGGTTTCAATTTGAACCATCTGTCAATATAATAAAAATAAAAGGTTGATGCAGTATAAATATTCTGTCACCAGCATATTTGGTTGACACTAGATCATATTATTTACAAAGCTTGCTAATAGCCTCTGCGGATAGAACATCATTACTTGCTCTCCTTTCAGTCCAATATTGGATTCCTGAAAATTGGACCAACCAACCTGGTTTTAAAGTCCTGGTCAAAGTATTGATTTGGATTGGTTTCCTGATGGGAAACCTCCGAGCTACCAACAAGAAATTCAAAACCATGTCCTAAAGTTATCAGAAGTCTGTAGTACACACTCCATGAGAACATATGATTAGTGTGCCACATGACCGTATTTTCAATCATTAGGATTGTGTTTGTTATCTGGTATGAATCCTGGATCACAGTCTCTGTCATGAGGGGGAATCAAAATAGGAATAAAGCTGTGGAATAAAGTGAAAATAACTCAGATCTTGTGTTTTTCTGCCACACATTCTAACTGCTGTGTGAGCCTTTAGGAGACAGGATGAGCTTGCTTAATACAGACTTCTGAACTGGAAACTCAGTGTCCATCTGACTGTGACTGACTGCAGGTTACAACATGACCTGCAGACCAGGGGCTCTGTTTTACTGAGGAACTATAAAACTAGTACAGCATTGAGTCAGTGTCAGATTATAATTGATTGTTGGCTGCCACAGGGTAGACAGACCAGCGGGCTGTTCTATTGAAAAAAAGAGAAAAAAAAGATATGTTATTTAATCACAGAGACAGGCAAAAACCTTTTTTTTTCAAAATTAGAGTGAGAAAAAGACACACATACAGAAGGTTCCAGAAATATACCAGTATGAGATTGCTGTTTACATCTGTAATAGAGAGGGATGGAGACTTATGCCTTTGGTGTGTGCAAAGTCTACCAGTTTGAGGGTGAGGGGCAAATGTGGTTGTTACCATATCAGTCAACCACACCAGTTGGCAGATTGACCAATGGGCAGAATTAATGGCATCTGCTTAGAAATCTGTGGGCTGTACTGTATTGAAGAGAATGCAAACATGTGGATAGCAAAATTGAAGAGGGAGGAAATGGGGATATTATATTTTTTTAAATGTACTGTACTTAATGGTTTATTGTTTTATTAGCAAATGTTTAAATCCAGTTTTTAAAAAAAATTACACACTATATGGATCCTGCCTTAAAGAGGCATATCCCATTCAATGTTTGTGGCAAACTTTTTATTGCTCAGTTGCCCGATACAGTGCCCTATTGTAGAAAAAGTGACCCATGGCACTTCACAGAAAGGTAAGGAAAAAATGAATGCCAAGCCAAAAAAAGGAGATATTAGGAGGAGTGACCAAAAGCTTAGTCAGAGGTGGGTCTTAAAGGAGGAGAGGGAGGTGGAGGGATTTCGGGGTGAGACTTGGGTGGAGGTAGTCGATGTAGGTGGAAGTAGGCGGTTTTTGTGATGGAGAAGATATGGAATCAGAAACTCAACTCAGGGTTGAATAGGACATTGAGGGTGTGAACAGTCTGGTTCAGCCTGAGTCAGTGGATGGGGAGGGGGCGGAATCGGCGGCCAGGGTATGGAGTTTTGGGTGGGAAGATGATGTCATCGGTCTTACCATTGTTTAGTTGGAGGAAATTGCAGCTCATCCAAGACTGAATGCTGGACAAGTAATTTGACAACAGAGGCAGTGATGGGGGTTGAGAGAGGTGGTGGAGAGGTAGAGCTGGGTGTCGTCAGCATACATATGGAAGCTACCCCATGTCTGAATAATGTTGCCCGGGAACATGTTGATGAAGAGGAGGAGAGGATCAAGGTTAGATCCGTGGGGGACTCAGGAGGTAACAGTTTAGGGGAGGGAAGAGAAGTCATTGCTGGAGATAATCTGGCTATGAAAGATGGAGAAGAGGGAAGTCTGGTGAATTGAGGGCCTGTGCCAATGAATAGGGACAGAATGCATAGAACTTCACAGAATGATCACCTATTCCTTTGTGAATAGCATAGTTATCCAGAGACCGATCTTGCCACTTCTGGTGAGGTTATGGAATTTTTTCTGGCACTACAGTCATGTGCAGCACATAGTATTGCTGGAGTTTCAACACTTTGTGCCATGCTTTTCAGCCGGTGGTCTAGCTGGCTTTTCTCCTTCTGGCAGGGAATAGCAGCAGCAGATCAATGCTGTCATGATAGCTATGGGGTGCGTGGCTTCTCGCTTGGAGGTTGCTGCCCTCCTTGCCTTGTACAGCCGCAGGACTCCATTTACAGGGGAAGGCACACTGAAAGCAGGAAGAGCAGAGGTGTGCAAAGCAAAGCTTCAAGCAGGCAACAATGTAAGTTAGCAATTTCAACATGGAGGAACAGCTGCCATTATATCGTATCTGCTTCCAGAAACCAGCAATTCGACAGAAATCATGATTGTGATAATAGCTTCTGTCATGGGGCAGAGGGTTCCTACTCAGGGTTGCCAGTTCTGGTTGGACATATTCCTGGAGATTTCACCACATAACTATCTGCCTCCAACCACCCTGCCCCCATGCTCCCGTCATTCCCATGCCAATTGAAAAACTAACAGATTCTTCATTACCCAATTGGATGATGCTTGACTGTCAGTCAAACAACCTTTTTACCCATCTACAATATTTTTTATAACTAATACACAAAAGTGTTCAAGGAAAGTGAAAAAAAAACAACACAAATCTTTTTTAATGCTCCTATGATTTTCCTACTGTGTTGCTCGCAGCGTTGTCCTGGAGATTAAACTTTGATTCCTGGAGACTCCAGGACAATCCCAGAGGACTGGCATTCCTTGTCCTCCTGCACCTTCAACTTTAGCTGCTGCCTTTAAGGCTCCAGAATGGCTCAGATTTCCTCCCATTTGTTCGCGAGTACCTGATAGGGTGCTGCTATGTGCACCACCCACTGTATGCTACTGAGCCCCAAGAGGAAGTTTAGGCACAGAAGATTTACTTCTGATGGAGCATTCTGTTCTGTTATGTCGCTTGTAAAGTAATGACTGTTGAACAAAATTCATTGTTTAAGCCTTGTATTTGCACTGGGAAGTATGACCCTTTCCCCCCGTTTTGGATCTCAGCGTCAGTATCAAGTGTTCCCAAATCTTATATAGCGCAAGCCAGATACGGAGAAAAGCTCTCTGCACTCACAGCCTCAGAAGATCACCCACCAACTGCATCAGTGTAACGTTTACATTTCACACAACCAGCTAACCATGGCAAAACAAAAATACGCAGCACTTGAACCCTGGCATCTGATTGATTGAGAGGCACATCACTCAAATCATTGTTCAGGAGGTGGATCCTGCCCCGACTGTTACCTCTGAGGGAACCTGTATAGGTGTTAGCTGTGGCTCAGTAGCAGCACTCTTGCCTCTGAGTCAGAAGGCTGTAGGTTCAAGTCCCACTCCATCAACTTGAGTACAAAATATAGCCTGACACTTCAATACACTCCAGACAGAGGTGCTATCTTTCAGAAAAGATGTTAAACCAAGGTTCTGTCTGCTTTCTCATGTGAATGTAAAAAAAATCCCATTGCTGTTTGTGGGATCATGCTGTGCACAAATTGCTGTGTTTCCTACATTACAATAGTGACTATATTTCATTGGCTGTAAAGTGCCTTTGGGACAACATGAAAGACACAATATAAAATCTTTCTTTTTTCTAAATCTCTCTGTGTGAGACTTTCAACTAGTCCTGAATTCTGGGCTTTTTTTTAAACCATAGCCTCAAACCCCAAGACACATTCTTTAGCTAATTGGACAGAAAATATGTTCAAGCCATCAAGTGTGGCGTGAACTGTAACCTAGGTCCCAGAGAGAAAGGAATCCCTTACATCCAATTCCCATAAGTGTTTTATTATTTTATCATACCCAGGATTTCTATATTTTAGTTTTGCAATTTATTAAGTTTCCTCATGTACACCCCACAACAACAACTTGCATTTATATAGCACCTTCAGCATTGTAAAACGTCCCAAGGCATTTTTTTTAAAAGCAAAGAAACAGTTCCTGACCATAATAATTACAGCCTGCATACGAGTACTCTGATAAGGGTACACAGGATTAGTCTGCATTACTTTACCATTAATATGTTATTTCAAATTCTGTTGCATCTAATTATAATGTGAGCTTGAGACAAAACATACGAACATACGAATTAAGAGCAGGAATAGGCCATTCGGCCCCTCGAGCCTGCTCTGCCATTTGATAAGATTATGGTTGATCTGATTGTGACCTCAACCCTACTTTCCCGTCTACCTACTATAACCTTTGACTCCCTTGTTAATCAGGAATCTATCTAACTCAGCCTTAAAAATATTCAATGACCCTGCCTCCACTGCTCTCTGGGAAAGGGAGTTTCACAGATTCACGACCCTCAGAGAAAAAATTTCTCCTCATCTCCGTCATAAATGGGAGACTCCTTATTTTTAAACTGTGGCCCCCAGTTCTAATCTCTCCCACAAGGGGAAATATCCCCTCAGCATGTACCCCTTCAAGTCCCCTCAGGATCTTAATTGTTTCAATAAGATCATCTCTCATTCTTCTAAACTCCAGTGTATACAGGCCCAACCTGTCCAACCTTTCCTCATAAGATAACCCCCTCATCCCAGGAATCAATTGAATGAACCTTCTCTGAACCGCCTCTAAAGCAATTATGTCCTTTCTTAAATAAGGAGACCAAAACTGCATACAGTATTCTCGATGTGGTCTCACCAACACCCTGTACAACTGTAGCAAAACATCTCTACTTTTATATTCCATTTCCCTTGCAATAAATGACAACATTCCATTTGCCTTCCTAATCACTTGCTGTACCTGCATACTAACTTTTATGATTCATGTACGAGGACACCCAGATCCCTTTGTACCTCAGAGTTCTGCAATCTCTTTCCATTTAAATATACTGCTTTTCTATTCCTCCTGCCAAAGTGGACAAGTTCACATTTTCCCACATTATACTCCATCTGCCAAATTTTTGCCCACTCACTTAACCTATCTATATCCCTTTGCAGACTCCTTGGGCTCAATTTTAGGCGGAAATTACGGGTGCGTTGGGGGCGGGGGGCTCCGAAAATCATGGAAATTCCATTCAAGTTCGGAAGCCGGCTCCAATCCGCCGACTTCCGAGTTTCCCAAGGACACACCTGTGTGTGCACGGTTGACCCGAAACCGAAAGTCCCGCCGGCAATTAAAGCCGGCGGGATGACAGTTAAAGAGCCAAATGTACTTCAGGCACTTGTGACAGATTAAGTGATAACGATTTTTAACTTACCTGGGCGGCTTGCCCACTGCTTCTGATTCACGCCTGGTGAAACCCGACGTGAAGAGCCAGATCAGGGAAAAGGAAACAAAATAAAGTACATCAAAAACCATAGAAGGAAGTTAAAACACAAAATCAACCTACCTTTCCACCCTGCTCCGATGTCTCCCTCTCTACCCTCCTCGATGTCCCACTCTTCACACCCCCCCAATCTTCCCCTCTCCGATCTTCCCCTCCCTCCCCCGATCTTCCATTCCAGCACCTACCTTTGTGTCATCAGCAAATTTAACAACCATACATTTGGTCCCTTCATCCAAGTCATTGATATAGATTGTAAATAGTTGAGGCCCAAGCACTGATCCCTGTGGCACTCCACTCGTACATCTTGCCAACCTGAAAATGACCCATTTATGCCTACTTTCTGTTAGCTAACCAATCCTTTATCCATGATAATATGTTACCCCATATACCATGAGCTCTTATTTTGTGCAGTAGTCTTTGATGTGGCACCTTGTCAAATGCCTTCTGGAAATCCAAGTCCACCACATCCACAGGAACCCCTTTATCCACATTGCTTGTTACTTCCTCAAAGAACTCTAATAAATTAGTCAAACACGATTTCCCTTTCACGAAGCCGTGTTGACTCTGCCTGATTGCATTGAGATTTTCTAAGTGCCCTGCTATAACCTCCTTAATAATAGATTCTAGCATTTTCCCTATGACAGATGTTATGCTAACTGGCCTGTAGTTTCCTGCTTTCTGTCTCCCTCCTTTCTTGAATAGAGGAGTTACATTCGCTATTTTCCAATCTAATGGGACCCTTCCAGAATCTAGCGAATTTTGGAAAATTAATACCAATGCATCTACTATCTCTGCAGTCACTTTGTTTAAGACCCCAGGATGAAGTCCGTCAGGACCTGGGGACTTGTCAGCTTTTAGTTCTAATAATTTTTTCAGAACCCCTTCCCTGGTGTTTGTAAATGTTTTAAGTTCCTCCCTTTCACCTCTTGATTCGCAATTATTTCTGGTATGTTATTTGTATCCTCTACAGTGAAGATGGATGCAAAATATCTGTTCAATTCATCCGTCATTTCCTTGTTCTCCATTATTAATTCCCCAGACTCACTCTCTATAGGACCAACGCTCACTTTACTTACTCTTTTCCTTCTTAAATACCTGTAGAAACTCTTACTATCTGTTTTTAAATTTCTAGCAAGCTTTCTCTTGTACTCTAATTTCTCCCTCCTTATTATTCTTTTAGTCTTTCTTTGCTGTTTTTTACATTCTGTCCAATCTTCTGACCTGCTACTAATCTTCGCGGAATTGTATGCTTTTTCTTTCAATTTGATGCTACCTTTAACTTCCTTAGTTAGCCAACATTACAACCAGCTGCGAAGCATAAGTGATGAGTTTGATCCCCATGTAGGCCCCAAAGTGACGTGGACAAAGCGTGTTAGGTATTCAAGTCTAATTATTCCAGACCATGCTCAAACACATCAAAGCACAAAAGATCCCCGTGTAGTTAGGCCGGTTGGGTTTTTAATACTTGTACAACAACAACTTGCATTTATATAACATCTTTAACGTTGAAAAATATCCCAAGGCATTCCCAGAGGCCCAATCAGGCAAAAATGGATGCCGAGGCAAAGAAGGAGATATATTACACGGTGACCAAAAGCATGGTCAAAGAGGTACATCCAGTATTGGCATCTATTAGTGCAATCCGATTTCCTGATCCCTGCTCTCTTCTATTCCCCAACAGAAATACAGTTCTATTGTTCAAGTTGTTTCTTCGAATAGGTCACCTCTATCCCAAGGCAGCGTAAGGACTGTGCAACCCATGCAATCCCCAAGCGGATCCATGATAAGTTTGTCTTGTAAAATGTCATGGCCCCAAACAAAACCTTTGCACGAGGTCCCCACAGCACAAGTGCTTCCCCTTCATTTATCACTTAGGTGTATTTCAGCACACCCTTGATAAGATAAAAGTGCTCTGTTCGCACTACAATAGATATATCAGTGGAGACAAGGCAAAAGGTAATGGCCACCTCTATTTCACTATTGCACCAGTAAAACCTATTGTGCTACTTCATCATTAGCAGCTGACACAAATATGCCCGCATGACACTAAGCCTAACTTTAAACCAACTTAGTCAATCTGTCTTCGATGAAACGCACCACACATTGACCAGGAAGTGGAACATTGTGATGGATCCAGCACCTTCCCTCCTACTATGTCTTTTTTTATGCAGTATTGTATGGAATGTTTTTACACTTAATCTTAATGTCCAACTGGAAAGAACCTTCACCTTACTGCAAGGAAATCAAAAGGGACAACATGTTAGGTGTTTCATTCACGTGCCAGGCTATGACCATTTCGTCTGTCATGGAGCGGGGAACTGAGGAATCCTTGTAAATAAAGCTTGAGATTTGAGGGCCAAACACAATGGGGGTTAATTTAACTTATTGCCCGTTTTAACTATCGCCATATCAGATCGGCCGTCCGTTATACACCTCACCCAATTTTCCTTTCCATTGTCTTCAATAGAAAGCAAAATCGGATGGGGTGTATAACAGGCGGCCGATCCGATGTCACCCGTTTTAACCTATTGCCATCAGTTAAAATTACCCCCAATGCATCTTGACATGAGTGAAACTATAGTCGGGGGTCTTTTCAGTTTTAAATATGCGTATACATTTCCTTACACTTTTGTCCGCCATTTTAACTTGAAATTCTTGCCTGTGAAAGATTTGATCAAAAATGGGATGAGAACAGAATGGATTCTCGCTTAATGGAAAGCTGCATCATGAAAGTACTCCATTCCTGCATCAAGGCCTGATAATGTTTTAAGATAATTTCATTATTTTAATGTTTTCAATCATTCTTATCATGTTTTACTTGGATCTTTCGTCCTATGTCCTACAAAAAAAAATCCTTTTGAAATTTTCGCTCCATGTAAGAAATCTTTGATTGGACATCCTATGAGTACTAATTAATGGTGGAAAAAGTCAGTGAAGATTGTTGGAGGGCAATACCAACATGAAGGACATACAGTCAATTATATTTACTAGAGTGCAGGTTTTTCACAGAAAAAAAGGTACTATTAAGAATTTTCAATAATCCATGGTTAGTAGATGAGAAAAGTACAGTTAATTTAAATTGGACAACCCTCTAAAATTTCTGGCAAATCTTTTCGCCCTGACTAATTTGTTAAGGATCTTGCTTCTCCAAGGTCTTATATTGTTCAAATTGGTCTTTCTTATAATTTTCATTCTCCTAATTCTTACAACTTCTGCTTTCTAGCAGTTTCTCGTCTGCCCTGGTTTGTTTCCATGTTACCTTTCTCTTTTTGTTTTCTGTTTACTTCCTTGATTGTCTTTGTCTTTCTGCTTCATTAAAATGTCAGAGTCCATTTTAACTTGTGTCTTTTCCTTCCCTCCAGAGATTAGAACATTAACTTTGGATGTTTGAAAACAAATAATATAAAAGAATACGGGGAAATGCCAGGGAAGTGGGATTAGAATAGATATCTCCAGTTGAAGTGGTATCATCGGCATGGGTACAGTTGCTAATTGGGTTCCTCCTGTGCTGTAATTTCCACCGTTAGAGAGAAAATAATGAAAGAGAATGGAAGTGTGTATTAGCCAACAGCACTGAACATGTAGGAGTGATTAGGAAGATGTGTGGTAATTAATTAGTGGCAGCATGTTGTCTTATAAAGATGATGTATTCATAAAAATGGTATCTCAGAGAACGAGTTTAGGCTGTTCCCATGGTGACATCTCTGAGGAGGTGCAAAGAATGGAGAGCTGGGGGTAAAAAATTCAAATCTGAAAGTGAAAGATAAAAGAGGTGGGAAGAAACTAAAAGAACCAAGTAGTGGTGAGCTAGAGAAGGACAATACGTTGCTGGAACATTCAAATATACGTCTGAAACTCTTGAAAAATATTCATAACATTATTTACAATGTTGAGCCCTTCACAGAACAAAATGATGTGCAGGTTGTTTTTAAAGGGGTACTTCACAAAAAAAGGTGTTTGGCAAATTTAACTGAAAATGAATGAGACAATGGAAATCATGTCAAAATGTTGGCGTTTGTGACAAAGTATACAAAGAAACAATGTGTTATGAGGGCTGTGCTCCTTTCATTTGTTTTGTCATTTTTAGACAATTGAAATGTTACAGAAAACCTTCAAGTGTAATCTTCCTCACTGGAGCTCTGGGTTAGTAATTGATTGTGCAGCATTTCTCTCGGTGTACTTGATTTTTAAAAACAGTAACGCTGTGGTGCTGCAGCATTACGTCCTGTTGCTGAGAGCATAAGAACATGGCATTAGTGATATGGAGTAGAAACCTGTACCAGGCGATAAGTTATCAGTTCATGCCACTGAATTATTCAACTTTACTGTGTCCTTGAGCTTTTCAGTTTTTTGATTTACGGGAATGTTGCTGTCAATTTAGTGACA
Source organism: Heptranchias perlo (assembly GCF_035084215.1). Classification (NCBI taxonomy): domain Eukaryota; kingdom Metazoa; phylum Chordata; class Chondrichthyes; order Hexanchiformes; family Hexanchidae; genus Heptranchias; species Heptranchias perlo. The sequence continues at coordinate 32,869,463 of NC_090347.1, read as the reverse complement.
TTGTCCAAATTTTAACTGATTCTCCTCATTCGGATCAGTTCAAGCTGAACCTCCAAAATAGAATCAGTCCACTTACTCATGCAATCAGCCCTTGCTTTTGTTTCTTTTATAATTCATTCAGGATCCTGTTTAAGAATATCATGTGCATCAGTATTATTATTCCTACAGTAAAGCTCATCTCTAAGGCTCTTATGATGTACCATAGCCTGAAATGTAACATGTATGTCATGGTTGTTTCATTAATAAAGGCATGTTTTTTGGATGGCTCTTAAAGACTGTATTATTGAGATGGGGGAACTACTGTATGTTTAAATACGGTCTATTCCACGTAATTAAAAGTTACTTTTTGCACGAAAAATGTTGAATTATCCAATCATTTGAATTAAGCAGTGTTAATTACACAGCAAAGTGAGAATATAGTGCAAGATATTTGAATTGTCAGATGATTTGAATGAAACAACTTTGAATTAAGAGGAGTATTCCCAGAGTGTTTTATTAATGTGAAATTTCTTAAGGTAATCTGATCTTTACTTAGGAAACACCAATTTTAATGTGGTGACTCAGTCATAACCAGCTATGGTTATATATTTACTTCAGGTTTACTGTGAATTGTTACTGGGATGTGTGTGAATCGAGGTTCCAAATCTGAATTGACACAAGTAGGGTTACTTCGCCTAAGCTGTGTCATGATTTAGGTGACGCCTTGAAAGAACTCCTTGGGAATGGCAACTTATGATTGACAGTGCAAGAACTCTGGACTAGATCCTGCTTGAAGAGGATGTTTATGGATGGAAAACTGGGATTATCCACAATTAGGTTTGTGTCAATGGTTAGAGGCTGGTGGAATCGACCATGGATGGATTGGTGAAAGACTGATGGGAATGCTGACAGATGGAATGTGAAGTGAGGACAGGTGGTGCAAGGGCCTCAAACTATATATTTGAACTGGCCATGATTTGAAAAGCAATAGATTGCAGACTGCCTGGTCGAACAGATAGCCGGATGAAAAGAGTTGGTACAATGTTTGAGTTTGACAGACTTGGGCTGATTTGGGCCAAGTGGAACCACTCATAGATCTTAATAGCAGATCTTGTAAAGATGTTCGAGATAACGACCTGGAATCATTTAAGAACCAATTGGATGCTGCAATTGGAGGATTTTAGGGTCATTCATGATGGACGAAGAGCCAAATGACCCTCCTTATCCTTAATTATTTTGTCACTGAGAAAAAACATTTTGACATTTTCAGATCATGTGACTATAACGTGGATACTAAAATGAAAGTCAAACCCGAAGACATTTTGTGATTATTCCTTTATATTTAATTCCCACAAACAGGTGGATGATCTGAAAGCTAAACTGGCTGCGCAAGAAGTTGAGCTGAAACAGAAAAATGAAGATGCTGACAAGCTGATTCAAGTTGTTGGAGTTGAAACAGAGAAAGTAAGCAAAGAAAAAGCCATTGCAGACGAGGAAGAACGTAAGGTGGCAATAATTGCTGAGGAAGTTACCCGAACGCAGAGAGACTGTGAGGAGGATTTAGCAAAGGCCGAGCCTGCCCTTATTGCAGCTCAGGAAGCTCTCAACACCCTGAATAAGGTAAGAGTTTAAATAAAATCAAAAGAAAAATAGCAACTTGCAATTACTTAGCGCCTTGAATGAAGAAAAATGTCCCAAGGCATCTCACTGTGTCATAAGGAAGAAAATGGACACCAAACCAAAAACAGAGACATTGGGAGGGATGACCAAATGACCATGCATGAGCCTAGACAGTTATTGACAAGTGACTACTTGGCCATTGGAGGCATCATTATTAAGCCCAATCTGAATTCCCCTCTCCCTGAGACCAAACTGTTCTCTCAGGGTCGTGGCCAAACAGCAGTCAAAAACAGATTATCTAGTTATTCATTCTTTTGACATTTGTCGGACTTTACTGTGTGCAAATTGACTGACCTGTTTGCGGTGATTGCTCTTCAAAAAATAATCCATTGGCAGTAAAGCACTTTGGGAGATCCTAAGAACATGATAAGACACTATATAAATACAAGTTCTTTATTTCCTTCTAACCGGTACAGACCGACATTTTATAAAATCCACAGTTTGAGTACAATGTTGATGGACAGACATTATGAATAAGTTTTGTCTCTCCTTACTGTAAAACAAAGACTACACTAGGAATGATTACTTTATTCTTTCTTCTTCTGCACAATGTGCAAATGATATGATAATACACCTTGCATTACTTTCCAGCATCAACACCATTGAACATCTCCTATACCAAGATGCAGTAGTTGTAACAAGTGCACATAAATTAAGGCAATATTAGTTTCTCCCCAGTCCCTCCCCAATTTATCTTATTTTAATTTATCTTGAAGTAGGGTATAAATCCTCTTACACAGAGTTAAGTAATGGAACAGTAAATTGTGTGCTTCAATCGCTGATGTGCTGGAAATTTGATTTACTTTGGTGAACTTAGGAAGATAAAAGGCAGCCTTTCGTCTTGGCAGGGCAATAATTATCAAAGTCAACATTTTGTTTGGAAGTTTCTTGAGCTGATGTTAAATCAATTGAATTTGATTTACAGCCCTGAGTGATCTTGTTAACAGTTTATGCTATGGGAAGAAGAATAGGTGGTCTCACCTTAATTAGCCGTGAAAAAAGATCTGTGCTGTTCGTAAACTATATAGAACGTGTAATATCTCTGTGTAGTGAGCACTCAGACATAGCCAATCTCAGAAGATGTTGAAATCACTGACATACTGTTGTAAGCCTCCCAATGAAAATGATTGACAAAAGCTCCCAAGGGAAGTATAAAACATCAAATACAAGGTAGAGTTTGAGCTCATCAACTTTTTTGGAAGTAAGTTTCCTTTAAAAAAATGTTACTCTAAATCCCTCTAACTATGGGCAGTAGGCGTCTATACACACACGGCTCATGTTTTGGTGTAAAAGTTTGATCTTAAGCAGGACTGGATATTATAGAATTGTTCATAACCATGATGTTTTAGATTGCAATGAATGGGAGTGATTTAAAAAAAAATCTAAACCAAATTTAATCTTGGGGGATTTAGGTAGTTGCTGCTCTTTTGAAACGAATGTTGATGGTCCAAGTGAACATTACAATGTGAGTCAGAAATTGATTCATATTATTCATTGACAAGATGTTCAGGCAGAAATGTGTCTGCTTAAAATAACAGAATACCATTTTACCAGAATTTTACACAATTGACATTATCGTTTAACATGCATTTCAACAGCCTTTCTTATTAGTCCCCAATTTTCATGTTTGGCCCTAATTTTCATGTAAAATGAGTTTATTTAATTAGAAAAGGTTTTGGGAGCTTTAAACTAGGTCAGTTAAGGATTGTCACAAGTTTGCTGATCGTTTGTTTCTGATTCCCTTAATCTTGTTAGAATCAACTGCAGTTGGACACAGTGGGGACTCAGCAACTTCACAGCTAACAAGCCGTTAGAGGCTTGTGTTACCACTAGGAGGTTTCATTGCATTACATTTGATGAGTCACGTTATATAAAATTCAGTCCATAGCTTCAGGCTTCAAAACAACCCATTCAGATTGATAATTCAACACTCTGACTCTATTCGTGCTTGAGTGCAAAGAAAAATCCATTCATTTTCACTCGCAACTTTGTTTTCCCTCCAGAATAACCTAACAGAATTGAAGTCCTTTGGCACACCTCCCTCGGCAGTGACTAATGTCGCAGCAGCCGTGTTGGTGCTCACAGCAACCGGAGGTAAGATACCCAAAGACCGCAGCTGGAAGGCTGCAAAGGTCATGATGGCAAAGGTAGATGGATTCCTCGATTCCCTGATCAACTTCAATAAGGAGAACATCCACGAGAGCTGCCTCAAAGCTATTCAGCCATACATGCAGGACCCTGAATTCAACCCAGAGTTTATTGCATCTAAGTCTCTTGCTGCCGCTGGCCTTTGCTCCTGGGTTGTCAACATTGTGAAGTTTTATGGAGTCTATTGTGATGTCGAGCCGAAACGGCAAGCTTTGAGTAAAGCCAATGCAGAATTAGCTACTGCCCAGGAAAGATTGACAACTATCAAAGCCAAGATAACTGTAAGTAGAAAGAAATGATGTGGTTTACATTTATCACAGTGTCCTGTATGTGATATACACAGATTGCAGCAGTGCATTCCTAGCCAAAGGTACCTCATTAATATGGAAGATTCATGTGGATGTTATGTAGAACTATTGAACTCTGAGTACTATCCATTAATAAAGGCCAGTTGAAGATCTCCATACTGTACAAAGGTTGTTCCAGATACCTTACACATACTGTACAAAAGGTGCACTTTCTGTACTATTGAGGCAATATTGAAGGGCTTTCAATTATGATCCTCTGTAAAGTGTTAAGTTTTGAAATACATGAAACATTTTAACTTTAAATGGGAGATAGGCAATGGCTAACATTTAAGGAATGAATGCATGAATTGCAACAATTGTACATTCCTTTCTGGCCCAAAAACACAAAAGGAAAAGCGGCCCAACCATGGCTAACAAAAGAAATTAAGGATAGTATTAGATCCAAAGAGGAGTCATATAAAGTTGCCAGAAAAAGTAGCAAGACTGAGGATTGGAGCAGTTTAGAATTCAGCAAAAAAGGACCAAGAGATTGATTAAGAAGGGAAAAATAGAGTATGAGAGTAAACTTGCAAGGAACATACAAGTATGTAAAATGAAAAAGATTAGTGAAGACAAATGTAGGTCCCTTAGGGTCAGGAACGGGAGAATTTATAATGGGGAACAAGGAAATGGCAGAGCAATTAAACAAATACTTTGGTTCTGTCTTCACGGAAGAGGACACAAATAGCTTCCCAGAAATGCTAGGGAACCAAGGGACCAGTGAGAAGGAGGAATTAAAGGAAATTAGTATTAGTAAAAAAATAGTGCTGGAGAAATTAATGGGACTGAAAGCTGATAAGTTCCCAAGACCTGATAATCTGCATCCCAGAGTACTAAAAGAGGTAGCCATGGAAATAGTGGAAGCATTAGTTGTCATCTTCCAAAATTCTATAGATTATGGAACAGTTCCTGCAGCTTGGGGGGTGGCAAATGTAACCCCACTATTTAAAAAAGGAGGGAGAGAGAAAACAGGGAACTACAGACCAGTTAGCCTAACATCAGTAGTAGGGAAAATGCTAGAGTCTGTTATAAAGGATGTGATAACAGGACACTTAGAAAATATCAATGGGATGAGACAAAGTCAACATGGATTCATGAAAGGGAAACCATGTTTGACAAACCTACTGGAGTTTTTTGAGGATGTAGCTGGTAGAATATATAAGGGAGAACCAGTGGATGTGGTTTATTTGGATTTTCAGAAGGCCTTTGAAAAAGTCCCACATAAGAGGTTAGTGTGCAAAATTAAAGCACATGGGATTGGGGGTAATATACTGGCATGGATTGAAAATTGGTTAGAATCATAGAATCATAGAAGTTACAACATGGAAACAGGCCCTTCGGCCCAACATGTCCATGTCGCCCAGTTTATACCACTAAGCTAGTCCCAATTGCCTGCACTTGGCCCATATCCCTCTATACCCATCTTACCCATGTAACTGTCCAAATGCTTTTTAAAAGACAAAATTGTACCCGCCTCTACTACTGCCTCTGGCAGCTCGTTCCAGACACTCACCACCCTTTGAGTGAAAAAATTGCCCCTCTGGACCCTTTTGTATCTCTCCCCTCTCACCTTAAATCTGTGCCCCCTCGTTATAGACTCCCCTACCTTTGGGAAAAGATTTTGACTATCGACCTTATCTATGCCCCTCATTATTTTATAGACTTTCATTATTTTATTTTAACAGACAGGAAACAGAGAGTAGGAATAAATGGGTCTTTTTCGGGGTGGCAGGCGGTGACTAGTGGGGTACCGCAGGGATCAGTGCTTGGGCCCCAGCTATTCACAATATATATCAATGATTTGGATGAGGAAATCAAATGTAATATTTCCAAGTTTGTTAACACACAAAACTTGGTGCGATCGTGAGTTGTGAGGAGGCTTCAAGGCGATTTAGACAGGTTGAGTGAGTGGGCAAATACATGGCAGATGCAGTATAATGTGGATAAATGTGAAGTTATCAACTTCAGAAGGAAAAACAGAAAGGCAGAGTATTATTTAACTGGTGATAGATTGGGAAATGTTGATGTACAAAGGGACCTGGGTGTCCTTGTACACCAGTCACTGAAAGCAAACATGCAGGTGCAGCAAGCAGTTCGGAAGGCAAATGGTATGTTGGCCTTCATTGCAAGAGGATTTGAGTACAGGAGCAAGGATGTCTTACTGCAGTTATACAGGGCCTTGGTGAGACCACACCTGGAGTATTGTGTGCAGTTTTGGTCTCCCTTCCTAAGAAAGGATATACTTGCCATGGAGGGAGTGTAGCGAAGATTTACCAGACCGATTCCTGGGATGGCAGGACTGTCGTATGAGGAAAGAGTGTGTTGACTCGGCCTGTATTCACTCAAGTTTAGTAGAATGAGAGGGGATCTCATTGAAGTATATAAAATTCTGACAGGGCTAGACAGGCTAGATGTAGGGAGGATGTTTCCCCTGGCTGTGGGGTCCAGAACAAGGGGTCACAGTCTCAGGATACAGGGTAGGACATTTAGGACTGAGATGAGGAGAAATTTCTTCACTCAGAGGGTGGTGAACCTGTGGAATTCTCTCTCACAGAAGGCTGTGGAGGCCAAGTCACTGAATATATTTAAGAAGGAGCTGGATGGTTTCTCGACACAAAAGGCATCAAGGGGTATGGGGAGAGAGTGGGAATAGGGTATCGAGATACAGGATCAGCCACGATCATATTGAATGGCGGAGCAGGCTCGAAGGGCCGAATGGCTGACTCCTGCTCCTATTTTCTATGTTTCAATGTTAAAACTTTCATCATATAGCAAATGACGTTGTCTTTCATGACAAAAAGCCCAGTCATAACAAAATGTGGTGATCTCTTAACACAGAATCATACAGCAGAGAAGGAGACCCTTCGGCGCATCATGTCTGTGCCAGCGTTGTTAATTATTTCTGTAATTGCTTTGAAAGAGAATTGGGGAGGGGAGACAACTATGACTTTTGATACAGGCTGAGTCTTTGGGCTGAAAATGATGTTTAGATTAATTGAATTACTCAACTCAAAACATAATTGGACAAAATAATCAAAATTTTATCCATGCAACATGTTTGGCAAGCTGTAGTTTAGTTCCCAGAGTTGTAAGAAAAGATTGAGACAAAAAATAATGATAAGGAGCATTTTTCCCAATAGTTCACTGCTGTTATGTATTGATCTAATATTGATCGACATCTGTTTCCTTGTTCTTTAATAGCAACTGAATGAAAACTTAGCTAAATTAACAGCGAAATTTGAACGGGCCACAGCCGATAAACTGAAATGCCAACAAGAGGCTGAATCGACTGCACGGACCATCACCCTTGCCAATCGACTGGTGAGTTTCCTTATCCCGCAAACATTTCTGTAATCACTGCATGTAGTTGGCTGGGCATTAACCATAAATGGTTCTGGCCAACACTGTCAGCATGCATTTATATTCCAACATTAATATTGCCGGTACCCATTTCACACAGGTACCTGCTCTGAGAATGCAACACTGAGTTGTACTGTCCAGCCCGTACCACTCAGTACCCAACCGAAGCAGAGCTCTGTGAATGCATAATGAAACATATGAACAGAGTACTGCTAGCTGGTCTTTGAACATTGGTGAAACCTTTAATGTTAGTAAAAAGCTGACAGCCTTTTACACAGCATTATCCTTGAAACTTTGAAGAATGACCAGCATATGACCTGGGACCACTTTAAAGTTTAAAGGCTCACTTTGTATCTGTTACAGTAATACTGAAGATGGTCTGAAGATGAAGTGGTGTGAGACAATCCTCTCACAGTATTTCCGATAGTGCAACATCTGAAGTATAACTGGCATATACCTCCTATGATTCATCTGTATTAGCTTTATGATTTAAAGCTTTAGAATCTGTAATATCTCTGTATAGTGATGAGTCAGATATGAACAACCCAACGACAAGATCAATAACATTTCCTGTTGTTATTTTGCAGGAGTTTTCGAGATGATTTTTAAATTTCTCCAATCTTGGAACATTTTTATGCTTGGACAGTTTCATTGCTATTCTTATTAATGATGAAACTGCATCAAGAAATTTGTTATTAGGACTAATGAGTTGAATGCCCATTTTTAGAGTAGTCGGTAAAGCGAGTGGAAAAAGTCAGCTGTAATATTAAGCATCACACCAACTTTTTCACTCACATCAGAGATGAGAGAGAGGAAAATCTATCTCTATGCCATTAATCAAGGTAATCATTGGTAATGACTAAAATCAGCAATTTCATTGAAAGTAATGATCACCAATAGTTTTCTGAATCTTGTCCAAGCCTACGAGCAGGGTTATTCCAAATATGGTCAATGCAACTACATCTCACTTTAATGATACTATTCTCAGTTACAGCAGTAGAACAACAATAATGGGGTGAGGTGTATTTAGATGTAGAATTAGACCACTGGCTGAATCAGTTAGTTGTGCACTGCATAATAGCTTCTTATGATAGGCCTCATCTGTGTAACTAGCGTAATCTGGGGAAAAAATGTGTCATGAAAGTATCCTAGCAAGTAGCAACAACTTGCATTTGACTAGCGCCTTTAATGTGATATATGCTTGAAGGTCATTCATATAGGAGTGCATGGACACTGATCAGTAGTAGAGCAGTTAGGAGAGATGATTGAAAGTATGGTTAAAGAAATAGGTTTTGAGGAGGCTTTAAAGGCAAGGAGAGACTAGCAAGACAGAGGATTAGGAAAGGAGTCCCAGGGAGTAAGGCTGAGTCATAAGAAGGAAGTGGGGGGGTTGGGGGTCGGTGGGTTCAACAATGCACAGCAGGCCAGACTCAGAAAACCAAAGGGCACAGGCTAGGATGTAGAGCTGGAGGAGGTTGCAGAGGCATGGTGGGGCAAGGCCATGGAGAGACCTGTAAACAAGGACAAGGATTTTGAATTGCAGGGTAGCGAACCAGGAACTCAAGAAGTTGGTGAGGTATGTGTCAGAGAGGTTGAGTCCTGCGGTGATGATGGTCTGGTTGGGAGTTCATCAATGATGGGGGTGATTTCAGGACAGAGATGGGCAGAGCTGGAAATAAGAGGTCTTTTTAATGAGGTTTCAGGCTTAGTTTAGGACCAAACAGGATACTGAGGTTGTGCACCATCTAGTTAAGCCTGAACATGTAGCTGGGGAGGGGAATGGAGTTGGGGAGCAAGGGTATAGAGTTTTGGCAGGAGATGAGTAAGATGCCAGTGGGTTTTTTTCTGGCTCATCCATGGTATAACGCCATATAAGTAATTGTACAAAACAGAGCTGATTGTGGAATCGAGGTTGGTAACGGGAGAGGTGAGAGATGGTTGTCATCAGCACATACATGAAACAGAACCATGCCTTTGAGTAATGTCTCCAAGGAGCATCATGCAATATAATTAAAAGACGGGGCCAAAGAAGAAACCTTGAGATGGGGTTAAGGGTAGCTACTCAGACTGGCTAAAGGTGAAAAGTGGTGTACCACAGGGATCGCTGCTGGGACCATTGTTGTTCACAATTTACATTCACGATTTGGATTCGGGAATCGGAAGTACAATCTCAAAATTTGCAGACAACACCAAATTGGGGTGTAGTTAATACAAAGGAAGAATGTGTCAAAATGCAAAAGGACATTAATAAACTTGTAGAATGAGCACGTAATTGGCAAGTTAATTTCAATATAGATAAGTGTGAGGTGGTGCATTTTGGTTGGAAGAATAAGGAGGCCACATGCTGCTTGGATAATAAGAGTCAAAACGGGATAGAGGAGCAAAGGGATCTAGGGGTACAAAGACACAAATCACGAAAAGTAGTGACGCAGATTAATAAGGCCAGAAAAAAGACAAATCACACAGGGTTTATTTCGAGAGGGATAGATTTGAAAAGCAAAGAAGTTATGTTAAACTTGTATAGAACCTTGGTTAGATTTGGAGTATTGTGCACAGTTCTGGTCTCCAATTTATAAAAAGGATGTAGAGGCATTGGAGAAGGTGCAAAAAAGATTCACAAGGATGATACCAGAACTGAGAGGATATCTTCAGCAGGAAAGGCTGATCAGGCTGGGACTCTTTTTTTCTAGAAAAGAGAAGGCTGATAGAGGTCTTTAAGATAATGATAGGGTAAACGTAGAGAAAATGTTTCCACTTGTGGGGGAGACCAAAGCTAGAGGTTATAAAAATAAAATAGTCGCTAATAAATCCAATGGGGAATTCAGGAGAAACTTCTTTACCCAAAGAGTGGTAAGAATGTGGAACATGCTACCACAAGGAGTAGTTGAGGCAAATAGCATTGATGCATTTAAGGGGAAGCTAGATAATCACATGAGGGAGAAAGGAATAGAAGGATATGTTGATAGGGTTAGATGAAGTAGAATGGGAGGAGGTTCGTGTGGAGCATAAACGCCGGCATAGACCAGTTGGGCCAAATGGCCTGTTTCTGTGCTGTAGTTTTGATGTAACTCGATGTAACCCTGGAGGTGACCATATAGAGTGCAGCAGGAGGAACCACTCCTGGAGATGTGCTCGCTACATTGGGTAGGTGGGAGTGTAACCAAGCAAAAGTGAAGGGCTTGACAGGGTAGATCCTGAGAGGCTATTTCCCCTGGCTGGAGAGTCTAGAACTAGAGGTCATAGTCTCAAGATGAGGGGTCAGCCATTTAGGACTGAGATGAGTAAACATTTCTTCACTCAGAGGGTTGTGAACCTTTGGAATTCTCTACCCCAGAGGGCTCTGGATGCTCAGTCGTTGAGTATATTCAAAAACTGAGATCGATGGATACTTGGACACTAAGGGAATCAAGAGACATGAGTTAGGGCGGGAAAATGGAGTTGAGGTCAGCTATGATCTTATTGAATGGCGGAACAGGCTCGAGGGGGTGTATGGCCTACTAGTGCTCCTATTTTTTATGTTCTTAAAAAACCATATATAACATCTTGTATCTCAGTCCAAGGTTATATGCTCCAACTGGGGATGTTTTCTGACTCAGTTATGGGCTTGAATTACTTGGGCTGAACTTTGATTTGATATGAAACAAATTGAAGCTGAGACAAATTGCGGATAGGCGCACGTATGGAGCTGTGGCAAATTCTGACTTTCTTTTGTGATCCAAAATCTTACACGTGACAATAGGTCGCAATGTCCATCATTAGCCTCCACCTTTTATCTCTGTGTTTTCCAACTAAAGATGCACCTTCACTAACAGAGCCCCTTTAAAATAAGATGATAAAGAATTATGACGAACATGCTTCTTTTGTATTGGTCAGTCATGTGCACACTTCTGCTTAAACAGCAAATACTGATCGGGATACTGAAAGACTTACTGAGCCCTACAGTGCCAAGCAGCTGAATTGATTTAGAGAGTAGATTTGGAATCATCACTGATTTTAAGGCATGCCAACACCTCACAATAGTTAGCTGGGCACCACTTATCACAGAGGTTTTTATTTCTCCACCATCAGGACCTCTGAGTGATAGATCCGTAACAGGCCTTGTGATATCACAGGGGTGGGTTCGTGATCATCCTGTGTTAAATTGATACTGACGCCATGAGGTCCCAGCAGCAGTGCAACTTCCATTTTTGATCACAGTTTTCTCTCATCAACATGGTACTTTATCATACTTAAGGAAGAGTCTAAGCAAGGTGCTCAGAAATGCCCATAGAACACACGTTGAATAGCAACTCCTGATAATTTCAGCCTGGTCTTCCTTTATATCCATACCCTTTGTAACTTTCCTTTCATGTGTAGCCCCCTGCCCTTCTCCATGAATACTCAACTCTTCAAATAAGCACCCACTTCTGGGTTTTACCCCCAGGGCACAGTGTCTGCAGAGTCATCCGAATCATTTTGCTGATGATCATCCATGGACATACTTTGACATCTGTAGTCACATAGCATCTCTGACCAGAAGGCCACAATTCTGGAAATAACTTCTTTTCTCCCTCAGACACAAACTTAAAATCTTTCTTTCCAGGAATTTTTGTATCTTCCAAGTTCTCAATTGTTATCTTCAACATTTGATTGTTGTAAAGTGACCTCCTTGAGCAGGAATTTCTACCGGTGTAAGATATTTGGCACTCACACACCATGTGTAGCAATTTAAAATAATTGACAGTCATAGCCATATGTAGCAGTGTCAGATAATTGACAGTGAGCCAGAACACTTGTTATTTCTCTTCAAATTGGACAACTTCTTCCACATGGTTGCTTTTGATGTCTGCTGGTCTCCTCGCTTTCCTGTGGATTGCCTTTCCAATCCTTAGATGGCATTTCTGCATCCTCTTTTGCCATTCTCAATTATCTGCATTGCCACATTGTCAAGTGGGGCTCAATACACCAGCCTCCACCAGCACTCAAAGCTGTGCATTCCACAGCTGGACCAACAAATTGAGAGTTATTAATATCAGACTATTAAAGGTTTTATTAGTGGTTCAGCTCAATTATTGTGAGGTTTTTCTCATTGCCACAGCCATAACACATCTTAGCCCCACGTATGTATGATGAGTAAACCTGCGTGTTCTAGTGGGTGTGAATATTGGTCATAATTCTTTGTTAATATTTAGTTTGAAGATGGATTCTGGTGGTGAAACTTCTGTAAAATCCTCTCCTGGAACACGAGAGAATGGAGGCAATTTTCATTTTGAGCATACATCGGGTGGGTGCCTGCTTGATGTCACCGGCGGGTGGCCCGATCGGTTTCCATGATCAGGCCTCTTTTAAATACAAATCTGTGAGTTGCCAGTGCTAAACGAGCCCTGACAGGCAGCTCATTGATTGGGGAGGGCGGAGACAGGAAGCAGCTCCTCTGCGTATCCAAGTCAGCAGGGAGATCATGGCCCTGAGTTTCCGCTCAATTACGCCAGCCTGCAGCTATTTGAGAAGATTTTAAAATTATTCCAGCTTTCTTAGCCTCAAAGGCACTAGTAGGCACTGTTTAAACGATTTTAAATATTAAAAAATATTAATTTACTAAGAAACTAACTAGTGTACATCAATCAATGAAAGTAGTAAATGCTTCAGTATAGTTTTTTTTGGAGTCATTTTCAGTGATTTTAAATCAGGTTACTCACAGGCAGAGGACTGGAGACATTTATTAAAATTGCTTATTTTTTGTCATAAGCCCATTTTCAGCTGTTTTAATAAAACTGCACCAGGTTACCACTCTTAAATATATCTCTTAAATACAACTTTTTCAGTGCAAAAATAATAAATAAAAAGATCACACTATGTTAAACTGCTGAATTGTGCTGATTCACAGCAGATTTTACGTTTGTGATTATGTTAATACATTTTAGCGTAATTTGCCCTAGCACAATCCTTGGGCGCAATCTGTGCTCAAAGCAGAAACTCCAAGCCCTTAAGTGGTGGAAGGTGATAGTTTAGGGTTGTGCAAAATGATGAGCAGTAGGTGGGATGAATTTTTGTAGGGCCAGCTCCCCCTTCAGAAGCCCAACAGAAATCGACAAAAACAAGCTTACTGTCATGTTTTCCAAGCAGTCTTCAGCGGTGCCTTTAAGAATCGCTGGTTTGGCCACTCTATGCTGTGTCCTACTGGGCAGGGCTTGCGCAGCGCTCAGTGACCTAGAAATGAATTTAGACCAGTTTTCAGGTGCCAAATAAGTGCAGGGAACGATCCCAGCGTCTGAAGGCTGAGGCTCGCGGATTGCAAGAAATTGGTCCTCAGGCCTCATCGAAATAATCATGGTGAGCTGCTGGGGCCTGTCACACTTCCACAGGCCTCAGGTGGAAAACTGAGAGAAGGGGCGGTAGTGAGATGAAAATCGCCGCAGTATCTTTACTGGATTGTTAACACATAATAGTGTTATCCTCTTGGCTCACCATTCCTAAGCGCATCGATTTCAAAATCCTCATCATTGTCTTCAAATTAGTCCACAACCACACCCCTACACTCCTCTCTACAACCTCCTCCAGTCCTATATCCCTGCTTGCACCCTCTGCTCCTCCAACTCGGGTCTACTGTGTGTTTCGCTCATTCCCTGTTCTACCATTTGTAACTCCCTAATCTTGGTACAGTTCTTCCCATCTTCAAAGACCTCCTTAAAACCTACCTTTTAAAACAGCTTGGCTACCACCCCCCAACTATGCAGTACCTTGGGATGTTTTGCTACATTAACGGCACTATAGAATTGCATCATTGATTTGAAACGTGTTTAATTTGTGCCTAATGGGTTATGTCAAACGGTTATACAATAGTATATCTTTGAAAAATGGAAGGATGATTCAATGAAGAGTCACAGGGGAAGTATGCTGCTTGACGCCACTTGGCCACTGCCAAGAAGAGCTGAATTCAGGTGATCTGCAGTCTGAATCACAGCAGACTGTTACAGTTCCTATATAACTTGTAACTGGGTTGAAATGTGCTGACAGAGTGGAAAGTATACGTGATTTAAAAAAAGAGCTAGCCACTTGTGTCCTTTTAATTCTGTCAACCTATCTGTTCTGTCAACTCTTTTAACTCGATTTGCTGTGAACAGTACTCCATGCTCAGATGGTGATCACAAATTTTAGGCTTTCCGGGTGATGGATGAACAATCTTGTTTCAGTGAGAGCCTTTGTCCCAAATGAGTAATGGAGATCACAAATTCCTTTCCACTCCCAGTTATGAGTCTGCAGCAAAAATCTGTTGCTCCTCATTTCTAAAAGGTCGTAATTAAAGATGTTATGATTGAAACCCTTCCTTAGTACAGCTGCAAGCACTTCTGATATGATTGCTGTTGAACAAGGGATGCCTGAAAAAGCTTCTGGATTACATTGGCCTAATTAAGGTCTGACTGAAATTCCCAGGGGCTGTTTTGATACTGGTAACATTCATATTGATAAACACTTAACCAGTAAGCAATGAATATTATTACCCTTTTATAAGGATATTTTTGGTTAGCACAGAACAAAATCGCTTGGATAATTTCTCAAAATTTCAACAGATTTGCAATTTTAGGCCACAGTTCACCAAGACTATTATAGATGCAGGAGTCTCTGACACATTGAATAATAGTAACACTGGGCAAAAGCCTCAATCGTGCACTTCAGCTTAAGTTCAATTAACATCATAAATGTCTGTTGAAGCGATCATTAATTTACCAATACATTATGAATTAACTAGATTTTATATTTTTAATCACATCTATTACTACATTATCCTGTATTTTTAAAAAAATCATGTAGTGCCATCAATGACTTGGATGAAGGGACCGAATGTATGGTTGCTAAATTTGCTGATGATGCAAAGGTAGGTAGGAAAGTAAGTTTTGAAGAGGACGTAAGGAGTCTGCAAAGGGATATAGATAAGTTAAGTGAGTGGGCAAAAATTTGGCAGATGGAGTATAATGTGGGAAAATGTGAACTTGTCCACTTCGGCAGGAGGAATAGAAAAGCAATATATTATTTAAATGGAGAGAGATTGCAGAACTCTGAGGTACAGAGGGATCTGGGTATCCTAGTACATGAATCACAAAAAGTTAGTATGCAGGTACAGCAAGTGATTAGGAAGGCAAATGGAATGTTGTCATTTATTGCAAGGGGACCCCATCTGGAATACTGTGTGCAGTTTTGGTCTCCTTATTTAAGAAAGGACATAATTGCTTTGGAGGCTGTTCAGAGAAGGTTCACTCGACTGATTCCTGGGATGAGGGGGTTATCTTATGAGGAAAGGTTGGACAAGTTGGGCCTGTATACACTGGAGTTTAGAAGAATGAGAGGTGATCTTATTGAAACATATAAGATCCTGAGGGGACTAGACATGGTAGATGCTGAGAGGATGTTTCCCCTTCTGGGAGATTAGAACTAGGGGCTACAGTTTAAAAATAGGGGGTCTCCCATTTAAGACTGAGATGAGGAGAAATTTTTTCTTTGAGGGTCGTGATTCTGTGGAACTCCCTTCCCCAGAGAGCGGTGGAGGCAGGGTCATTGAATATTTCTAAGGCTGAGTTCGTTAGATTCCTGATTAACAAGGGAGTCAAAGGTTATAGTAGGTAGATGGGAAAGTAGGGTTGAGGACACAATCAGATCAGCCATGATCTTATCAAATGGCAGAGCAGGCTCGAGGGGCCGAATGGCCTACTCCTGCTCTTAATTCGTATGTTCAAGTTTCATTCTTTTTTGACCCTGTAATATAAATCAGGGTTAATGCGGTCTCCTGGACAAGTTTCCATTGCTTAAAGGGGTCAAAAAGAGGAAGTTTCCAGATTTTTGTGCCGAATTGGTCTGGGTTTTTAATCTGTTTTTTCGCCTCCCCCAGGAGATTACTTGGTTCCGGGTGGGTGGGGAGCATTTTTATTGTGATGCATTAGGCATCACAATTGTATGGGATAGGCTAGATGGACCATCATTTTCATACGCTCGTATGAGTTTTTTTTAAAGTGAAAGAGTATAGTTACAAGGCTATCCTGAGGGGCCATGCAGAAAATTTACGATGGTAAAAAATGCTTACAGAGAAGGTTTTTTATAGTTTCTTTGTTAACAGAGACAGTAATGTGCGTTGGAAAGGAGCTAGGTTACTGGTCTACATGATTAAGTAGGAGGATATGGTGTCTCTGTTACCTGTCTCCATCATGTCCATGTTGCTGTTTCTCTCTCTGTCTGTCTCTCTCCTCTTCTGCACATTCTCTCTCTGGGCTCTTCTACTACTTTTGCTTCTTTTCTTCCCTTTCAGGTGGGTGAAGTAATGGGGATAGGAGATGCTGGGGGCTGCAGCTTGTATTTTCCAGTAGCAGATACGTGGAAAATGAAACTTGTAAGCCTCAATGGTTCTCTACATATCATCTCACACTTCACTCCGTCCCTGTTGCTGCACCCTTACCAAGCCAAAGGCTGGAAAGCCTAAGCCATCCTGAATCAGAAGACCCTTTGACCGGGAAGACATGCTGGCCCACGGAAGCAGCTGAAAGAAAGTAACAATACAGTAAATAAAATTAAAATACACATAAAAAAGATTAATCCAGAGCTCAAATAAAATCTATAAACTGAAGTAACCTTAACATAAACCTGCTGGAAAATAACAAATGGTTAGGAAATTTAAAAGAAAAAAAAGCTTACCTGCAGTGCCACAGAGAAACAGAACTGGGAGAGGGAACTTGGAAGGGCAAGAATGCCACCTGGCTTTCGGAGGCCTGAAAGGAAAGTCAAACAACACTAATACGAATGCATTAATCCATTTATTGTAAAGCAGTTTAGGCTGTCGAGGAAGTGATACATAAATGCAAGATCTTTCTTCCACGTTTTTATTTCTTTACAGATTTCTAGACAACCCTTACAGTTTTCAAGCAATTTTCAGTTGAAAAGCAGTTCTAGATATTACGCCCAGGCGTGACTACCAAGTGTGATAAAATTGTGACATAGGAAGTACATGCTCAACGCAGGACTTAGAGAGATGGTCGGGGGATTAGTTTTGGATATTCACGAAGAATATTTTCTGGTGTACTATATGCAAAATCTGAAGAAACTATTACAGTTCAAATTTGTATTGGGTGATGTATTTGGTTGCAGTTTTCAAAAGAGGTGCAGTAGATTTTTCAGTGCTTTTACCTGTAGGAATGCAGGGAAATTTTTACTCCGAATTTCTCAAGCAAAAGCATTTTGATTTAATTGCGTTTTTAAATCCATTTATACACCAACAATAGCACAGTTTTGGATTATTATATTCAGCTGGCTCTCTTTTACAGCCAGAGTACGTGATTTGCAGTTAGTTGATTTGTAACAAAAGTCTGTACATGTATAAAAACATATGTAGTGTGTGCTTTATCATCACACCAGTATATACGTTAGTTTCTTGCTGCTAATTGGTTTCAATTTCACATTCATGACATGGTAACAGATTACAATTGAATATTTAGGGAACATGCAAATCAACTATGAGGATAAGCAACAAGAAACTATAAAAGACATATGAAAAGAATGAATCAAATGTAAGCAGTTAGCAAACTCGACCAAAGAAAGAAAGGTGAACCATGACATTTTTTTGAAAATTATTTTGCAGCTATTTTTCTTTCTCCACCAAGCTCTCAGTAAAATAATGGGACTCAAGGTGGATAAATCCCCTGGACCTGATGGCTTACATCCTAGAGTCTTGAGGGAAGTGGCAGTAGGGATTGTGGATGCTTTGGTAATAATTTTCCAAAATTCTCTGGACTCAGCAAAGGTCCCGGCAGATTGGAAAACTGCTAATGTAACACCCTTATTTGAAAAGGGTAGTAGGCAGAAGGCTGGAAATTATAGACCAGTTAGCCTAACATCTGTGGTGGGTAAAATTTTGGAGTCTATTATTAAGGAGACAGTAACGGAACATTTAGATAAACATAATTTAATAGGACAAAGTCAGCATGGCTTTACGAAGGGGAAGTCATGTCTGACAAATTTGCTTGAGTTCTTTGAGGACATAACCTACAGGGTGGATAAAGGGGAACCAGTAGACGTAGTGTATTTAGACTTCCAGAAGGCATTCGACAAGGTGCCACATAAAAGATTATTGCTCAAGATAAAGAATCACTGGATTGGGGGTAATATTCTGGCATGGGTGGAGGATTGGTTATCTAACAGGAAGCAGAGAGTTGGGATAAATGGTTCATTCTCGGACTGGCAACCAGTAGCCAGTGGTGTTCCGCAGGGGTCGGTGCTGGGTCCCCAACTCTTTACAATCTATATTAACGATTTGGAGGAGGGGACCGAGTGTAACATATCAAAGTTTGCAGATGATACAAAGATGGGAGGGAAAGTAGAGAGTGAGGAGGACATAAAAAACCTACAAGGGGATATAGATAGGCTGGATGAGTGGGCAGAGATTTGGCAGATGCAATACAATATTGGAAAATGTGAGGTTATGCACTTTGGCAGGAAAAATCAGAGAGCAAGTTATTATCTTAATGGCAAGAAACTGGAAAGTACTGCAGTACAAAGGGATCTGGGGGTCCTCGTGCAAGAAAATCAAAAAGTTAGCATGCAGGTGCAGCAGGTGATCAAGAAGGCCAACAAAATGTTGGCTTTTATTGCTAGGGGGATAGAATATAAAAACAGGGAGGTATTGCTGCAGTTATATAAGGTATTGGTGAGACCGCACCTGGAATACTGCATACGGTTTTGGTGTCCATGCTTAAGAAAAGACATACTTGCTCTCGAGGCAGTACAAAGAAGGTTCATTCGGCTAATCCTGGGGATGAGGGGGTGGACATATGAGGAGAGGTTGAGTAGATTGGGACTCTACTCATTGGAGTTCAGAAGAATGAGAGGCGATCTTATTGAAACATATAAGATGGTGAAGGGGCTTGATCGGGTGGATGCGGTAAGGATGTTCCCAAGGATGGGTGAAACGAGAACTAGGGGGCATAATCTTAGAATAAGGGGCTGCTCTTTCAAAACTGAGATGAGGAGAAACTTCTTCACTCAGAGGGCAGTAGGTCTGTGGAATTTGCTGCCCCAGAAAACAGAAATAGACGGTTTCCTAGAAGTAAAGGGAATTAGGGGTTACGGGGAGCGGGCAGGAAATAGGACATGAAGCTGAGTTCGGATCGGTCAAGGCCCTGTGGGTGGCGTAGCGGGCCCAGGGGCTGAGTGGCCGGGTCCTGCTCCTACTTCTTGTGTTCTCTAGATTTGAGGTTAGGATCAGATGAGGTTAGGATCAGATCAGCCATGATCTTATTGAATGGCGGAGCAGGCTCGAGGGGCCGATTGGCCTACTCCTGCTTCTATTTCTTATGTTCTTATGTTCTCTAGATTTATTAGCGGAAACAAGATTTATAGCATAATATAGTAAAACTTTCAAAATTTACAAGAAAATGATTAAACTTATACAATAGCATTTTGTGTTAGAGATGCCGTGACAATGTTTTTCTTCTTGAGGCCTGTCCCTTTGTGAGAAGCCTGAAACTTGAGTTCATGTGGCCTCTCAGAGTTATCAGTCAGCTGAAGAGACTCATTAAGGTAGTTGACCACAGGTGCCAGCATGTATCTGTGCCAACGACTTCCATAATTACTTTACCATTGATAGGAAGACTTTATTTAGCTATTCACAGAGTGTGTCAGCATTTGCCACTTGTAAGCCATGCCCCTTCTCCTGTGCATCAATTAAATGTTAATGCAGATGAAAACACCAGAGAACTTATTTCAAGAGGAATGAAACCCCAGAATTGAGCATTTTGTATAAAATATCAAAAGCAGGATAAATTAGGGACTCAACAGTTTTTTCTGTGATAACTTTAAATGCAAAAATGATGTATACTATATACCAACTGATTTTCTAAAACTACAGTCAGCAAATAGAGTAAGAGAGCTGAACACTGATACAGCCTGGAAAAACCAGTGATGCCAAAGGCCAAACCAATTCTGAATGGATTTTTTATATTTTGCGATGCATTGTAAATGGTTATTCCAGCTACATTTCTGTTACTTATGTTTATCTCAGAACTGAAAACAACATGGGAAACAATTTGGGCCGGACATCGCTGTGAGCAGTGAACGGATGGTGCCAGCCGTTCGTCAGACTTGCACATGCCCATAGACTTTCTGTGAGCTTTTGCACGGCAAGTTCCTGTAAATTGGAGATCCGTTCAGCACGGTGTCTTCTACAGGGCATCTGGGACTTGTGTGAACAGGACAAACAGCTGTGTATCCCCTTATTCCAATCAGATTGAAGCATCGTTAATAACAGCGCAGAGTCAGAACCAGGAAGTGTAAGTTATAATAGTGAATTCAATGTTAAATCAGGTACAGGAAGCAAAATAAAGAGAGGGAAAGAAAGATTGAATTAAGAGAGAGAGATAAAAGGGACAGAAAGAAAAAGTAAGAAAAAACATTTTTATTTCAATTTTTTTTAAATGTCCAACAATAATTAATACCTGAAGGAATGAGACTCCATGCTTGTAAAAGTTAATTTTCAGTGCCAGACATGTTCTCTGGCAGTAACTAAGGCTTAGCATGCCATTAAAATGGTACTTACACTAGAATAGACAAGCCCTGACTTTTTTTTTGGTGAGTTTAGTCCGTATCTAACAGGTAATTACAGGAACTTCATGCCATTCAATACATTTGACAGCAAGATGCCATTTTAACGCAGCTTTTTGGAGGAGCTTCGCATCTCTGACAGCAATGTCCAGATTTCTGCGTTTAACTGTATATGCACGGTCGCTGGAAGTTACTGTCCGATTTGCATGAGAATAACAATGAGCGCTGTTGGCCTCCCCATTATTTTTACAGCAAAATCCGACCCAATGATTCATATTCTTATTCAGCTTAGAAGGGAAGTTCTGAATAAAAGCATGAACCCTTTGGTAAGTACTATTGCAGAGATAATTGTGGAGAAGAAAAAATGCAAATTGCTTTCTTAAATGTTATATATTTTCGGACTTTGATCTAAAAGCCCATACATCAACCAGACAGACAGTAAAGCCAAAGTTCCTGTATTACATGTAGAGATTTATTTATTCATACAAGGGAAATTGTGTGAGGGGAACAAATTTATTTATCTACCTGCAGTGAGTAAGAAAACTACTTATTTTCCAGGAACTAATCAAAAAGTATCTAGTTTACTTTCTCTGGGGAGATCTTCTATAAATTTGGCTCAGTGGTGGCACTCTTGCTTTTGAGTCAGAGGGTAGTGAGTTCAAGCCCCACTCCAGGGACTTGAGCACATAACCTAGACTGATACTTCATTGCAGCACAGAGGAAGTTGATGTTGGAGGTGCTGTCTTTCGGATGAGATGTTAAACCGAGGCCTTGTCTGCCCTCTAAGGTGGGCGTAAAATATTCAATGGCTCTGCTCAAAGAAGAACAAGGAGTTCTCCGGATGTCCTGGCCAATATTTATTGCTCAGCCATCACTAAAACAGTTTATAGAATCATAGAATGATACAGCACAGAAGGAGGCCATTCAGCCCATTGTGCCTGTGCTGGCTCTTTGAAAGAGCTATCCAATTAGTCCTGCTCCCCTGCCCTTTCCCCAGAGCCCAGTAATTTTTTTCCCTTCAAGTATTTATCCAATTCCCTGTTGGAGGTTATTATTGAATCTGCTTCCACCACCCTTTCAGGCAGTGCATCCCAGATCATAACAACTCTCTGCATAAAATAATTTCTCCTCATCTCGCCTTCTTTTGCCAATCACCTTAAATCTGTGTCCTCTGGTTACCAACCCTTCTGCCACTGGAAACCATTTCTCCTTATTTACTCTATCAAAACCCTTCATGATTTTGAACACCTCTATTAAATCTCCCCTTAACTTTCTCTGCTCTAAGGAGAACAACCCCAACTTCTCTAATCTCTCCACGTAACTGAAGTCTCACATCACTGGTACCATTCTGGTAAACCTCCTCTGCACTCTCTCTAAGGCCTTGACATCCTTCCTCAAATGTGGTGCCGAGAATTGGACACAATACTCCAGCTACGGCCTAACCAGTTATTTATAAAGCTTTAGCATAACTCCCTTGCTTTTGTATTCTGTACCTCTGTTTATAAAGCCAAGGATCTGGTTGTGGGACCATTGGCTGCCATTTTTCCCTACATCACAACAGGGACTACACTTCAAAAGTACTTCACTGGCTGTGTTGACTGCACCAGATGGCACGTCAGGTGATTCAAGAAACTCATAAGACATTTAGCTTGGTGTATAACTTTATTGTTACAACCTAAGCATTGCATTCATAGATAGATCTGAATTCTATGACACCTATTGCATTACAAGTTATGAGCTCTTCGAGCCATTGCATACTCACAACTTGGGGCACCTCGCCTGGATCAGAATCTATATCCTCTTCTCTCAAGGTGCCAGCTAACTAATCTGCTCCCTCTCCTTTATACAGTCATTCTTGTTTTTACCTTTTTCAGCCTGCTATGGTGAACAAACTTCCTTTCACAATACAGGTGGAGACCTATAGCTACTGCAAAGACTTCATTCTTATCTGAACTCTCCCAAGGTTGCACACTGAATTCATTCCTTTCTTTTTCTAGTAATTTCTATTATCCTTCTCTTTCTTGCTTAACCTTATATTTCTGTTCTGGCTGATTTGCTCAAAATATGTTTTCTTCTTCCAGCTGGTTTTATGTCAGCAATTACACTATTACACTACGTGACTCTCTACATGTGCTCTAACTCAAGCTAACTTCACTTACCCATGATGCCTGTGTTAGTCATTTCGTCATTGCTGATGCTAAAACCTGTATAGAAGTGCATTTATTTACCAACTGGGTGTGAAGCGCTTTGGGACATCATGAAGTTCTGAAAGACACTATATAAGTGCAACTTCATTCTTTTTTTCTTATCAATCGGAAAAGTCCCCAAGTCGCTATCTAGTGCCTCAGTGTGTGAATGCACTTTGTGGTGTGTATTGTAAAGGGTTAAAAACTGACTTTTACCATTATCAGCCCGAACCTCCTCAGCAAGTTGATGATGTTAAGTCAGCGTGCCACATGGTCCTCAGCTAAAATGATGACGTACTGTCACGCCGCCAAGCGCTGGCGGGACTTTTGACAGTGCATAAATATACAGCTCAAACAAGGGCTCAGGGTAGAGGTCGAGATGCTGCACCGGAAGGGGCCAGATGGACTACACACTATATCCAGAGGAGGAACGGGGTGATATCATTTTACTTCTCTGTAAATTACTGCCTAAATATTGAAATGTATTAGAACTTGTTTGTGTTTGAAATAAAGAACCGTTGTACCCAATTTGGTGTCACTTCTGAATTCCTACAATTGGCGAGCCAGGTCAGAGTGACGAAACAACGGTTCAGTAGTTTGAAACAAAAGCAGATCCCTCGGACAGGCTGGGACAGTACAACCCCGTTTGTTAAGGGAGGAAACCATTTTGCGGGAGTGCGGGACTTATAACAAAGACTGCCAGTACTACAGTAGTCATGGAGAACGTGGAAGAAGCATTCGAGATATATGCGACTCATTTTTGCACGGAAAGAAGCGAAAAGCGGGTGGTGGAATTATTGTGTAAGAAAGAGGAAGGGTTGGGAAACGAGCTGTTTTAAAATGGTGAGAGATCATGTACGTGGTCTGGTAGAGAGAAAAAAAAGAGTTTTCTGTGGAGAAGCTGTTGTGCTATGCTGCACACTTCGAGGCAGAAAGAACCACAAATGATGTGACCAAGGGATGATTACATATGGGAAAATTCTCATTGGAGAATGATATAGTCTGGAACTGGGTAAAATCCTGTCGGAACGAGGTGGGTCAGATGCAGTCAATGGCTGCTACTGCTTTTGAGGATTTTAAAAAAGAGATTGCACAGGAGGACGTGGAGTTAATATCAGTGGAGTTGATATCAGGCCTGTCACAGCAGACCAATGCTGTGAAAAAGTTCCATAGAAAGAGAAATAAATTAAAAGCCCATAGCAAGCATTGGAGGTTGGAGTTGTTTTGAGAAAGAAATAGAAATTATAGGAAAAGGCAAAAGCCTGATCTGCTGAGTGTTCCCAGCACTTTCTATTTTCTGTGTGTGCATGTGTGAAAGTTTGCTGCTGGCTACATGATCTTGAAAGATTAACGGTGATGTTATCAACTGATAATCTGCTAATCAGAAACTGCTGTTGCTGCGATAGATTTGCATTTCTTAAGGAGGCAAACAAGTTCTTTCAGGTTTTCTAGGGCTGTCTTTCATTCATTTCCTTTCAGAGTTAAAAGTAGTTTAACCCTCTGTAGTCCTGCCTTTGATAGCGGGAATAATTTAAGCATTTTAACCATTGTGTTTTCTGGAAGCACATGCTGTCTTATGTTTGTTGGTTGTTTTCTCTGTGCTTGTGCAGTTTTTGAGATATTGAGTCCTTCTGTTTTTGGGTTTGAACTGAATTGATGCTAACTGACCTGAGTTTACAGACTGAGTTATCAAATTATGAATACCAGTTTTCTGTGGATGACCACTACAGACAGCTAGTTATTTAAACAATGTGAATAGCCTGTTGTTTGGAACCTGGGATTATCATGTAATATTTGGCACTTGGAGTTCATAGCCCATTAAGGGAATCAATATTTTTAGGGTGCATGAGAGCACGAATATGGTTAAGAGTATATTTATTTCAATTTAAGATTGTGCCTCCAGAATATGGGAGATTTGAAGAAAACATTTGTGCTTTTAAAAAAATGTGTTTGAAAATTGGGCTTTAAATATATTTTAAATTGAAGACGCATGGTGTGAATTTATTTCAACTGAAATTTACATTATACCACTCGTAAAAGCACAAAGAGCTTTTTGGCAAAGAGCTTTGGAGAACTCTGCAATTGTGTTGAATGACCCCCCCCCTGCCCCCCACCCCTGGGATTTCACCTAAGTAATTAACCCCTTACTTCTGTTTGCCAAATTGCATTGACCTGCTGTGTTAGGTTTTTAAGTGAAAAGAAACCTTTTTCGCAAACCCACATGGGAAGGATCGTGTTTGATTGTACAGAAAACAAATTCCTTAGTTTATCTAGTGCGATTAGACAATGGCAAGTCAGGCACTGTTAAATGTCTCCACAGTGAAAGCATTTAAAGGTACTCTTGACTAAATTCATCAGGGGTCCTAAATTCATCAGGGGTCCTTAGAACCGCAGATGGTATTGTTGTTCTGTTTTGACAGGTGTGATACTTGTCAGCCGAGCAATGGATGCAGACCGGGGCCAGAAGTGACAGGCATCCATACATAATGAGGAGGTTCCAGCGGGATCGTGATGCACGACCCTTTGTCTCTGTTGCTTTAGATGGGGACCAGCAGCAGCAAATGTTGGTAAACTCTGGTTCTGCAGTCACAATCATACTAACTCTGCATCCTGAAAGCTATCCGACGGCCGGAGAGATGCGCATACCTTTACTTTGCTTTGGCGGATCTACTCAAAATGCTATTGCGCTGATCTTGGTGACGCTACATTTTCCGAAAACAATTTGTCAGTTAAACACCACGGTGGTGATGCATATGGTGAATGGGAAAGGGATATTGGAGTCCGATGTTATGCATTAGTATAGGGTAGTGATTGATTATTGTAACAACTGACTTTTTTTTTATTCGTTCATGGGATCTGGGCGTCGCTGGCAAGGCTGGCATTTATTGCCCATCCCTAATTGCCCTTGAGAAGGTGGTGGTGAGCCGCCTTCTTGAACCGCTGCAGTCCGTGTGGTGACGGTTCTCCCACAGTGCTGTTAGGAAGGGAGTTCCAGGATTTTGACCCAGCGACAATGAAGGAACGGCGATATATTTCCAAGTCGGGATGGTGTGTGACTTGGAGGGGAACGTGTAGGTGGTGTTGTTCCCATGTGCCTGCTGATTTGGATGTCCGTCCCACCGACCTGAGAGTTGTGTCTGATGCACATTCAGTGTTCACGGTAAAGACATCTGAGGCCTATTCCATTCACGGCCACCCTACCGCCAATATCAAAAGTATAGTTTGTTATGCCAACTGGACTATGGGCTCTACCCAGAGGAGGAACGGGGTGATATCATTTTACTTCTCTGTAAATTACTGCTTAAATACTGAAAAGTATTAGAGCTTCACAGATCAAGAAAGTCCCAGGTTCAGTCCATGGTCTGTGATGAATTAGCAGAGAAAGGGGGCTGCAGTCGGTCTTGGTATCTCCTGAGTGGAGATCAGAGAAATTGGCCTCAGATTCTCATTCCTAAGCGCTTTTCAGTGACCCTGGTTCAGAGTCCACACATATGGGGCCCGATTTTAGCACCCGCTACCGGGTGCGTTCTCGGCGGGGGGGGGCCCCGAAAATTCCGATATCCAGGTGCGGGACCGGATCGCGCCTCAATCCCGCCCACTTCCGGGTTCCCCGATGATGCGCGGGGGTGCGTGCACAGCCCCCGCTGGTGGGAATCCCGCAGGCAATTTAAGCCAGCGGGATGCCACTTGAGTGTATTTACTTTGCTTGTTCAGGTCATTAACTGACCTGATTAAGGGACTGTGTGTGATTTTGGATAAACATGGGACTGTTTCACACACTGGGGGAAACAGTCCCAGTTGAACTGGACGTGTTGCAGCCATCAGCCTGTGGCAGCTGCAAAGGTCCATTTGACAGGTGGGGCGGGGAGACCCTCAGCCATTGCAGGAGGCCGCTCTGTCACTTGGGACAAAGTTTGGCCTCCACCACCCCCCTCCTGATGGTCGAAGTCACCAACCTGCAACTTACCCCGGGGTCCGGAGACATGTACCTACCTTGCGGACCCCCTCAGATGTACATCTTGCGGATGGGGGCCGCCATAGCTGCAGTCATGACCTCCTCGGAGGGCGAACAGCATCACCAGCCTCACCAGCCTCGCCATCCACGCCGTCCACCTCTGACACGTGGAGCTCCGCAACAGAGTGCTGTGACACATCCACCTGTACAGCAGGAGAGAGGGCTACCGCAGGGAGAGATGCGTCGCAGAGGGCACTACCCTCACCACAGGGTCCACAGACCGAGGCGCAGCTCCCCGGACCTCTCTGAGCCTCCGTGCACACGGAGGCTCAGAGTCAGTCGACATGTAGCCGTGGACATCTGCAGCCTCTCTCATGCCGAGCTGCTCCTGGCTGGCCCATGCACCATCTTCCTACCTGTCGCTGTCACAGTCACCACTGCCCTCCCGAACTTCTGCTCCACAGCCTTCCAGGCTGCAACCGGGGACATCCCCGATGTCTCTCAGTCGTCTTCGCAGAAGAGCCCTGCAAATAACCCTACACCCACTCTGCAATGACACACTGGGTGGCATCAGTGGTGTGTCCTCATAGGGATACCCAGGAGTGGCCATTATTGCACAAACCGGACAGGATTCGCGAAGACATGGCAGTAGTGGTGCCAATATAATGTGTGATGTGAGTTGTTCTTTAATTCAATAGAAGTAAGAACCATGACAGACCCTCAAACACCCTTGTGCATCCCCTTCATGCTCACGACACGTTTGCCTTACGCTTCCTACTGCACATATGTGATGCATGCCCTGTGGCTGCAGCACAGGTGGTGGCAGGTTGAGTGAGGCTGGCCGTGAGAGAGATGCACAAGAGGGTGAGTATGGGATAGAGCCATGAGATTGTATGAGGATTGGGTTGCGTGGTAGTGGCGGGGTGAGTACTGGCGAGGTGAGTAGGTGCAGGTAAGATGAGGATGAGGTTTGAGTGGGTATGAGGGATGATGTGACAGAGTAGTGTTGGCAGTGCCGAAGGAGATGTGGGGTGGGGGTAGTGTTGTGGCAGACGGAGTGTAGGGGAAAGACTACGTGTTCTCACTGTGGCTGACCTACTGAGGTCATTGGAGCGCCTCCTGCACTGTATGCAGGTGGGCGATATGTTGGTGGCACAGGTGACCCCCTCTGCCACCTCGAGCCAGGCCTTCTTGGTGGCAGAGGCAGGCCGCTTCCTCCCGCCCGCCGGGTGGAAGATCTCTGTCCTCCCCCTCCTCCTCACCCCATCTAATGATACCTGGGGTGAGGCATCATTAAACTGGGAGCAGCCTTCCCCCTGGCCTGCTCCATGCTGTAATTTTTGCTGTTTGTGGCAGCATCTGTCAGTGGAGGACTGCCCCTTTAAATAAAGCGCCTCCAGCTGACAGATCTTACTGCGCATGTGCAGCCCGCCCGACGCGCAGATCAGCAGTGGGGAACCCGGAGGAGCAGGTAAGTGGATCCAATTAGTGTGTTGCCTACCCGCCGACAACCCGCAGCCCTGGTAAAATCGGGCCCATGGACTCTGAATGAGTAGAGAATTGGTTGTGATGCATAATAAATGGCCACTTGGGGTGAGTGCTGCTGGTGTCTATGACACTACTACAGTATGAATCATCAACGTCAGTTGAGGATGGGAAGAGGATAAGTTTGATAAATAAGAAAAAACTAAGTGGAAAATTGGGATTGAGCATCAGACATTAACAGAGGCATTGTGCCACCTGGAATGAGGTACATGTTGCCACAGGACATGTTTGGAATTGAGTGTCCTATCAGGAATCGATAAGGTCACAAATCAGTGTCACCCGATTAGCTCCATATATCCAATCACCTTGCATAGAAATTATTTTGAACCATGTTTTTGTAGCACTCTGAGAATTAGTAATGGGAAAGAAGAAAAAAATGGGAAAAAACAGCTGTTGAGTGTTTGAATTAAACAGGCATTTTTCTCTTTTGTTTTGAAAGAAATTATCAATTTATCATATCTTGTCATGGTTTTTGCCTTAGTGTTTCTTTTACACTGCTTGCATATAGCTTTGTCAAGCTCAAATGGTTCCCATAGCTGAAGTAACTTGTTTGCTTTGGAAATGTATTCATTATTCATTCATTATGATCTATTTCAACGCAATTTATTCTTCATAGGTTGGTGGCCTGGCCTCAGAAAATGTACGCTGGGCTGAAGCTGTGCGTAACTTCAAACAGCAGGAGAGCATGCTTTGTGGAGATGTGCTCCTTATCACTGCCTTTGTCTCATATCTGGGCTATTTCACCAAGAAATATAGACAGGATCTAATGGATGGAATGTGGAAGCCATATCTTGGGCAGCTCAAAGTAAGGAGTATATCATGCAGATGTTTCTGCAATTCTATTTACTGAGGCTAATAAACTGACTGGTTTTGTGACTTACTGAACATTTCCCCACAGACAATATTTAGGAACACTCATACCTTATATAAACAAATGCATTTGTTACTTGTCATATGAATGTAGTTAGTCTTGTAAATTATAAGTTAAAGCATTATTTTTAATCATCTTTTACATATACTTCATAAGTCTCATGTAGATTTTAAGTGGATTTTGGGAGAACTTTTGATATATTCAATATTATATATGATTATCTAGGGATATCTTTGTAGAATACGGATTTAGCATTCAAGACAGCACTTACTGCTGTTTTCACAGCCATATGGGTATTCTTCCAATATATTCTGGCTCAATGTCTTTATCTTTCTTGACTTGTTATTGGATTTCAATCATAAAGGCTCGTTCACTATTTTAACAGAGCTACCCTGAGTGTAAGTGCTCCTTGGTAATGAGATGTTATATTCTGACGAACAATTTTGACTTCTGCTTTCAATATTAACTGCTTTTATATTGACCTTGTTTAATTTGTACACTGGGAGACTTTCGTCTATAAGCCGGTCCCCAGTGTTGACACTAATGCTGGCTCCCTTCTCCCAGTCGTAGTTGTAGATTCATGAAAATTTAGATTTAGCAGATTAAACGCTGAGAGCTGGCTCATGGATGCCAGTCCCCCAGAATCCAAATTAAAACAAGGCCAATGTAAAAACTACTCGAGATATGCGTTGGATTACTGTTGCCAATTAGTTGTCTGCACTTATTTAAATGTTTTTTTGCTTTGTTCAGTTCAGACTGTGGGAAAGTGGTATCCATGCACTGGCATTTTTGCAGCTAAATCTGGCTCCCTTATCCTGATAGTGGATTTGTGGAACCACAAAAAACTGTATCAATGATTATGCTGGCGGGATAAGAGTGCCGCTTTGAGCAATGTAAACACGGGGAGATGACTGACAGACTCTGCGATCTGAACGATCCAGATGACAATGTAAAAGTGTATTTTCCTACAGGACGTCTTACAGTTAAAGTTCTTCGTTATTTGGTCCAAGATGAAATGTCAACAGTTCTTTTCTACAGGTCCTGTTCGGAGTAATGCCAGCATGAGCCATCCATCTGCCCCAAAAGAGCACTACGAGCCGCTTCTTAACCCCAACCTTCTGAGAATTCACCAATGTCATTTAATCTGAGTTTTCCATTTTTCACGACGCAGTTACCAATTGTACTGAATTCTGGACACTTTTACCATGTAGAGTTGTGTCTACTTGGAAGTAGGCTGAGTCTGCCCGGATGTATTTAGACAGTCAGCAGAGTGTGGAAACTTACATTCAATCAGTCTGGACTGGATTCAAATCCAGTTCCCAGAGACTCAGCAAAGGCAGTATTCTGCTGCACTGCACCATGCAGTCCCAATTTGCAACAGAATTTAAAGTAGCATTGTTTCAACCTTTTACATATTTTTGTGGTAGATTGAACAGTTAACAGCTGTGCATTATTAATATCATGTAGCACAGGTAACAAGAAATTATCTGGATATTTGTATAGCCAGTTGTGTTCTATTGCAACAATGGCTCCTGGTAAATTTGATTAAGTGTCACAATTGTGAGCTAAAGCAACTTACTGTTCAAAGGATATCTGCAATTCTCATAAATCTTTTACCAAACCATATCATTCAACTAAATGGAAATGAAGATAGAAATGCTGCATAAACTGTGTATTGCCTTTTTAATAATTGAAAAATCTCAAATATTCTGCTCAAGAACTGGCATCTATTTGTTTCTCCTGAAAGACTTTTTCTTTATTAACTTCCCTTTTTATCTGGCACATGACTTTAAATGGTCATTTGTGTTTTATTATTCATATCAGCAGAAGAGTGCATCAGCAAAAAATAAACCTGCGATGATAGATGGCAAGGCAACAACTGAACTAACTGGTTGTATGACACCTTAAATCAGAGCCGTAAGGCTTGCACACTGGTCAGGTGTCACTCTTTAAGAGTGATACTCATTTCGGTTTCAAAATGTTGACCTATTTTGATGTTTGCCACTCATTAAAAACAGCCACTTGAAGCGAGTTTATGATCTGTCTCACTGTAAGTGCTGTAGTATTCTCTCCCACTAATAATGATTATAAATCTAATTCCTAACATTGCTACAATATTGACAGCTCTTTACATGAGAAAATTTACAAACGAAAGCAATCCCAGTATTGAATCACTGGAACGTCCTGTCAGATTTTTGTTCTTCTTTAATTACAAAGATTCCTTTGAATTTTTTTTGATGGGATGGGGTGGGCTGAGCACAGCAGACAGTCTGATGTTGGTGAAAGGGGAGAATAAGATAATTATAGAAGTTCAGAAGATAATTATAGATGGCAAAGGCCAATTGACCCATCTGAATTTATCCATCCAGAAAGACTCTTGTCTCCCCACTGCCATGTCCAATTGTTTCTTCAATGATTCCAGGGTTTTTGCCTTCACCACTCTCTGAAAGTCCATTTCAAATGTTACTCATTCCTTCTATGAAGAAGGACTTCCTGATATCTGCTATCAATTTAACTTTTACTAATTTGAACCTGTGTGCCCATGTACACCTGGAATGAACATGTGAAAATGATGGGCTAAAAAAGACCAATTGGTCCATCAAGCCTGCCCCACACTCATCATGCCTGGAGCATCCTAGACACTTCCTACATCACAACCCCCCCCCCACCCCTCCACTCCCCGCAGCCATGTAATCTCCTGGGAGAGGCAAAAGAATACTGGTGATACATTCTTTCCTAGCGGAATGCAAGCATATGAACCATATTATTGTCTTTCTTGGGAGACACAGGTGAGGACGAATGTAATCCAAGAAGCAAACATGGCCAAATAACACATGACCACAAATGGCATATTTTATTTACTGTGCGCTTGATGAAGGGATATACAAGTTATAACTGCAAAATGGAAGTATTCAATTAATAAATGATTTTCCAGAAAAAGCGTTGCAAAATATGGATTGATTTGAAGTGTAGTGTAGGCCCTGTGGCTAGCCGGAGTGATAAGACCATAAATGAATGTATATGCCATAAACTTTGTACTGCCATATAACATTATAAATTCTTCCAGTCTTGCCATGGTAACATTTTGCTATAATGAAAAATCACTATAGACTGGTGAGATTCTGTTAAACTGGTCAGAATGTTGTTATACTGCTATGCATTATTCTTAGAATACTGAATCATTTTTAACCATTAAAACCATTACTGTTATCAGGGTGAAGTGGTAGCTTTGTTAAAGCTGCATTGTCTGTGTGAGTAATCATCTCTGTTTCAGTTATGTATAAAGGGACCTATGAATATCTTTGTGTGTAGGGAACGGAACCCCTGTGCGATAACCAGATGGCTTTGCAGTTCTGGTTAAAGCAAGGCTAGTTAGGTGTAAATGTAGGCAGCTTAGGTGTTGACTGTTAGAACAGAACAGATTCAAGAAGATAGTGCACTGAAACCACTATTCTTCTGTTCCCAGAAATTGAGTTAACAATATACTCTTTCTGTATTTTGCAGTACTGTTCAGTAACTAAATTGTTGTTGTAAGCTTAATTATCTGCTTTCTGAAACCACAAGACTTCTCTATCTTTAGCGGGTCAACAGAAGTGATGTGCTTTTGGTTGCATTTGTAGCTCATGCCACTGTTGTGTTCTGGTGGAGCTTATTAATTGACTAGTTTCTGTTGAGTGTTCATTGATAGTTGTTGGGTTGCCATAGTAACGGAAGCAGCGCAGTACAAATTGGACCTCTCACCCTCCGTTTGACAAGTGCCTTCCCTTTGAATAATGGAGCGTGATTACTTTACCAAATCAGGTAAATAACATTGCTTTAAGGCTTCCATGGAAGTCTTACAAGCGGGATAATGTAGCCTCTGGTTCGAAACCTTGTTGCATATCATTTACCCCTGCTCCAGCATATAGAGAAGAATGGATAGCTGGAAGCAAGTTAGAAGGCCCTGATCTAATCAGGAGGTTCAGATGATGTCAGAAATTGTTTATAACTGTCAGCAAAAACTGAGATTAGATTGGAGCCTTGAGCTCAGCCCCTAATGGTTTCCCTTAAAGAAGAATAAATACTATTTAGTTTGTGTGATGTTTTATCTATTTTCAATCGCTTTAATGCCGGCCGGGGCTGTCAGAGAGCCCATATCCTTGACGCATGGTGATGTTCACAAAAAGGTATTAAAGCTTTGAGATGTCTACAAAAGGGTATTAATGAGCTATTCCGCATGGTATTTTCTCAGGATTTAACCTACACAGCATATGTTAGAGAGCATTAATAATCTGATGTGACACTAAGTATTGTGAAAGCAAGTCGCTGATTTAGTTGTACAGTGTACTCACTGTGCAATGTTAAAAGATTTCTCTATGTGTATGTGGCATAAGTACCATAGAGTTTGGTGATAAACTAAGATTTGTGTGCAATAATAAGATGGACTTTTTAGATGGACTGTTTCAACAATCATTAACAGATAGTGGTTTCCGTGGTTATGCAGCATACATTTTCCAGTTTGAAAGAGTTGATACACAATTATGAGCAATGTGATTAATGGGCCAACATTGTCTGCCTTGAAGAATACATAAATAAAATATATTTTGTAATTTATTTACTGTAATAGTATGTTTTTAATCTATCTTCCTCGCAAAGGAAATTTCACATTTTGAACTCTACCACATTATTCGGCAGAGTAATGAAAAAAGTAATATGAAAGAAAATCCCACAGCCTAAGGCTGTGGCTCAAAAGTGCATGACTGCCTTAAAAGCAGTCATATTGAAATTAATAATTGTCATCTTGCTTGTGAACTCACATCCATTTTAAGTATGAAATAATGTACCTGTCTCCTGACGTCACACAAGGAAGGTTGTGTCCCAATACTGACTGAAATAATCATCTTGTTCAGGTCAGTAGTCAACAAATGATGCACCTGGGTCTTTGAGAATATGGTTCTTCATTTGACATTGTGATTCAACTGATAACAGAGGAGTGAAGACAATGATCGTTATAGTCTTGTATTGACTGTATTGCCCCCATCCATATAAAATCTTCAATACAAGAGAGACCTGCTATCTCCAGTGTGCATTGTTCAGCAATGCCCACAGTGTCCTTCATACTTCACATTGTACACCAGTTTCTTCTGTAACTTAATCATTAGTAAAATTATGGATGGGGAGAGTGCGTACTAAGGCTGTATTTTAATCAAGGAGCTTGGATAACATTACAAATTTCCAGATTGGATCTTATGTAGTTAAGGGTGTCAGTTGAATCCCAAATTAAGTTTTAACGTGTAACAGATTCTGTATCATTTAGACTATTCTTTTCAGTAGAGGTTCAAAGCACCAAAACTTTACTATGAAAGCAAATTCATATTCCCCATTTTATATTTGTTGTTTTCCTTTATTATTGTGGATGTTTGGGGAAATGTTTCTGTTTTGTATATTTGTTTAATGTCTTTCTTGATCCACCTTGCTTGTTGCCTTTAGCTAGCACCTCCAGGCCCCATGTAGCTCTCTGCAGGAGATTCCATGGATTGCCCAGGCATTGCACCCCTTCTTTGATTGTTCCTCTTCCTTGCAGGGAGATACCTCTGCTCCGTATCTTCCGATTTAAGTGATGTGGATCAGGAGCCAAAACAGCTTTTTCCTCCACCATGGCACTGAACACATTAATAATCAGTGCCATTGCCCAATATTACAATTGCTGTTTTTTGCAAAAACTGTCCCAATCACACTATTGTACAATTTACTCCCCTGTATTCAGAGCTTGTAAAACATGCTTAATAGGTGTGACTTATAAAGTGGATCTTACAGAAATTGAAGACTGTAAGAGGCTGAAATAATATTGTTACAGCAGAGTATAAAATGTAGAACTCTGGTTAGGAATTAATTAGTCATTTGTCATTTGTCAAGATTTTGGGAGAGCATAGAGCCACAAGAGCAAAATTTGTGTGTTTTGTGGATCTTGTTTGCACCCTGTGATTAAATTACATAACTTTTACACTTGATATCAAAAGATCAATGCGGTGTTAATATTGATTGAAAGCAAAAATGAAACTGCTCCACTGGCTTAGCAGGTGAATTCCCTGCCCAAGGCATTCCTAAACCATACAGATTAATGAGGTTTCATGTTTGATCCCCATTCTGTGCTGAGTTAGCTGATCTCAACTGTAGCAATAGAAGGTTAAGCACAAAAGCAGGTCAAAAGTGTGTCTGTGCTGTTTTTTTGTTAGAACAATCCAAAACTAATCCCACTGACCCACTCTCTTCTCATAGTCCTGCATATTCCTCTGCTTCAAATCCATACCTAATTTTCCCTGCAAAGATGCATTTTTTTTGGCTCAACTGCTCCCTGTGGCAAAGCTCCAACAACCATCTTCATAAAGAAATGTCTCCTAACCCCTCTCTTCCCTCTCTTATTGGCAATTTTAAGCTCCTCAGCACCTACTCCCCATTCAGAGGAAATAGTTTTTCCATATTCAGTCTATCAAAACCCTTCAGAATTTAAAAAAACCTCTATTAAATCTCCTCTTCACCTTCTCTGCTTCAGTGGAAGTAATCCCAGTGTCACAAGTCTCTCGTAACTATAATTTGTCTTCCCTCACGTCATCCTGGTGAATCAGTGCTTTAATGTTCTTTGTATAATGGGATTCCCAAAATTGCACACAGCACTCTAAATGTGGCCTGACCAATGTTTTGTACCAATTTATTATTACTTCTTTAGTCTTTAGAAGTAATGATAAAATGCCACCGTTTATAAAAACCAAAATGCCGTTTACAATTTTATTGGCTTTGCCTAACTATACTTGCACTTTCAGGGAATTATGTATTTGAACTTCTAATTCTCTCTGTTTATGCATACCTTTCATTGAGTGTATAGTCCCATTCCTTGTTTTTCCTCCCAAATTGTATTCCCTTCACCTATCCACACTAAATTGCAACTGCCACCTGTTGGCCCATTCCACTAACCTGTCTTTGTCTTCCTGAAGTCCTACACAGTCCTCCTGACTATTTTCCGAACGCCCTACTTTTGTATCATGACCAAAATTTGAGATTGTGCACCCTATGCCCTAGCCCAGGTCATCTCCATCTGCCAAGAACAAAAGTGAATCCAGCACTGACCGCTGTGGTATACCACCTCCTATCATTTTTGAATCAGTGCAACATCCATTTACCCTAACTCTTTATTTCCTTTTGTAAACAATTTTACAACACCAAGTTATAGTCCAACAATTTTATTTTAAAATTTCTTGAGGATTTCTTGACATTCATCTGAGGAAGGAGGAAGCCTCCGAAAGCTTGTGAATTTTAAAATAAAATTGTTGGACTATAACTTGGTGTTGTAAAATTGTTTACAGTTGTCAACCCCAGTCCATCACCGGCATCTCCACATCTTTATTTCCTGTCCACAAGCCAATTTTCTATCCATGCTACTACACTTCCTCTTGTACCATAAACCTGAAGTTTTGTAACGAGCCAAGGTGGTCTCCTGGACTAGTTTCAATCACATAAGGGAGTTGGAGAGGAATTTTACAGATTTCTTCCCCTAATTGAACTGGGTTTTTATCTGTCTTTTCGCCTCTCCCAGGAGGTTAAATAGCTCTGGGTGAGGTAGGGAGTCTGTGTATGTGATGCATGAGGCATCACAACTGTATGGGACAGTCTGGATGGACCAGTATGTCTTTTTCTGTTTGTTATTTTTTGTATGTTTGTATGTTATTAACAAGCCTCTTGTGAGACACCTTATCAAATGTTTTCTGAAAATCCATATTGATTACATCGACTGCATTCCTTTTATCAATCACCTGCCTTGAACAAATTAGCCTCAGCGCCCTGGAGTTATGGAGTTAAGTCAGTTAGGGTTCCTTGTATAGTGACCCCTGGATAGGTTCATATGTGGTCACTTGAGGTACTGGACGGCTGGCAAAAGTTAGCAGCTTCAGAAGAGAAAGAATATTTTTTAAAAATACAATTTTTCAAGCTGAACCTAGAGTGGTTGAAGAGAAAGTAAATGTCTTACATATGTTGTGCTGATACTATGGTCTTAATGGTGGTACCCTAAACACTGTGTTTTTCCCATTTTCAGGTTCCAATCCCTGTGACCTCCTGTTTGGATCCCTTGACCATGCTTACAGATGATGCAGATGTCGCAACCTGGCAGAATGAAGCCCTCCCTGCAGACAGAATGTCCACAGAGAATGCAACGATTTTGACCAACTGTGAGCGCTGGCCACTTATGATTGACCCCCAATTGCAAGGTATCAAATGGATCAAGAGCAAGTATGGAGAAGATCTCCGCATTGTGAGGATTGGCCAGAGAGGGTAAACCATTTCATAACTTGCTTATTTGTAATGAAAAATCTGTTTTCTAACTAGTTGCCATCAGCGGGGAATTGCTGTGAAGAAATAAGTTTTCACCCTGAGGCCACAACACCTCAGTTCCTTGTGTCTCGTATCCAATTGGTTTAAAGTTCTACTGCATCATTTCTTCAGTCTTTGCTGGAGATGTATGAAATGAGTTGCCCTCAAAACTCATTGGGTGGGAGTCAATTGCTAAAAGATTGATCTGATACTTGTGACCATTTTTTGCTGAATTCTTTATTAGTGCTCCTGGTACATTTATAGATTGTATAATTGCTTGTCAGATTCTAATTCAGAAGTTCACACTAAAATTAAAATAAATCCACTCCCATAGACTTTTTTTTGGAGTTTCTATCAGTTTTTTTTTAATAGCTTACCAATAGTGATTGCAGGGGTGAGTAGCTTAGAACTTTTCAAGGTCAAATTGGGCAAGTATCTTGAAGAGAAATATATATGTACCTACAAGTGCTAGGACAGTAGGAAGGTCAAACTAGACAGGTCTATGTCTTATCTGCCCTTGAGATTTTCTGTTGTGATTAAGAGTTGGCTTTAGCCTGCTGTCATTGTCAACCTGTTTGTTAGTTCAGTCTATTCAATTAAAGGAGCAATCTATCATGGGTCCAATAAAATTAAACAAGTTCCTGTTTTATATGTGCCACTTAGTGTGTTCAGTCCAAGATCACATGTAAGGCTGTAATTAAAGACACTTTGGTATTACATAAGTACAAAGAATAAGATGTGCTTATTCCTGTATCAGTACTTTCGTGTAGGATAAATATAACAATGATAGTCACCCAACACAATGTTAACCATTTAGTGTAGGGCTAAGTACAAGAAATTAAATGATACACTCTAAAGCATCATTACTAAGATCCATCACCATTTGACTCTGTATGGTATTTTTAAGATGTGGGCTTTCCAACTCCACTAAAAATTAACTGAAATCCAAATGAACTCCATTTCCCTTCCTCGACACAAGCTGGAATATGCTTCTCCATAAGTACTGAATCAACAGTGTGTTGGGTGTGATAATCTCGCACAAGATGCTGTCCCGCATACTTGGAGAAGCAGAGTTGTGACAAATATGACATGTTCCAAAGCAAGAATGCTTAAGGTTTGCTTCAGCATCACTAAACAAAGGATTTAACATTATAGGAGTGTTCCTATAAGAGTGTACTACCACAAAAGTAATGGTAGTGTGTGTTGAAAGACTTAAGCAAAAAAAGAACATGCATTTATTACCTTTTTCCTATTCTCAGGATATTCCAAGTGCTTCACAATAAATTAATTTTGAAGATGGTCACTGTTGTTATTTAGGCAAACGTGGCAGCCATTTTTTGTGCACAACAAGGTCCCAAAAACAGCAGTGAGATAAATGACCAATTAAGGCATTTTGGCTGAGAGGATAAATGCTAAGTGCTAATATGCACTTTATCAATCAATAGCTCTTTTGTAATACTCCTTACTCTCCTTTGACCAGGAGATCACATGGTTTTAGGTGGAGTGGGAGTGTATATATTGTGATACACAGGATATCATAATTGTGTGGGACAGGCTGAATGGACCAGAGGGTCTTTTCCTGTCTATCATTATTCATATGTTTATAAAATGCACCATGGGATCTTTTTACATCTACCTGATAAGGACTTCAGTTTAATCTTTCATCTGAAAGACAGCAGCTGTGACAATGCAACCTTCTCTCAGTGCTTCACAGTAGTATCAAGTCTAGATTATGTACAAATGTCCTAGAATGGGGATTGAAACCACAATCTTGTGACCAAGAGGTAAGAGTACTACTAACTAAGCTGAGCTGACAGCTGAACTCATGTGTTCATCAGGATGGTACATATTGCTAGGAAAAATGAATGCCTTTGCACTTTTTATAAATAATATAAGTATTAAGCAGTCTTGTCAACTTTCGCAGTGGACTCTTGATTAGAAAAACAGAGACTATCCCGACCTTATTTCACATGTGTACTTAACAGCTGTTAGAGAAGGCAGACATTTGACCCATCTGTCTGGGCTGGATTCAGACACTGGTCACAGAGGTGATGTGTTTTAACCCATTGTACTATTTGTTCTTGATTCTGGAAGCCAACTTCCATCTATTACTAGTTTTGTAGTTCAAATCTGCATCCAAACCCCGATTCTCCTCTGTGTAAATGCTGCTGAATTGTTAATGTTATTGCGAGACTCTAACCCTCGTGTCTTATTCTTTTAAGCACTCTTAAAGTTTAATTCCTCCTCCCCCAGTAATTCCCATTTCATCATGCACCTTTCCTTGGCTAAAAGTAGAGAGGTGACCTTTTTCCAGCCCTCTGCCTGAGCTGCTTTGAAGTATATGGGGACTCGATTTGTCCTTCCATCACCTATAGGAAGCTGACTGTTCTCTGCCTCTTACTTGCTCTTGATGTAGATTTACCTGGGTATGCTAATATGCACTTTACCAATCAATAGTTCTTTTGTAACACTTTTCTACGATGCTGTAAGGTGACAGAAGTACATTTTAAGAAACGCTATCCTATGTATTGATCTAGAAGATCGTATTAGCTCTTTCCTCTTTGTGTCTTGAGTCGTCCTCATTCAGTGGGGAATTGTGCTACATTTGTTGAGGCTGCCTCTGACACACTGCCCATGCTTCACCATTATTAGCTATCAGGAGGAGTGCCTGTTACATGACTAGATGGACATGTGGTCTGTTTTTCTCCCAAGAGAAGTCTTAGCTTATCAGTCCAGCTAAAAACAAACTGAAGGGTTCGTGCTCTCAGGCCTTTTACTCTTTTATCACTCTCTGCGCACATTTATTTTACTGTTACTGCTACTGAGTTGAGATGGTTGAGGGATGATCTAATCAAGGTCTTTCGAATGATAAATGGATTCGATAGGACAGATACAGAGAAACTATTTCCTCTGGTGGGGAATCCAGAACATGAGGGTATGATTTTATAATTATAGCTAGACCATTTAAAAGTGAAATCAGGAAGCACTTTTTCACACAGAGGCTAATGGAAATCTGGAACTCTCTCCTCCAACAACCTGTGGATGCTTGGTCAATTCACATTTTCAAAACTGAGATTGATAAAGTAATTAGTAAATATTTCTTACCAATTCATAAATTTTAAACCTATTCCTACCTAGGTGTAAGTTACAAATATACCTGCTGGCATTGAAGCATATACTTTATTATTATTTGACTTTTAAGTAAATATATTCAGGCATAATGTAAGTCATCAAAAACAAAATACTGCAGATGCTGGAAATCTGAAATAAAAACAGAAAATGCTGGAGAAGCTCAGCAAGTCAGGTAGCATCTGTGGAGAAAGAAACAGAGTTAACGTTTCAGGTCGAAGACCTTTCGTCAGAACTGGAAGATGTTAAGAGTTAAAGGTTTTTTTTCTCTTTTAACATCTTCCCATTCTGACAAAAGGTCTTCAACCTGAAATGTTAACTCTGTTTCTTTCTCCACAGATGCTGCCTGACATAATGTAAGTGATTTTGTGCATAATAAAATGCTTTGAACTGGAGCACCTAGCATTTAACTTGCTATAAGTGACAAAAGTATATGATATAGTAAACACTTCAATGAACAATCGGATGCTAATCCTCCAGTTGTGGGTGCTGTTCCTACAAGAGGCAAGAGGACTGATTTCTCTTGTAAGTTGGAATTTCAATAGCTTTTGGTTGTATTGTATTATCATTCACAAAAGAATTGACTTTGCAGCATATTTACTGAGGGAAGGTCAGAGAATACACTAGGTGTTCAGCCCAGTTTTATTTCAGAGTAATATTGCTTTAAACCACTCATTCTGGATTAATACGGAAGTTTCAGTGAGCACTTCCTGAAGATAATGTTAAGATGATTTGATTTTTGAAAAGCCTTCAGGCAAAGAGAGTTATCTATTTCAAACATTAATGAACACACAATAAGTCAGAGTCAAATAGAGCTTTAATGAATCATTGTACATAACTACCATGGTAAATCAAGAGCAATATGAGTCATTTAAATGTATTTGTGGTTTGATTTTAAGTTACTTAGACATTATGGAACATGCTCTTGGGGCAGGTGAAGTGGTCCTGATTGAAAACCTGGAAGAATCAGTGGATCCGGTGCTGGGGCCTTTATTGGGCCGAGAAACCATTAAAAAGGGCAGGTAAGACAACTAGGAGAACATCTGAAGTATGAATAAATAGACCCTGTTCTTTCAAAATCCATCCAGATCCACTCCGAGAGCATTGCTGAAATGGGAAAGATGTGGCATAAGTTTAGTTCCCAAGCATAGCACCAAGATTACTTGAATTCTGATCCTTTGTGGCAAACATTTATATAATACATATCAAAATGGATTTACCCCAGTGACCTGGTTGGTGGAGCAATGGTGTAACATCTCAAACGTGACTGTTTCTGAATGGTCTCAGCATGAAATTTACAAACAAATAAAAATGTCCAACATGAAAGGACTGCTGGTCCTTCTCGCCGGACCCATGCAGTTGTGATGCCTTATGCATCACGTCAAGAGACCTCATACCCCATAGGTGCCGTGTAGTGCCATAACATGCTCAGTTGCATGCTGCACCCAATATTCCATAATGCACTTGCCCCTTCCTCATAAGGTCCCTTCCTCATAGAGTCCTTATAAAGTCACCTGACATTATTTTTCTCCCACTTATGCCAATAGCATAACCATATGTTTTTGTTTGTCACTGTGATATGAAATATAATTACATTGATGTTGTGTTTGAGACTAAAAGTAAACCTATTCCTACCTAGGTGTATTAAAATTGGAGACAAGGAATGTGAGTACAATTCCAGCTTCCGTCTCATTCTTCACACTAAGCTGGCAAACCCTCACTACCAGCCTGAGATGCAGGCCCAGTGTACCCTCATTAACTTCACTGTTACTAGAGATGGCTTAGAGGACCAGCTTTTGGCTGCCGTAGTCAGTATGGAGAGGCCAGACTTGGAAGAATTGAAGGTATAGTAAACTAACTCCATTCTGTGTTTAATCAGTATATAATCACAAAATTCTTTCCATTGTTCAGCTGGCGCATCTCCTAGTTAATAATGTTAATTTATCTGACTCAGAATCATAGAATCTTACAGCATAGAAGGAGGCCATTCGGCCCACCATGCCTATGCCAGCCCTTTGAAAGAGCAGTCCAATTGGTCCCACTTACCTGCTCTTTCTCCATTTTTCCTTTTCAAGTATATATCCAATCCAGAAGTCTGTGACAATGACAAAGTTGACGGTGTTTCACAATGAGAAATCTCAAAGTAGATATTTTTTTCTGCTTGTAACAACAAAACTACTGCTGTTCCACTAGACTAAGTCAGATTAGAATAATATCGTTTTATATCTGAAACCCTCAAATACAGCTCTGACTGTTCGGATTCAAGACTTTACTCTTGTGGCTGTAAGGGATTTAAATGGAGTAAATGTGGATAA
Organism: Heptranchias perlo; assembly: GCF_035084215.1. Lineage (NCBI taxonomy): Eukaryota > Metazoa > Chordata > Chondrichthyes > Hexanchiformes > Hexanchidae > Heptranchias > Heptranchias perlo. Next base: position 32,826,048 of record NC_090347.1, on the reverse strand, counting down.
TTTCAACCCAGTTCTGAATAGGTTCCATTCCATACAGCAATGCTGCTGATAATTTGGCACCAAATTAACAACTTTACTCAGGGGTCATGAGGATGTTTATTATGATAAATGGAAATATCATACCGTGTGCAGTATAGGAGGCTCTTCTGAGTTTGGGATGAAAGGCATTGTTGGAGCAGAGCAGGCTGTAGTATGAATCCCTGGGGTAAGATGGCCCAGGATCAGAACTCGGTAGTTGTTGGCAGCAGGGGGCAGTGGATCCCTCCACTTCTGTTCCTGTTGGTGATACATTAGAGTGACCTACCAGAGAGAGCAATCTACTCAAGGGTCCCCATGTTGGTGATAAAACTGTTCCTTTAAAAAAAAACTGGTGAGAGAAATGTTTAGTAATAGTGTTATTTTGTTCTATAAAATGGAGGGGAGAGGTACTTTGAAGAAAGAGTATTCCTCCATATTTTCTTTTCCCTTAAAGGAAGTGTAGACCTTTGTACATTCTTAACATTACTTGTAGACTTATTTCTGGACATGCTTATGATGTGCAGGTTCTACCAGCAGGTTCTACCCACATGATCAAACTCAAGTTTCCTACTGACTTCACATCTTTATGTTGTCAGTGTATCTTGGTGACAAAACAGATTTGACAAAACTCTATGCTGTAAGATTCTATGATTCTATAAGTCAAGGATGTATTTTTCTAAGTGCATCTCATGCCAGGACAATAGCATTAACATAAGAAATAGGAGCAGGAGTAGGCCAATCGGCCCCTCGAGCCTGCTCCGCCATTCAATAAGATCATGGCTGATCTGGTCCTAACCTCAAATCTAAAATCATGTCCAATTTCCTGCCCGCTCCCCGTAACCCCTAATTCCCTTTACTTCTAGGAAACTGTCTGTTTCTGTTTTAAATTTATTTAATGATGTAGCTTCCACAGCTTCCTGGGGCAGCAAATTCCACAGACCTACTACCCTCTGAGTGAAGAAGTTTCTTCTCATCTCAGTTTTGAAAGAGCAGCCCCTTATTCTAAGATTATGCCCCCTCGTTCTAATTTCACCCATCCTTGGGAACATCCTTACCGCATCCACCCGATCAAGCCCCTTCACAATCTTATATGTTTCAATAAGATCGCCTCTCATTCTTCTGAACTCCAATGAGTAGAGTCCCAATCTACTCCACCTCTCCTCATATGTCCGCCCCCTCATCCCCGGGATTAACCGAGTGAACCTTCTTTGTACTGCCTCGAGAGCAAGTATGGATCCAACTAGGATTGGATCCATGTTACATTTCCTCACAGCAGAAATGTATTGAAGACAATATGAAAGGAGTGTATATATGCTGCAGACAGTGTAATGCCTTGCAGTACTTTACCTGTGTAACAGGCAATTGAACAGAAAACTCCCTGTTTAGTGAAACAATATGCAAAAAGTTTGTATTTAATTTAAGGCAGATTGAAATGTATTTTTTCCTCTAATGAACACTGAATCCTCAAGTCAGTCTCTCCCACCTCTACATTTCTTGGAGATAGAAATTTTGAATTGTAGGAGACAAGAAATTGTGTTATGCAAATTCAGTCTAATTAGCAAAATACTGCATTCTAGTGATGCTATTAAAGTTTCACAAACATAGCTCATGCTATTTTTAAATTAAGTTAGGAAATGTCTGCTCCTTAAACTTATTTAATTAGCACAGTCAAATATGACTAGTTAGCATAGTTCATCAATGTATTCTCCCTGCTGCTCTAATGATTTTCAGCTTTTACAAATGTACAGCTTGCAGTTTTTAACCTGTATAGAAAAACCTATATTCTAGTTGTTCTAATTTGCATACATAAATTGGGTAGAATTAACATATAACAGTGTGTGTTGGAGATTAAGGTCAGCACCATGTCATTTGTGTAGTTAGCCACTGGCCTCCCATCATAATCCCAGAGCACCAGGTCTGTGATTGGCAAGGGTCAAGGGGCCAAAAACAAAAGTGAACAGCTTGACATTGCTCTCCACTGTAGAAGCTCGTAACTTAGTCAAATGGTTCGAGGGGCCCATTTTCCGAGTGGTTTAAGTTTAGATTACTCTTACCTAATTCATGAGGAAAACTAAGTTCTCGAGCAACTGTGGTGCATTGTGCTCCCTCCCCCTCCCTATTTTTCTGTTCTCTCAATCTCCTTCAAGCACTGGCTCTTGCTGGGGCACAGTTCCACAGGGTGCCGGCAGCTGCCCACTACCTTGCCCAAGTGGCCGCTGTTCACGTGTGAGCTTTAGCAACGGGCTATTCAACTGGAGGAGGCATTACAGGTGAGCCCACTCCTTTCTTCAGTTGATAGCTACATGCTCACTTTCCAATAGGGGTCACTGGATAGAGATCAAGAATGGGGACCACAAGTGATTTTTGTTTTGCCCCTCCCTAGCCCAGGGACATTGAAGCCAATTGTAATCCCTGTCACTTAGAGCAGTGTGGGCTCCAGGCATGATTGACAGCGCAATTACCCAATCATCTCCATTCTGGCCAGGAATAGTGGTGTCACTACAGGCAGCCAATTGTAACATGCATACTGCTTGTCTCTATGACTTAGTGGAACACCCATTAAACTCACTGGGGGAATACTTTTAAATTGGCTCTTTTCCCTGCATTTTTGGATAAGCCTACTCATTTAGCCCCATACAGTTTTCAGCAATTAATTTCCAAAACCTTGTCAACTGCATTATTGAAAACCATATTCAGTATTTTATGGGGGCTAAATTGGACAGTGTAGCACCCGTTCTATAGGTGCTACATGGACACTTAAGCCCTGAAAATGGCGTCCGAGATCCGCGTGCACACTTCTGCCGTGACGTGCGCAGGGCGCCACCTTGGTAAGAGCATTTGCTCCAGTGCACCTAACGATTCCAGGCAGCATGTAAAGTGGGGAGATTGTAATGTTAATCAGTGTGCAACGCTGGTTTGAAGCAGCCGGTGGCATTTTCGAACTCCCCACTCCAGCCAAGCACTGTCCGAACCTTGCACAGCTGAACAGGAGTTAAAGGGCGTGAAGGACCTCCCCCACCCCACAACCAGCGCTATTTAAAGGGAGCATGCAGGAGTTACAGGTTAGTTGCTGGATTAGTTATTCTGGCTGCTGGTACAATTGTTGGTGTTTGTGGAAGTTTCCTATACTTGGAGAAAGTTGCAATATTATATAGAAAGTGGCCTTGCTGGTCGTGCAGTACTGTTAATGGCATTTAAAACAGTGTGCTGAACAAGGTTGCTGCCAATCATGGGTGGCCTACTAAGGCTTCCTCTGGGAATTGAACATGACTGGGAGCATGCAGAGAGACCATGCAGAGCAGGACAAGCTGCGAGAAGAGGAAGAAGGAGGCACAGGGCATTCAGCAGGAGGCCATATCCAACAAGAGCCTTCATGGACCAATTCTCTTCCCTCAACTACATTGACGACCAGTGCATCCGACGGCTGCAGCCGTGACTGAGATTTGTCAACTGCTGCAGCCACAAGTGCAGCCTCAGCAGGGCAAGAACAGCATTGCCTGTGGCTGTCAAGGTAACCGCGGCACTTAATTTTTACGGCTCTGGCTCCTTTCAGGCTGCTGCTGGTGATATAAGCAACACCTCGCAGTTTGCAGCGCACTGCTGTATAAGGGAAGTCACTCAGAAACAGATTCATCACGTTCCCTCTTGACGGAGACAAGCAGAATGAACGAGCTCAAGGGTTTGCTCGCATTGCAGGCTTCCCCATGGTGCGAGATTCCATTGTCTGCACGTATATTGCCATGCGTGCTCCATATCTGAACTCTGCCATCTTCATGAACAAAAAGGGATTCCACTCACTCAATGTGCAGTTGTTGCGCAACCACACGCAGCACATCATGCAGGTCAATGCCCGCTATCCTGGCAGCAGTCATGATTCCTTCATTCTGCAGCAGTCCTCTGTGGCACCTATATTTCAACCAGCATGGCAAGTCAGAGGCTGGCGACTGGGTGACAAGGACTATCTCCTTATGAAGTGCTCATGACTCCAGTCCAGAATGCACGGACACATGCACAGCAGGCCTACAATGAGAGCCATGCTGCCACATGGAACATCATTGAGCACACCACAGCAGTGCTTCCACTGCCTGGACCAGTCTGGAGGAGCTCTGCAGTATTCAGCTGAACGGGTATCAAGATTTGTCATTGTATGCTGCATGCTGCACAACCTCCCTTTATGAGGGGACAGCCCTTGCCACCGCCTATCCGGCGAGAACATGAGCCAGAGGCAGAAGAAGAGGAGGAAGAGGCGAAGGAGAAGGAAGTGGAGGAGAATTAGGAGGAAGTGCAGCAGGAAGTGGAGGAAGAAGCAGGGAGGCAATAAGGTAGATGGCCCTGTCTGCCAGGACTCTGTGTGATCAGTTGATTAATGAGCGATACCAGTAACCTCAATGACACCTCCCCATTCACCAACAGTCCTACACTCCTTACCTTTTCTCTCTCACATGACCATCAAATCGTCGTCCTTATGATTATACATTTCTGCGATGAACTGAGGGAGGGAGCAGTGAAAACCAACACCAAATTCAAGTCCAAATTTATAAATTAACACATGAAATGATTGAAACAACATGAGACTATTCACATTTGTGCATTCCCTTAGTGCCTGTCATTCATGTGCCTTTACCTATCCTAATGCTCCTATGAGGTGCATCCCCAGTGGCTGGAGCATGGGTGGTGCAAGGCTGCTGACCTTCAATGGAGGAGCGTGCAGGTGGCCTTAGACGACGACCTCTAGCAGCTCTTGGCCGGGAGGGCCCGGGCTGCAGCAGTCTTGTCTGGCTGGCTGACAGGCATCAGCAAGGGCACTGGTGGAGTGGCAGGGGTAGGAGCAGGAATGCTGTCATCCTGAGAAAGGACAGCAGCTTCGTCTTTCATGACACCACTGCCACTCTCCCGGGGTGTCGCATCAGCAATCCTAGTGATCTGCTAGAGAACAGATTGCTGGACTGCTGTGACGCCCTGAAAGCCCCGTTCCACAGTGGAACCCAGAGCCACGACAGCAGCAGTCTGAGCTTCCAAAGTAACAATCAGACCTTGGATGGCAGATGTTTGTGTTGCGATGGAAGCTGTGACATCGGTCATCAGACACTGCATCATGGTGGGTTCCACAGGTGTGCTGATAGAGGTGACCACCCATTCCATGTTGAGAAGGATAGGCTCCAAGTTCTGCACAAAGCCCTGTGCCAAGTTGGAGCTGGACTCCTCCATGCCCCTTGACATTGTACGCAGGCTTTCTGGCAGGCTTTCCAGTACACCAAGTATTTGGTTGTGTACGCCCATCAGCCTTCTTCTGCGGTATCTGTTCCCCCCGCCCTGGCTCCTGCAGACTTGTGCCTCGATGTCTCACCATGTGCAGATCCCCCCTCTATCCTAGCCTTTAAACTACACGCGGTGTCCGTCTCTGAGCTGGTGGCTGCGAATGTGAGATCGAGTGCCATTGTGTCTGCATCATCATTGTCATCTTCCTCTGCTTCCTCCTGGTTGTGCCCGTTCCAGTTCTTGGGTATCTGAAATGACAAAGGGACACGGGTTGAATTGTGGTGCGGGGAAAGGAGAAAGTAAGACATGCGTGCTGAGACCATCTGCAGCACGAGAGTCAGAAAAGATTGTAGGATGAGGGTGAAGTGTGAAATGAGAAGGAGGATTAGGTATGCAGAGACCCTCATCATCGATACCTCCAGCACTGCCAGTGGCTACGGCAACAGCGACGGCCCGCCCAATGATCGACAGCACTGTCGCCTCCATGGGGGTGAGGACGTATAAGCGCGCCTGTCCTCCCCCAGGTCTTTCTTGCTGCCTGCTGTTATGCGCCACCTTCTCCTGCCAGAAAGAGGGAAGTGTGCCAGTGAGTGTCCTGCAAGATGTTTGGGTGATGTAGCTGTGTGTGTGTGTCCTGAGAGTTGTGGGTGTGCGACTTGCAACTGTGGCACTGTGTGAGGGTGAGATGATTTGAAGAGTTGCTTACTGATGGAAAGAGTTTGTTTGTGGGTGGGTGACGGGGGGGGTGTAGGGCATGGAGCAGCGGATGCGGCCAGTGGTGCAGTTGGTAGGATATGCCACTTGACAGTTGAACTCACTCACCTTGACCACCCGTGTCAAATCATTGAACTTCTTCCTGCACTGCATCCACGTGCGTGGTGCGATGCTCCTGGCATTCACCTCGTACGCGACTTCCTCCCGCTGCCTCTTCAGCATATGACTGGAGGGCCTTTTGCCTCCCTGCGGATAAAGGATGCTCCTCCGTGCGTCCACCTCTTGCACCAAGGCCTCTAGCGCATCATCCGAGAACCTTGGTGCAAGCTTTCTCATAGACGCAACCATTCCTCACTTTCCTGGAGGTGCACAGAGCTAGCTGGCAAACAAATTCCAGTTCTCCCTGTAGCCACAGTTCGCCTCCCCTTTAAGAGGTGCAGGCTGCCTTTAAGTAGTGCTGGCCACTTCCGATATCGGGGCCCCCTACTGGTGCGTGCAGCCAATCAACAGTGCAGATCGTGCTAGCTGAACGCAGCAATCGTGTAGGTCATCAGGCAACATGAATGTTACGTTCAGGGGTAAACCAATTTAACCCCCAATGTCTTCTGCTTCCGGAGACTGTGAAAGTTATTTCAAGAAGAATCCATAGAATCTTGTCAGAGACCTGATCTGCTTCAGGCAAAGTTTCACAGATGTGACATTTGATAGTATCACAGCCAAACCAATCCTGTTCAAATGCATAAACTCTCCAACATGGGCCATTTAACAACAATCATAAGCAAACACTTGGATGATACATTTCCCCCTTCTCTTATTCCAGGGGCTGCGGGCAAGTGTAGAACTCTCTTTTGTCATCGCCACTGAGAGCCGTAAACTCAGGATTCAACCTGGCACCTTCCTAGACTTTATGGCTTGTTTCCACTTAGTTCAATACATTTATTAGCTGAGCCTCCTAAGGGGATGGGACTTAGTGACTTTATTTTGCTTCAACACTGTGATTAACATGAAGATGTGTGGGAAGTACATCTTATCGGTGCTTTATACATTTAAACAGTACGTTGCTTAATAATTGTGGTTTTAAGCTTCAAAAGGCCTACGCAGCACCTCCACCAAGAAGCCATTGCGACACTATCAGAGATGTTAATCTAGCACCTCATCCCAGTAAGAATTCAAAGGTGCAAACAGAAAATGTCCAGACTGACTTATTTAAGAGCATACTTCTGGAATTAGATTTCATCTGCTAGATTTATTTTACATGTATTTCAGCGGATAGATCTGGGAATAAAGAAGGGTAAATCACTAAAAGTAGCAACACAAGCTGATAATGCGATAAAGAGTGCAACCAAAGTAGTGGGTTCATTTCTGGAGGAATAGAGTACAAAAACAGGGAGATAATGTTAAATTTGTAGAAACTTTGATTCAACCACATTTGGAGTATTGTGTGCAATTCTAGTCTCCATATTACAAAAAAGATATTGAAGCAAAGGAGAAAAGTGCAGATAAGATTTATATGGATGTTACCAGATTTCAGAGGATGTAACTGTCAGGAAAGATTGAGCAGGCTGGGGCTCTTTTCTCTAGAAAAGAGAAGACTAAGATGAGACCAGATAGAGGTCTTTAAAATTATGAAGGGGCTCAATAGGGAAACTGCGAGGGAACTATTTCCAATTGTGGGTGAGTCCAGAACAATGTGGCATAAATATAAGATAGTTACCAATAGATCAAATAAAGAATTTAGGAGGAATTCCTTTCACAGAGTGGTGAGAATGTGGAACTTGCTGCTACATGGAGTGGTTGAAGCAGATGGATTTAAGGGGAGGCTTGATGCATACATGAGGGAGAAGGGAATAGAGGGTTACAGATGCAGGGTGTGAAGAGGTAATTAGGGTGGAAGCAAGTTCATGTGGAGAATAAACACTGGCATAGACCAGTTGGGCCAAATGGCCTGTGTCTGTGCTGTAGAATCTCTGTACTCCCCCGTCTTATCTCTTTACCCAAAGAGGTAGCAGCTAAAACAAACTGTCATTTGTGGCTCATTCAATATTTTTAATATTGGAACAGATGTAAATCAATGTATGCCTTTTCTCCCCAAAGTGCTATTCCACTCCAGTGAAAATATGAATAATATATTATTGACCCCATTCTAATTAGCAAAGTAATAAAAATTTTGCGCTCTGTAATTGCTCTGATCTTCTAATTAGGTCACAGGAGTGATGTTAGAATGAAATCACCAAACACGCATTGTAAAGTGCAGCCAGTAACCTCATTTTTGCAGTCATTTGTAATTTTAATTGACTGAGGCTTTCATAAAAAGCTTGTCTCCTTGCAACTTTTGCTCTTGTGCAGTTGATGTTCTTAAAATATGACTGAAGTCTCTGTGGTATTCTCTTTGTAGTCCAACCTCACAAAGCAACAAAATGGCTTCAAAATCACCTTGAAAACCTTGGAGGACAACCTGCTTTCCCGCCTTTCCTCTGCTTCTGGAAACTTCCTTGGAGACACAGCCTTGGTAGAAAACCTGGAGACTACCAAGAGGACTGCAGCTGAGATTGAAGAGAAGGTGAGCCCAAGTCAGGCTACAAAGAGAATGTCATTTAGACAGAGAACATGCCTTCAGACATATTTAGAAGTGATTTATGATGAGAATGGGGACATATTAATTCTCAGTCTGTTTGAGAAACTGGTTGAACACTGCAGCCAGTTTAGAAGGAACTAAAATAACATGTCATTTACCTTGTCTTCTGGCAAGGCCAACTCTCTGTATTCCTCAGAGTTCAGTCTGGCAAGCAGCCTGTTTATGAGCCCAGATTAATACGTGGATTAGGAATGCTTGAATATAGCTGGACATTTTTTTTTGCATGAATATCTGGCCTATTTAACTCCTGAGTTCTAACTGTCCTCTGCAGTATTAATAAAACATCCAGTTTACATCATAGAATACGAAAAAAAAATGAATAATTTTCTCTAAATTTGTATGCAACCTTTTTGCATTTTGGTTGTGGAATGACCAAAGGGTAGTAATTCCAAGCAGAATAATTCACACTCCCTTTTATTTTAAACGGGTTAATATCAGTATAAAATAGCACAGATGTGGGGATGTGATAACTTGCATTAAATAGTCAGATGTGAACCTCGTGATCAGAATTTCTGCACCCGAATGGGCAGTTTTTGAATGACTTGTAAATTTGTAAAGGTGACCTCATTTGATCCATTTTCCCAACTTTGTCTTTGGCTGGAAAATTCCACCAATAAAGGTCAGAAATATAGGAACAGGAGTAGGCCATTCAGCCCCTCGAGCCTGTTCCGCCATTCATTGAAATCATGGCTGATCTGTATCCTAACTCCATTTACCCACCCTGACTCCATATCCCTTAATACCCTTGGCTAGCAGAAATCTATCATTCTCAGATTTAAAATGATTAATTGAGCTAGCATCTACTGCTTTTTATGGGAGAGAGTTCTACACTTCTACCACATTTGCGTGAAGAAGTGTTTCCTAAATTCTCTCCTGAATGGCCTGGCTCTGATTTTAAGGCTATGTCCCCTTGTCCTAGACTCCCCCACCAGCGGAAAAAGTTTCTCTCTATCTACCCTATCAATTCCTTTCAAAATCCCAAAAATCTCAATCAGATCACCCTATGACCTTCTATGTTCCAGGGAATACAAGCCTAGTTCAGGTAATCTCTCCTCATAATCTAACCCTTGGAGCCCTGGTAACAAGGGCTTTGAATTTGAAATAAAGTATACATATGTTATAGAAGTACATGTTCAGAAGAGCAGGCAAGCTGTGATGGTGATGGAGGGTATCCAACATCTGAGAGACACTTTTACTTTCTGCGGAATGCACAATATAGTTAACAAGATCGATCTGCTTTGTGTGAGGTTCATTAAGATAATAAATTGCAGTGCAGCAGAAAGGCAGGTTTTCCCTGCTCCATCCCTTGACCTTGCTGGTCATTTCTAGGTCACATACAATGTGTGTCAGCAGCAACTTATATTTTTTTAAGAGTGATTGGACAAAGGGCCTGATTCTCAAAGGTCCTGAAGTTATGCAGTGGGAGTACAGTTGTACTAATGCTTACCGTATTCGCCTGAAATTCCTCTGAGATATTTTAATTGACCGTACCAGAGAGAGGAATTTTAGAGGCAAATGTTAAGCATTTATACTTCAGCATTTCACAGCATAATTTCAGATCCAGGGGACTTAATATTAAAAGGGTGGTGGGATGGCAGCAGGGGTGGGGGGGGGGGGGGCAGGTGCAGTGGGCATGTGGCAAACCCGAATAATAAAAATTTACCTTTCCCCGCGCGATCGCGACTTAATTGGCAGCATTTAATGTTGTTTCCGGGTTTGCTATCTGAAAGCTGCTGCATGACAGGCTTTCAGCTGGAGTGTCTGTACTTAAAGGGCCATTGCTCCAATGGATTTTGTTGGAACAAAGAGCAAGAAGACCCAGTGGAGCAGCACAGGGGCAAGGCTGCTCCAAGATTCAGCGTTGCCTCAGTTCAGCTGCTACTGGCCGGGGTGAGGAGGAGGAGGGAACTATTTTACACGGCCGACAGGAGGAAGTGCCTTGCCTCTACCACCAAGAAGGCCTGGCCTGAGGTGGCAGAGGTGGTCACCAGCAGCAGCAACATATCCCACACCTGGGTCCAGTGCAGGAAGCGTTTCAATGACCCAACTAGGTCAGCAAAAGTGAGTACACTTACTGATTCTCCTACATTCTGTGGTGCACATCACCCACCCTCTCACCCCCCAACTCATTCTGCACTCCATCACATCACTCCTCACACCCACTTAGGGCTCATCCTCAAAATACCTGTACTTCCTCAGCACTTCCTCAACTCCCCATTTGTGACCCCACCACTACCACTCACCCCAATCCTGATCCAATGTGATGTCTCTGTCTCATACTCACCCTCTGCACCTCTTTCACGGTCAGCCTCACCCGAAGCAATGCCTTCATTGGTTGGCCACTTCACCATCACTCATTCTAGGAGAAGAGAGTGCAAAATGCACGCGAGGGCAAGGACTGGAGGGGGGCCACAACAAATAGTGCTCCACACAGGCGCGCAGGAGGAGGCCCTGCAGATCAGCCACACCCTCGAGTGCCTGACCGACGGGAACGCCAAGACTGGCACCCCACAAATGTCTGGTGACACAACTTTAACATTCATCACACACAACATGAATTGATGTTAACAATGCTTGGCATGTTGAACACCTCAGTATGCTTAATATTGCCTTCTGTTCTCTTACAGGACCTTCAACGACCGCAGTGACAGCAGAGGGTGATTCCTCAGAGGACGTGCCGGCCTCTGAGGGCGCACTGTCACATCTTAGTGAGGCATCCACCAGCGCAGATACTCACATCTCGGTGGATCCTAATGGTCAGTTAGTTGGGTTGGCACCTGGTGAGTCAACACACACAAGTAAGCGTGAGCAGACATTGGTGGCAGGGGCAGCTTTGGAGAGTCCACTTCAGTGAGCGTACTCCTCTCCAGGCTCTGTTCAGCTGGACGCAGATGCTGAACCCCGGAGACCATCCTTAAAAAGGAGAATGATTGAGGGACAGCAGCATATTTGCGAGGTACTGGAACAAGTGCCACGCACACTCTCCACAATAGCGCAGAGGATGGAGGAGTCCAACTCCTGCAAGAGTGGAATGGTGGCACAGGTATGGGAGGGAATCTCTGAGATAGCCTCATAGGGACGTGAGGAACTATCTGAGATAGTGTCGCACGTAACTGTTGAAATGTCTGAGATAATGTCGCAGGTAAGTGCTGGAATGTCTGCGATGGAGAGAAGGCTAGCCTCCATTGAGCTTCAAGCACGGCTCACAAATGAGTCCATTCAGGCCCTAATAATGGCCATTCAGACTCACGGTGAATGACATTCTGCTACCTTAAACAGGCAGACAGAAACTTTATAACTGGGCTTCCAAGGCATCATACGTGTCCTCCAAACTGTTCTCCAGCAAGGTGGTGGGAGTGAAGTGGGCCTGGTCCAGGAGAGAGATGATGGTGAAAGGGGACATGAAGTGGGGACACCACTCCCACGTCTCACCCGTTGCCCCCCTCTAAAACCAGTACCCGCAATGCTACCTCCTCTCCAGGTGGCGGAGTCTGCACCTACACAGGCACAGGTGGGGCAGTCTTTGGAGGGCCCCTTATGAGCTCCAAAACCCAAAGGGTGTAGGCCGAAAGCATCTGAGCAGTCCAGCCATGGACATGAGCAACCTGCCACTACCTCTGCTGCAGCCACAGGGGATGCACCACGTAGAAGTGGAAGAAGAGAAAGGCTAAGGATTTGTGATCACGAAGGGTGTGCACAAGGGTGTTTGACAGACTGTCATGTTTTTCATTTATATTTGGTTTATGTTGAAGTCACATTAAATGTTATCATTCTCACCACCACTGCCACGTTTGTGATGGCGCCCTTTCATGTGCTTCACCATGAACAGCGACACTTGATGCCACCCAGTGGGTCACTTAACAATGGGTGTATGTGTAGCTGCAGGACTGTTTTGTGCAGGGACCGGGGGGGGGAGGGGGGTGGTGGTACTGGTGTTGGCGCTGGTCTTTCCAGGTGGTGTGAGGACTGGACTCTTCTCCCTTCCTGATCTTATGAGAACCGCTCACATATGAGTGACTCCCTGGCCTCATGAGCAGCCAGGTGAGCCGCTGCTCTGCCCATGGGTTCATTCTCCTCTTCCTGCTCCTGCTCCTGCTCAATGTGGATGGCAGATGTGGATGGTGGATGCAACCGGTACCCCTCTATGTTGCGCCATTTTGTGCAGGACACCACACACTACTATAATGCGACCCGCTCTCGCTCCCCCAGAACGATGGAGGCACTGAAATCGCATCTTGAGCAGCAGCCCTATCGCATATTCAATTATAGACCTGGTGGCGATGTGGCTGTCGTTGTATCGAGCTGTTGCTCGCTGATGGGGTTCCTCAGAGGTGTCATGAGCCATGTGTGCAGGGAGTATCCCTTGTCCCCGAGGAGCCAGCCCTTAAAAGTGTTCGGTGCGTGGAAGAGGCCCGGGATGTTGGATTCCCTCAGAATAAATGAATCGTGGCAGCTGCCAGGGAATCGCGCACACACGTGAAGTAATCTTTTGCAGTGGTCACAAACGAGCTGAGCATTGATGTAACAGTCCTGGCTCATGTGGAGGTGCTCGGATTGCTATATGTGTGCAACCAATTGCACCTTGTACCAGGAAGCTAGCCAAAGAGTGGAATCCCACTGCCCTCTCCGACTGGCTGAGGTTGTCCATGGGGAAGTTGACGTACTGCGAGGCCCTGCGAAACAAGCCGTCGGTGTCCTGCCATATGCACGATTGAGAGACCCCGGCAATTTCACCGAGGGCACCCTGGAATGATCTGTAGGCGAAGAAGCTGAGGGCAGTGGTCACTTTAACAGCGACGGGTAATGAGATGCAGCCAGGCCCAGGAGGGAGCAGCTCGGCATGAAAGGAGGCTGCAAATGTCTGCGACCACCTGGTGACTCACTCTCAGCCTCGGTATGCACTGCTCCTCAGAGAGGTCCGGGAAGCTCAGCCTCATACTGTAGACTCTCTGACGAGGGTAGTGCGTCCTGCGACATCGCTCCCTCTGTCGTTCCCCTCTGGGACCTTGTGCAGATGCCTGTGGCGCAGCACTGTGTTGTGGAGCTCCAAGTGGCAGAAGTGCACGCTGTGCATGGCGAGGATGGTGATGTTGTTCGTCCTCGGATGTAGCGGTGAATGCAGCCATCACGCATCCTGGTGATGTCAGTTTGAGGGCATCTGAAAAGTTGTTAAATATGTGTAAACAGAACAATTCTGAGTGTAAAACAAGAATTTTCAGTCTAAACACAGAGATCTCCCAGCCAAAAGTTTGTCTGAGAGAACTGAGTGCCCTGCTGCAATAACTCACCTTTTAGCCCCATTTGTCCAACAGGCATTTAAATGTCCAAATGGCTGCCAGCTGAAACATGACTCCTTCACCATGGCGTGTTTCACACAACACGGGAAACACGCTGAGGCAGCGTTGAAATCGCTTGCCTTCGATCTAAATTACATTTATTCTTTTTTTAATGACTTTAACTGGTTGATTTAGTGGTTTAAATATCATCCCGTCGGCTTTAATTGCCGGCGGGACTTCCGGGTTTGGGAACGGCGCGCGCACCCAGATGACTCTGGGTCTCGTGCGTTCTTCAGTGTATTGGAGCCGGGATTTCTATCCGCTCCAAAAAACACAATTTTCTTTGCCCCCCCCCTCCCCCCCCCCCCCCCCCCCCCAATCCCGCCCCCAACACACCCGGACTTTTCTTTTAAAATTGAGCCCAGTGTGTTTGTCAGCTCTTTATTTTCCTTTGGCATTTAGCTGCATTTTAGATGTTTTGATATTCTGATTAATGATGTGTTCCGAATTGGAGAGGTATTTGGCAAATTTGAGCCCTGAAGACAGAGCATGAGTATGACTTTGAGGAGAAAGCCTTGGAGCAAAATAAGGTTTACCTCAAAGAACCAATGGATAGTTTTAGAAAGTGGAACCTTGCATATGAACACCTCCCCCTGATGACAGCCTCATGTTGTAACTGCACTAAAAAGCATCTTTTTAAACTCCTCAGAGGTAAGTTCCATCAAAGAGTTATTTGACAGGCAAATTGCAGGGGAAAAAAATGTTCACATTAACTCCTACCTTATCAGGCACTGCCCAGGGTCCTGCTCCTTTTACATGTTTACAGATTTTTAAAACGCAGGTTTAGTTCAGCTGTGAAGTGACTTTTGGATATTGTTTGCATTTTTCTGCAGTGAGAAAGCAAGTCAAACAAACTGTGTTAGGAATGGCTGCAAGATATAAATGTTTGAGGGGCCCAGGTATGTAAGGAGCGACTCATGAGGTCAGCACACCTCAGATTTGCAATGACACACAGCCTTTCCATTCTGTACACCTGAATTCTGGGTCTTTGCAGACTGGGGATTACTGGCTTGGAAAGCCTATACAAGGCTGTGCTGTTTTGTGGATACTTTTTCTGTTTTGAAGTGCTCGAGCTTTGCTCTTCCAGATATCCATATATGAATCATTGATGCTTTCAACAGGAGACAGCTTTCATCACCTTTGCCCTGCATGAGACATCTCAAAATATGGAAGTTTTCTTAAACATGTCCTTCAGCTCCTGAAAACTGAAGTAAAGGGCAGATAATTCCCAGATGGCACTTTTCAGAATCCATTGGCCTGTAATCGCATCCTGCGAATAGATTGATTGTCTGGTTAAGTAAAATCACCTGTTTCTTCCCATATTTGACCATCTCATCTTTTTTAATTCAGGTAAAAGAGGCCAAGGTAACTGAGCTTAAGATCAACGAGGCACGTGAGCACTACCGACTTGCTGCAGGCCGAGCTTCTCTATTGTACTTCATAATGAATGACCTCAATAAAATCCATCCCATGTACCAGTTCTCTTTGAAGGTATGCCAGTACAATCCCACCAGATGTTTCCTTTGCTCCCTGTTGTTCAATTTAGCAGATGAACTACTTTAATAAACAGTCTTGCTTTTTAATTGCGGTTTGATTTTTTTCCCGTTGCTCTAAATGCTTTCACATTATTATATTGAAAATAAAGGGTCAGATGTCAAAATCTTATCAGTTGTGGCAAGAAAAGCCATAAATACAAAATGCATTGCTTTAGAGAGTGATCAAAGAATTACTCCCCTGGGATTTTATGCTATTCATTTTATGTTTCCAAAAGATACAGCTTTTTGATATTAAATTGCCAGCGAAGAATAGAGAGCTAAATCTAACCTAGGGTTTGACATGTTTATAGAATAAAGATTTTATTGCTGGCGATATAATGTTCAATAACATAATTTGCTAATAAATTCTGGTGCTGATTTCTTCAGGCTTTTAGTGTCGTATTCCAAATGGCAGTGAAGAGGGCACCAGCTGATGAAGTCCTCAAGCAGAGAGTGGCCAATTTGATTGACAGCATCACGTTTTCGGTGTTCCAATACACAACGAGAGGACTGTTTGAATGCGATAAGCTGACCTATACAGCTCAGGTCACCTTTCAGGTAAATAAGAGTTATTCTACAAGTCTCCATTTAATCCGCCTTCACTTTAACACACTCGTTTACAAAGCAATCCCTTTATGCTGAAGCTTGGCTTCCTCAATAACATAAATCAAATTCTTTCCACTCATTGCTGAGTTAGCTGATCTCAACCAAGGTACGACAATCAGCCTGAGCTGGTGAGAGGAATATTCAGCCAGGGTTCTCACTCCTCATTGCTGTCCAGTGACCCTTGCAGAAAAAAGCATATGCGTGGGTATTGGGTGCAGACAGGAGCTCGGGTGTGAAGTTGTCCAGAGTTGAATAGCCAGCAACACTCACTGTCTGTGCTCATACATGAAGTGGAGATGCCGGTGATGGACTGGGGTTGACAATTGTAAACAATTTTACAACACCAAGTTATAGTCCAACAAATTTATTTTAAATAAAATTCCACAAGCTTTCGGAGGCTTCCTCCTTCGTCGGGCGGATGGTGCAAATCATCATTTCCACCATCCGCCCGACGAAGGAGGAAGCCTCCGAAAGCTTGTGGAATTTAATTTAAAATAAATTTGTTGGACTATAACTTGGTGTTGTAAAATTGTTTACAACTCATACATGAAGAATGACCACTTGGGTGATGTACTGAAGGATTCTCTTGTGCCATTTATAACCTTACCACAGCAAGGAAGAGCCTTGAGGGGAAAAAGATTGGTTGGAAAGAAGGATACTGGAGTTTAGTTTACAACTTTCTTACCCAACTTTTTGTGCTGTGTTTTGGGATATTTCCTAGAAGAAGCATGGCTCCTGTAATTTGTGTTGTGATTCATTGCTGACAATATGATTGCAGAGAAAAGTACATTTAGTTCTGAATCACTGTTGAATAGTGCATTAGCCCACAGTATTACAGTAATAAAAACAGAAAATGGTGGATATTCACAGAAGGTCGACTAGAAAGCCTGAAAATTAATATTGTAGGTGTTCATCAGAATAATAATCTCTTGTTCTGTATCAGATGCTCTAAAGAGAATCTTTATTTTCTTTCACCTTAAATTTTTCCAATTCTTCCGTTTTTATTTCAGATTTCCAGCTTTGCCATTTTTTAAAAATCTCTTTTACTGTACCAGCCTGTCCACACGTTGTTTAGCAGAATGATCTGATAGAACTTTGCACACGTTAAAATTAATTTTCCAAGACTCCACATCAGCCAAAAACCTCGCTCTGCCAGAGTGCCAATTGGAGAATCAGGTGTGGAGATCAGTGCTCCCAATTCGATATGCTTTCAATTTTCCGCTGTTGATTTTAATGGTTGGAAAATCGGGAGTGTCTCAAATCGGGCATGGAGTCTCAGAGAATTTACTCCACTGTGTTGAAACCAAACGGAGCGTCACACCTCCCCAGAGTACCCACACCCTGCATTTGGAATGGCCGCAGCTTAAAGATTTCTGATAAATCAGGTTTTACTTTAATCCATATGGTTTTGATTTTGTCCTGTTCATTTTCGAATTGTTTTTATGTTTAATTGCTGGATTTTCTTTACTGTTTTTCTGTTTTTATTTTTGCTTCTCTGTGTAAGAGAGAACTCACATTTTGTGAAGAATAAAAACAAATCTTTTAGGTTAAAATAACACAACCTTCTGAATGATGGAAAATTAATAGCAAAAGAAAAGCTGATCTAGAAATGCCCCTTCTATGATGGCCAATTAAAAACATTGAACGACACGTATTAACTCTGAGAATTTTGCTTCTCCAAGATATCTATCCATTTAAGTATTTGGAAGGTTCAAAATCATTGTGATATGAAAGCAAGCTGTACAGCATTAGTCATTACCTCTGCAGTCTTGTTGCTTGTACTGGAGACCACCCATCACCACACTGAGCTGATACGAGGTGATGTAAAGTATCAGTCTTATTTAATACTGTGGATTCTTTTAAATAAAACAATTCTAAAGGTTTGTTCAAAAAGCACGCATTCTACAAATGCATGGTTGTACCATGTCTGGAAACCTAATGGGTTGATGGGTGCGCTGTCTGATATCACATGCCTTACACCAACTTCATTGAAGGTCCTTTCAAAATGCCCTTTGTAAATGTCTGCTTGAATTGATGTTGACAGTCTGAAATATTAGATGCCTTTACTCCAACGTAGGTACAAAAACATCATTGTACCCATATTAGATCTGCCTGAATACCATTTCAGTATCTGAAAAGTCATTGAACTCAAAATGTTTCATGTTGTTCTGCTTTAGTGTCTTTCCTTGTTAACATCAAGTAAAACGTAACAGTGCAGAAAATAATGTACTAGTCCTGTGGAGCACAGGACACAGAGCTGAACACCTGCAGTTTGCACTGCTTTAGTTGCTGTATAATGTTGTTTTCATGTAGCCCGATGGCATCTTGGGCTATTTTGAGCTTAGTGTTTCTACAAACCATTGCTAAGTCGGAAATAAGTGTTCATTAATTCTTACCCAAGTCCTTTTCCATTTATATCTTCCCATACCAACGCAAAGGAGTGGGTAGCTGGGGTGGGGGTCAGGTAAATTGCACCAAGGCTTCTGTCTATGTCTTACAATAACTGACTGCTTGGAAGTATTTCAGAGTGACCTGGGGAGATAGTTGCATCTATTTTCCCTCCTTTGCGATGGAGAAGCACCTGATCTCCATTCAATACGACAACCAGGTCTATAACTCGCCATGCACATATCTGGCTGTGGGAGGGGTGGCCAGCAAAACTCTGCCCACAGCCTCTGGCTGTGTTGTGCAATGACAGGCACAAACAATTTTTTTTTTACCACTTTGTGATGCAGTGTGTTGCTTTAATTGTGCTGTGCCACTGTGCAGCCCTGCCTCTGAAGTACATCGAGTCTATAGCCCAGAAACAGGCCTTTCGGACCAACTGGTCTATGTTGGCATTTATGTTCCACACGAGCCTCCTTCCACCTCTCTTCATCTAACCCTATCAGCATGCCCCTCTAATCCTTTCTCTCTCATGTGATTGAGTTACATTGAGTACTTCTTAAAAACAGTAATACCAAGTGGTATTGGAAGCAGTTTTTTTAATACTGGAAGTACATTTTAGGAAGGGTTTCAATTGTCCTTTCAATTCTGTATCCTAAATCAAGCCTACATAGATGGAACTGCATTGTTGGGCATGATTTTAACATGACAGCAAGAAGTTAACGACTGGGTAGTAGTCGCGTGGGAAACCTGGAATGATTTTTTGAGTGTCAGTTTGAATGATCACGACTCAATTGAAGGCCCTTAATTTTACTTCCGGGTTTCGCACTTCCGAGCTGCGCAGTAGGCATACTGCACGTCCGAATGACATGCTGTGAATTGGAGTATTTAAAGGGCCATTGCAAAAATGGATTTTGAAGGAGAAAGGAGGATAATTCCAGAATGCAGCATCATAGGGCAAAGGCAGCCCCCCGTTTCAGCCGGTCCTCCCTTGAGTTGTTACTTGCTGGTGTCAGAAGCAGGAGGGAAGTCCTATACCCGGCTGATAAGAGGAAGCGCCCTGCTTCTGCTACTAAGAAGGCGTGGCCGGAGGTGGCAAAGGAGATTAGCAGCAGGAACACGGTGCCCAGGTCATGGTGCAATGCAGGAAGTGATTTAATGACCTAACCAGGTCAGGAAAAGTGAGTACTTTTGGTGATTCACCCACATTCTGTGAAAAGAACGCCCCCCCCCCGCCCCTCCACATTCCTTCCCTTTGTGTTGGCAAGCCTATTCTATCACATCACTCCTCACACCCCTTAAGGCTCAGTATCAACTTACCTTCACTTTCTGTGCACTTCCTCACCTCCTCATTTTGTGAACCCACCATTACCACTCACTCCAACCCTGATGCGGTGTGATGAATCTGTCTGATAGTCACCCTCTGGTACACCTGCTTCACCGTCAGCCTCACCCAAAGCAGTGCATCTGTCGGGTGAACACATCACCTTCAGTCACTCACACGTCTGTTCTTTCTCCCCTTGTATGAGAAGAAAGCATAAAATGGAAGGGAGAGGAGTATAACTGGAGGAGGCCCACCACAGATAATACTCTTGACAGATGCAGAGGAGAAGGTGATGGACATAAGTCGCACGGAGAGATTGGCAAGCCGCTGATGGCTGGTGACAGAACTTTGACATCCTTCACACACATGATGAATTGATGTTATCAATGATTGATCTGTTCCACACCTCAGTATGCTCATTGGAAAGATTGTAACTTCTGCGATGATTTTTAATATTGCTTTATGTTGTCTTCCAGGACCTTCACGGATTGATGAGAAGGCACGCACCATGAAAGAAGGCGATTCCCCAGAGGAGCTCAATTCCTCTGAGTGTGCACTGTCGCATCACAGCTAGCCATGCACCAGCGCAGATATTCGCACTTTGGTGGGCCCTGTTAGGCAGATAGTTGGGTTGTCACCTGGTGATTCAACACTCACAATTGAGCATGAGCAGACACTGGTGGCAGAGGCAGCTGTGGAGAGTCCACGTCGGGGGGCTCACTCCTCTCCAAGCTCTGCTCCGCTGGACACAGATGCTGAACCCCGGGGACATCATTGAGTGAGAATGATCGAGGTACAGTTCCCCTTTTGCGAGGTAATGGAAAAGATGTCATGCACACTCTCTCAATAGCCTCCCCCTCGCAACCATTACTCACAATGCTGCCTTCTCTCCCAATGTCTGAGACTGCACCTGATGGAGCAGTGTTTGGCGGGACTCTCACGGGCTCCAAAACCCAGAGGTCATAGGCCGAAATCATCTCATCAGTCAGGGTATGAACCTCAGGGCATCAGCCTCTGCCTGTAGACCCTCTCAAGTGGGTAGTGCCTCCGGCGACCTCGGCCCCTCCGTTGGTCCCCTCTGCTGTTCTTCAAATCCTTGTTGCGCACCTCTGTCTTGTGCACCTGCAGATCCCAGAACTGCATGCCGTGCCTACGACGGATGGTGATGTGCCTCCTCCTCAGATGTACTGTGAAATATGTCCAATTACCCCCCCCCCCCCCCCACTGTTCTGATACTGTCAGTTTGAGGGGGTCCAAAATGTAGGTAAATTTGTGTGAACACAGTCTCAACAAAGAAATCTCAGTCTAAACACAAAGAACTCCCAGCCGAAGGTTTGTCTGAGAGAACTGAGTGCCCAGCTGCAAAACCTCACCTTTTATTCAGATGCAACAATGACAGGTTTAAAGGTCCAAACAAGGGTTTGCTGCAACTCGCCTCCATTTCCATGGCGTGTTTCAGAAGCCACGGGAGACACGTTCAGGAGAAGTTAAATTCATTCCTCTCGCAGAATACACAAAAATTTAAACGCTTTAAGTACGTAAATTGGCCCTTTATACTTCCAGATGTCTGTTGTGTGTTCACGTCCTAATGTGCCTGGGTCAAACCTGGTCCCGCTCCAAAAAGCTCTTATTTTAACTTCCCACCCCAACCCACCCATTTTTGGGGGTTAAAATTGCCCCTGTTGTCTCTGATGGTTGGTAGGGGCACCAACCTAAGCTGACAGTACAAAATTATCCATATTTCAGTGTTAATTAGACTTTGAAGGGCTATAGTGATGGCTGATATGGGAACTGGAAATGTTATGCTAGTAAAGTAATAGCTGCTCTTTAAGCTTGAGGTTGAAGGGGTTGTTATTGGAATGGTCCAGAGGGAGATGCGATGCTCATTTAGCTAGTTCTGTCCCCAAACGGGATGCTTAAAATGGAGGAGGACATTTCATTGCCTTGAGTGTGCCATTTCTCACCGTCATTATCACGGAATTTGCCAGAAATGAGGTGTCCTCAAAAAATTGCTGACCATGAAATCCCTCCCTTGTTGAAAGTGTTATCTTCTCTACACTGTCACAAGACTTGCTTAAAGCCAAGTTCTCTGTAGTAATATTCTATTCCTTTTTTTTCTCTTCAAAGTGCTGTTTTATTCTTGGAAATATTGTGCAAAAGCATGTTGTCAGTGGATGACAAAGAAAATTAATTCCCGAAGTGGAGTTCCCTCAGTAGTGACCCACATTCCTGTTCTCCAGCACACGTCTCTAGTTAATGACAACGTACCTATTTAGGTTTGACCAGAGAGTCTCCCTGAACAACATTAACCTATATATCAGCTCTCAATCTTATCCTTTTTATTTGAATTTAAATGAGCCCACTCCACTTAAAGAGGAAACTTTGCAATTTTATTCTCTCCTTCTTTTAATTAGCATGAGTGTCCTGGTTTAAAATGTTGATGAAATAACAGGGGAATTACTGAGACTTATAGCAAAATTAATCAAGAGCAGAAGATAAGCATTATCCCTGGGAGTATCAGGGATCTCATCATTGTGTGTTACTTCTGCCCCCTCCCAGTATGGAGCTTGGTTCTTCCCAGTCACTGACTCCAATGATATTGCCTGCACTTACTGTTTAATTTTGCGTATGTATATAATATGTACATGTATGGTTTTAAAAGTAACCAAGGAAAAGCTGACCGACAGGAATACAGTAAAGTATGTGTTTACAGATCATCTGTCATTAGTTAATGCAAAATCTCGTGGCAATCAAGATTGCCATTGATTTACCTTAACCTAATATATACATAATTGTGAAATATTGTAACTTTGTATAAATGGGATTAATGTAAGTTAATAAGTAATTAAGTGTGCAATGTAATCCAATTCATAGAATCATAGTAGGTATAGCACAGGAGGAGGCCATTCAGCTCTTCATGCCTGTGCTGGCTCTTTGAAGGAGCTATCCAATTCGTCCCATTCCCCTGCTCTTTCCCCATAGCCCTGTAAATTTTTTCCTATCAAGCATTTATCCAATTCCCTTTTGAAAGTTACTATTGAACCTGTTTCCACCACCCTTTCAGGCAGTGCATTCCAGATCATCACAACTCGTGTAAAAAAAAATGTTTCCTCATGACACCTCAGGCTCTTTTGCCGATCACCTTAAATCTGTGCCCTCTGGTTGCCAACCCTTCTGCCACTGGAAACAGTTTCTCCTTGTTTACTCTGTCAAAACTGTTCATGATTTTGCACACCTTTATCAAATCTCTTCTTAACCTTCTCTGCTGTTAAGAGAACAACCCCAGCTTCTTCAGTCTCTCCACATAACTGAAGTCCCTTATCCCTGACACCATTCTAGTAAATCTCTTCTGCACCCTCTCTAAGACCTTGACATCCTTCCTAAAGTGTAGTGCCCAGAATTGAACACAATACTCCAGCTGAGGTCAAATCAGTGTTTTATAAAGGTTTAGCATAACTTCCTTGCTTTTGTACTCTATGCCTTTAATAAAGCCCAGGATCCCATATGCTTTTTTAACAGCCTTCTCAACTTATTCTGCCACCTTTAAAGATTTGTGTATGTACACCCCCAGGTCTCTCTGTTCCTGCACCCCCTTTAAAATTGTAACAATTAGTTTATATTGCCTCTCCTCATTCTTCCTACCAAAATGCATCACTTCACACTTCTGTGTTAAATTTCATCTGCCATGTGTCTGCTCATTTCACCAGTCTCTCTATGCCCTCCTGAAGTCTTTACTATCCTCTACATTGTTTACCACATTTCCGATTTTCATGTCATCTGCAAACTTTGAAATTATACTCTCTATATCCAAGTCCAGGTCATTAATATATATCAAAAAGAGCAGTGGTCCAATACTGACCCCTGGGGAACACCACTGTATACTTCCCTCCAGTCTGAAAAACAACCACTACTCTCTACTTTCTGACCCCTAGCCAATTTTGTATCCACGTTGCCACTGTCCCTTTAATCTCATCAGCTTTAATTTTGCTAACAAGTCTGTTATGTGGTACTTTATCAAATGCCTTGTGAAATTCCATATACATCAACCGCACTACCCTCATCAACACTCTCCGTTACTTCATCAAAGAACTCAATCAAGTTAGTGAAAGACGATTTTCCTTTAACAAATCCGTGCTGACTTTCATTTATTAGCCCATACTTTTCCAAGTGTCAATTTATTTCGTCCTGGATTATTGTCTCTAAAAATTTCCCCACCACCGATGTTAGGCTGGCTGGCCTGTAATTGCTGGGTTTATCCCTCTCCCCTTGCTTGGCACGATTGGGAGTTCAGCAGTAAACTGTGAAAATTGGTTATTAATATCTGTCAGCTCCCATAGTGAGTTTGGACAGACTGGTTCTGAATCATAAGAAAGAAAAATGGCAAAGTTGGAAATCAGAAATAAAAAATGAGAAATGATGGAAATAAACAGCAAAACAACCGGCAGCTGAAAGAGAAAGAGTGACTAATGTTCCAATGAATTCAAAGCAGATCAACTTTTTGTGCATATCTGCAATTTCTGTTTTTATTGCATTTGTAGCATTCAAAAATGATTCATAGCTACATTCATATCTGGAAGCAATTCCTGTTTGTTTGGGAAATTCCACTGTGTGATTTGTTAGTGAGCCATATTCACCCCGGGTCCAATGCCTAGTCTGTGCTGTGTTAGCTGTTACCAGTTGGTGCCATAGTTGACATCATTGTCTCTGGCCTAGGGAGAGAAAAAGTCTGGCAGGATTGCTGCTCCTAATCACTATCCAGTAACTACTACCAAAAAGTGTTGGTGTGTGATGTCAGATGAGGACAGGTACAGCTCAGTCGTGATGGGCCCCACCACCAAATATCCTCCTGATACTCTCTAGGCTCACACATGGAGAATGGCCACTTGGACAAAGCACCAGAGAGCTTCTGCCACTGGTGAAGCTGTACCTGAGCAAGAACCATGAGAAGAAAACTGAGGTGGGGTGTGAGAAGGTTGACGAAAGAAAATTAGTCACTATGGTGTTATTTAATGGCTGTCTGATATGAATCAGCCTTCAAGAACCTGGAAGAATTCTGATTCCAGGACTCACTGACTGGCTGAGCACATGTAAGGCCTGCACTTGACCAGATGTGCCTCATGTTGGAGCAGCAGCAAGTAATAATTCTCTTAACATTTAAGTGATTTTTAATTTAAAAAGATTAAAGTGTACAAGAAGTAGTATTTTGGAGTGTACTGTTCCATTGAGTATCTTTCTGCTTTTGAGATAATTTGAGATGAGACTGTCCAGTGCAGGCCAACTGCTCTTAAAATACCTGTCCTGACTCATAGGCATGGTGCTGTTGATGATAAGGTAAGAATGCTAGAATAAATGTGAAAGGAATGTAAACAAAGTGAGAAGTGAAAAATGAGAAATTTGTGCTGTATTAGCAATATGATGTTAATTTAAAAAGGTAACACTATGGAAACAAGGCTGTGTCAGAGCTTGTTTTACCTTTTACCTGACCAGTTGTAAATTGACATCAATTCTTGTGGGACCCGTAAGTGCTGGTCACTGCTGATGGGTTTTATCAGATACTGCAGAAGAATGAATAGGTATCACTAATTTGTATGTCTGTCTTTTTCTGTTCCCCTCAATTTGACAGATTCTTCTGATTAATAAAGAAATTAACCCAAAGGAGCTGGACTTCCTGCTTCGTTACCCAGCCCACCCAGGAGTCTCTAGTCCTGTGGATTTCCTTTCCAACCAGTCGTGGGGTGGCATTAAGGTAAAAATTTCCCACTCCTGTGTTGCTTACTACATTTGCTGTTATGAAAACTGAGTCAAGTTCTGATAAGAAGAGGAAGTACCATGAGTGATTCTCTAAAACACCTCAGGGACATTTTTTATCTTCACCACCTGGGTAGTAATCTGGTGGAGCGGATCACCTGCCCATTGCAGAACCTGCCCAATTTTCACAAGAACGGGTGGGTTCCATAATGGGGTGATCCACTCTGCTGGATTACCACCCAGGCAGTGAAGACAAAAATTTACCCCCTCATCTCAGTTATAATACCCATCTGAAGACACTTGGGTAATATGCGTTCCATCGGTCACTGTTCAATTTGCACAATTCCATAATGGGGCCTCGCTCTAATATATTACTCATTTCACCTGCATGATCCATTCTCCAGTCCCCATTGCAGGACGATTCATGAAGCATATTGGCTCATTTGATCAACGCATTGCCCGCTGAGTAGCTCAGCCTAAGGGACCAGGAAAGTCCTAAGTTGACCCCGGCCTGTGCTGAATTGGCTGGTGTACTACTGGGGTGTAAGTAGAAGTGCTGCATTTGGTGTCAGTAGTCTTGGGCTGTGGCAAGGGAAAAATCTGCCAGGGCTCCAACTCCTGATCACTATCCAGTCATCCCCTGCTGAAAAGTGTGCTTGCGTGGATGTTGGATGACGACAGGATCAGGCTTGGTTGTGATGTCTTTCACAATCAGATAGGCTGCCAATACTCATTGTTTACGATCACAGCAGAGGTGCTGTAGAACCTTACCTCGGCAAGAGTCAGTGCCATCACCCAAATATGGAATAAATTTGCCCTTTGTTTCACACTGGTTTACCGATTTGTGCAGCTGTTATATATATATTACTTACGCAGCATTTACAGGAGCTTGCATTGCTATAATAAGTCTACAGGCATTGTTCATACTGGTACAGGCACTGTTACATGTTTTAGGATCAAAGTATTTTGTTTGACAGGGTAACTGGGCGGGGTGACACTGCATCACATCTGGACTGTCATTGAGTTGGGTTACTATTCTTACGCTGCCTGGAATGACCAGCTTGACTCTTCCTCTGTGGGGGTCGGCTGCAGAGTTTCTGGAGAGGAGAGACTTGCATAGGATGAAAGGGGAAGAGTTCTAGACTGCCTGAGTTTTCTAGCCTTACACAGAGGCTAAATATCACTTTCTCCAATTTATGTCCCAAAAGTGCATAATGCACATGTTTGTGATGTGGGGGAGGGGATCTTCTTTTAGCAGTGTGATGCATTACCTTAACACTCAACCAAAGTTGACCATTTGGTTTTTTAAAAAAAAGGATTTGCTGGTGTTGAAACTCTTTAAAAGCTAAGGCAAGAATCTATTGCTTGGGTGGCAGAGGATTAACAGGTTTTCTCTATTTGTGTGGATGTGCAGCCTTGACACTAATCTGTACGAGCAACTGGCAAGTGTTTAGGCTCCTAGGAGACATAGGGTTAGGACTGTACATCTGTTCACCGACATCACTGTCTGTTTATTATACACAAAGGTAATGCCAACAGCTATTTATCTATGACCAATTTCAATGAGATACTATTCTATGAGTAGTGATAAATTGGAAAAACGGTCAACCTAACACAGGAATAAGCAGTGAGGGAGGTCATTTTTCTTTTGGGATGTGTATCTTCTCAGAAAAGGAAGGCTTGCATTTATATATTGCCTTATCTCAGAAATGTTTAAAAGCAGTGGATTATTTTGAAGTGCAGTGACTGATGTCATGCAGGCAAACACCGCAGTCACTTTTCACACAGCAAGATCTCACAAGTCGCAATGAGTTGAGTGACCAGGTAATGTGCTTTTGGTGGTATTGATTGAGGTAGGGAAGTTGGTCAAGACACCAAGGGAACTAATGCTCTTCAAACAGGATCTTTAAAACCCACTTCAACCAGAAGAGCAGTCAGACAAGGCCTTGGTTTTAATGTCTCATCAAAGTTTGACACCTCTGCAAATACAACATTCCCTCAGTACTGAGCTGGAATGCCACCCAAAATTAGTTCTTAGTTGCAGGGTTAGGGTTTGACAAAAAGAACTAGTCCATTGTAAAAACATCTGCAGCTCGGGGGCAATTTTAATTTTTATCATTGGCCAAAAACGGGTGATAGCAAATTGGAAGCCCATTTTGCGCCCCGCCCGATTTTGTTTTTCATTGAAGCCTGTAGAAAAGAAAATCAAGCGAGGTGTAAAATGGGCTGCTGATTCGCTATCACCCGTTTTTCGCAGGACGATAAGTTAAAAGTACCCCCAACGTATTCTTAATATCTTACATTTAGGTCGGAAATTTCCTCAGAGCTGGTCCTGCTCCGCCGCCCTAACTTCATTGGAAATGCAACAGAAATGGCACCTACATACATAAAGGAGGCTCTTCCACACTTGGCAAAGTTGTGGCAGTGGAACGGAAGCAGCTCTGAGGAAATGGTGGTGGAAGCAGATTTAATAGTAACTTTCAAAAGGGAATTGGATATCGACTTGACTAAGAAAAATTTGCAGGGCTATGGGGAAAGAGCCGGGGAGTGAAACTAATTCCATAGCTCTTTCAAAGAGCGGCACAAGCGCGATGGGCCAAATGGCCTCCTTCTGTGCGGTAAGATTCTATGAAATTACCTGCAGTAGTGTTGTTTGAGTCCCTTTGCAAAAAGTCTGCAAAAGGATCTTTTCCGCTATAAGGCACTGTGCAGTGAGTATGCATTGGTGTTGGAACAGATTCAATGTTCCCTTCGACCAGTCATGCTTCCACTGCCATTGATGGATACAAAAAAGGCTACGGGCCCCGACAACATCCTGGCTGTAGTGCTGAAGACTTGTGCTCGAGAACTCGCCGCGCTTCTAGCCAAACTGTTCCAGTACAGCTGCAACACTGGCATCTACCCGACGATGTGGAAAATTGCCCAAGTATGTCTTGTCCACAAAAAGCAGGAAAAATCCAATCCGGCCAATTACTGTCCCATCAGTCTACTCTCAATCATCAGCAAAGTGATGGAAGGTGTCGTCGACAGTGCTATCAAGCGGCACTTACTCACCAATAACCTGCTCACCGATGCTCATTTTGTGTTCTGCCAGGACCACTCGGCTCCAGACCTCATTACAGCCTTGGTCCAAACATGGACAAAGGAGCTGAATTCCAGAGGTGAGGTGAGTGACTGCCCTTGATATCAAGGCATCATTTGACCGAGTGTGGCACCAAGGAGCCCTAGTAAAATTGAAGTCAATGGGAATCGGGGAAAACTCACCAGTGGCTGGAGTCGTACCTAGCACAAAGGAAGATGTTAGTAGTTGTTGGAGGCCAATCATCTCAGCCCCAGGGCATTGCTGCAGGAGTTCCTCAGGGCAGTGTCCTAGGCCCAACCATCTTCAGCTGCTTCATCAATGACCTTCCCTCCATTATAAGGTCAGAAATGGGGATGTTTGCTGACAATTGCACAGTGTTCAGTTCCATTCGCAACCTCTCAGATAATGAAGCAGCCTGTGCTCGTGTGCAGCAAGACCTGGACAACATCCAGGCTTGGGCTGATAAGTGGTAAGTAACATTTGCGCCAGACAAGTGCCAGGCAATGACCATCTCCAACAAGAGAGAATCTAACCACCTCCCCTTGACATTCAACGGCATTACCATCGCCGAATCCCCCACCATCAACATCCTGGGGGTCATCATTGACCAGAAACTTAACTGGACCAGCCACATAAATACTGTGGCTACAAGAGCAGGTCAGAGGCTGGGTATTCTGTGGCGAGTGACTCATCTCGTGACTCCCCAAAGCCTTTCCACCATCTACAAGGCACAAGTCAGGAGTGTGATGGAATACTTTCCACTTGCCTGGATGAGTGCAGCTCCAACAACACTCAAGAAGCTCGACACCTTCCAGGACAAAGCAGCCCGCTTGATTGGCACCCCATCCACCACTGTAAACATTCACTCCCTTCACCACCAGCGCACCGTGGCTGTAGTGTGTACCATCCACAGGATGCACTGCAGCAACTCGCCAAGGCTTCTTCGACAGCACCTCCCAAACCCGTGACCTCTACCACCTAGAAGCACAAGGGCAGCAGGCACATGGGAACAACATCACCTGCACGTTCCCCTCCAAGTCACACACCATCCCGACTTGGAAATATATTGCCGTTCCTTCATCGTCGCTGGATCAAAATCCTGGAACTCCCTACCTAACAGCACTGTGGGAGAACCTTCACCACACGGACTGCAGCGGTTCAAGAAAGCGGCTCACCACCACCTTCTCAAGGGCATTTAGGGATGGGCAATAAAGGCTGGCCTCACCAGCGACGCCCACATCCCATGAACGAATAAAAAAATAATCCATTGCCAATTGTACTGGCCTTATCCTAACATGCCTATATTCATTCTGAACCCTATCCTGGGCATAGCACAATATTGGTTGCATTGTGGTTGCAATTCTGCATATAGTGAGTTTTGTGCCTTAGTTAAAGCTATCAGAGAGGCGATGGGAGTATGAAGAAAAACTGGAGAGGGTGGGTGCAGACTCCTGTCATCCAATCCCTTTCCCAACTCTCCTTGCAAGATGTGGGAAGCGTGTTACTAGTTGTCCCCTTGATTGGAGGTGATGCTTCACACAGGGTATAAAAAAAACACAGTAGTGCAATAAAGATTCTTAAAAAATACAGTTTTGGATGTTTAGGCCTCTCTGTTGAAACATAGAACAAAATGAGCATGAGCGACATCTTCTATATGATACAGTTACTTTGTACCTTACCGAATATACTCATTTTTCATTATCTTAATATAAAAGATACCATTGTCTTACATTGCAATTCAAAATCGAATAAGAAATATCAAGTGAGGTAGCAAAAAAATCATTTCTTTAAAATAGTCCAGAAATACTAGCACAGCAGACAGAGTAGAATGATGACTCACCATCCTTAAAGGTTCAGGCTGCAGTTTACTGAATGAGTTACAATGTAATCGTAGCATTTTGTTGGGCATTTAGAGCAAGCCCAAGCGAACTCTTTATGACGCAGTTGTAAATAATAAAAATACAATCTCCTTTCTTGTGGCCTCTATTAGCTGCATTAAGGAGGTTGAAATCCAATTAATTCCCACGCAGCTGTCATCACTGTTTGCTTTGGGACAGCACAGGACATAAATTATTTATAAAAAGCAGAAAAATGTTAACATGCCTGCAACAAAATTTTATCAAATATTAAAGCAGTATTATTTTCGATGGCATTTGGTAAACCTTTTTTGTTTGCCACATACAGCACCGTAATAATGAAACGGCCATTTACAAGCAACATCATTGTAATGGAAGTAACTCAATTACTCTTTCTCCTACATGTTAAAGACCCTGGGCGCTAAATTGGGCCGTGTAGCGCCCATTGTTTCGGCGCTACGAGGCCTCCCAAAGTGCCAAGATGGTGTCTTGGCAGCGCATGCACGTTTCCAGCGTGCGCCAGACGCCATCTTGGTATAGGAGTTAGCGCAGGCGCAGATAACGAACGCCGGAAGCATGTAAAGTAAGGAGAAAATGGATACAATCAGTGTCCACGCTGATTCAAAATGATAGACACCATTTTGGGACTTAACACTCAACTCAACGCACAGTCTTAACCCAACCATCTGAACGTGTCTTAGAGTGCCTGGAGGACCTTCACCAGCGCTATTTAAAGGGACCATGCAGGATTTACAATTTAGTGGTTGGATTATTGCTTCTGGCTGCCAAGACATTTGTAACTGTTTTTGGAGGTCTCCACTCCTGCACGTCCTGGCTCTAAATGTTAGGCTATGTCCCTTAATCCTAGTATTCAAGTATAGAAGTTAGGAAATGCTTCTACACGCAAAGTGTGAGAGAAGTTTAGAAAGCTCTTCTGCAAACGGTAGTTGATGCTAGCTCAATTGTGAATTCTAAATCTGAGGTTGATAGATTTCTGTGAACCAAGGGTATTAAGGGATATGGGGCTAAGGTGGATATATGGAGTTAGGTCACAGGTTCACCATGATCTCATTGAATGGCGGAACAAGCTCGAGGGACTGAATGCCACTGCCACTTGCTGTCTCCTGATATGCGCTACCTTCTGCAAGAAAGTGGGACGTGTGTCTGGGTGATGTGCCTGTCATGGTTGAATAGCTGCCTGTGTGTGGCCCATGAGTTGTGGGTGGGCAGCTTGCAACAGTGGTAATGTGTGAAGGTGAGAGGAAGCAACTGATTGGAAGAGTTGAGTAATGATTGAAAGATTTGTTGGTAGGTGGGTGATGGGGGTGTAGTGCGTGGAGCAGTGGATGCAGCTGGTGGTGCAGTTAGTAGGAGACACCACTTGACAGTTGACCTCACTCACCTTGACCACTCATGTCAAAGCTTTGAACTTCTTCCTGCACTGCATCCATGTTCATGATACTGTGTACCTGGCATTGACTTTGTCCCCTGCTACGTCCCACAGCCTTGTGGGTATATGTCTGGAGTGCCTCTTGCCGCCCTGTCTCCCCTGCGGATACAGGATGTGTCTCCTTCTGTCCACTCTTGCACCAAGGTCTCTAGTGCATCAGCAGAGAACCTAGGTGCACGCATTCTCGCAGGCCTGGTACCAACTCAAATTGGCAGATTGGTGAGGTCTGGCATGTAGATTGGAGGATGTGGGATTTAGTGGTGCACAAGCTTTATTCAATGTTTTAACATAACTCATCAGTGTGTAAACATAGGGACGGGACCTGTATCTGTGTTTTACGTCTGCGATGTCTGATCTTGGTTCAGATGCCATGCAGACAGCAGACTGTTATTTTCAGCAAATAACAGGTACCGGGAAACCTCGAAGAGATTTCTACCAGTCAGCCTGCCTTTAAGAGAGTGGAGCTTCCCCTGCTGGTGGAAAGTGTGAATTGCATGGAATCCTCGTTCAATGCTGATTTCCAACGCAGATTGCAGGTCAGTCCTCAGGCCTGACGAAAGTCTTGTCCTGCCTGAACAAGGGCCACTGGGCACAGGGTAATAGCGGATCATGCTACCCTCACCCAAAAACAGGCCATATCCAATTTTCCCCCCCTCTCTTCTAAGTTGGTCCCTATAGAGTAAATAAGACCCACACCTATTATACTTATCTCATCCAAGCATTCAGATTATATGACCATATATTTAATGAATTCAGTTTCATAATTTTCAATGCTGGGTTTTGCACTCTCAGCCTCTGGGTTGCAATTTCAGTGCCATAACCACAATACTACCATGACCAAGTATATGTAAGAAAGTAATGAGGTGCAAAAAGGGAATATGAAACAAACTTGCCAGGGATATCAAAGCTAACAGCAAAAGATTTTTACAAATATATTAAGAGAAACAGATTGATAAAGGGGAATGTGGGCCCATTAAAGACAGATGCAGGCAAGACTATAATGGATAGTAAGAAAATAGCAGACTTAAATCAGTAGTTCGTATCTGTTTTCATAGGGAGAAAGAGGACAAAATACCAGCTATGGACGCTGGGTCAGTTGAAATTTTCAAGACTGAAATCAATAGATTTTCATTAGGTCAGGGCATCAAGGGATGTAGAACAAAGGCGGGTAAGTGGAGTTCAGGTGCAGACCAGCCATGATCGAATTGAATAATGGCACAGGCTCGAGGGGCTGAATGGCCTAACCCTGTTGCTATGTTCCTATGAGAAATCAGGATGCCAACTCCCTATAAAGTGACTAGAAATGTCTGTTAACCACAATCTGCACCACTTTTTTCAGTTGGAAGTGGGCGTTTTAATGCATTCTGGTGGTATTGATAATAAAAGTAGGAAGTTTCTTGTGTGCTGAAGGATTTGATCCATTTTAGAGTAATACAAATCTCACTACTCTTCAGTATAAATGGGCTATTTCTCCTCAGGAATGGAGTACATTTATTAACTGCTCTGTTATGAGTTACACTCTTCAGAACATGATGTTATATATTGAGTATCACAGCTAGTTTTGGAAAAGTGTTTTGAAACTAACGGATCACTTGGGAAGGACTGTTTTCTTTAATTCTACCAAATTGATTTTTTCATTTGATGAAAACTATTGCACAAGCTTTAATGAGGGTAAATTTAGTCTGAAATTGAATAAATAAAATGAACATTTAGTGATCAGTTAGTTTTAAAACACTTTTCCAAAACTAGCTGTGATACTCATAACACAGCAATTAATAAATGTACTGTACTGTACTGAGAATAAAGTAGCCAGGAATGAGTCACTTGACAAGTTGCACCTTACAACTAAGACCAAGTCACTAATCCCTCCAGCTGCACACCATTGTTTCTTTCTGTGCTTCCCTTGGCTTTGGATCCCTCTGCACCAGGCAAAGCAGGATTGACAGGCCTGAGATTGCACAAGTAATGTCTTGAGATGATACCTAGGTTCATCTAATATTTCTCTTACAGTTCTCTTTTGTAGCAGTTGTTTGATTACTGAGTGGCTTGATTGGCCACTTCAGAGGGCAGTAAGAGTTAACCATATATTGTGGGTCTAGGTATACACGCAGACAAGAATGGGAAGAGGTGGCAGGTTCCTTTCCCTGGATTTTTGCAAGAACCTGGCAGCTTTCATGGTGATTTTTCTGCTACTCGCTCATAAATTGCCAGATTTGTAGAAGTTTCATAATTTGCCATGGTAAGCTTTGAGCTCATAACCTCTGGGTCCAGTACCATAAGCTGTACTGTTTATTTGAGAAACACAAGTGAGGGACCAAGCTCATAGTGCTGGAGACCACTTTGAAAAGAATAATAGAGAAACCAAGATAAATCAAGAAGTAGCAGTCTATGATGGCTCAGCAGGTTTATTCAGTGAATAGTGTGCATGCATCGACTTTGGACGAGGACAGGATCAAGTGCGGCTGTGATGCCCTCTTGATTGAATAGCCTGCTCACACTCACTGTCAAGGCTCACACATGAAGAATGTTCACTTGGCTGAGTAATTAGAGGATGCATGGAGTCCATGAAACTGAAGGAGTCTACTCTTTTGAGAAAGATAAAGAGGAGAAATTTTTTTAAATCAAGAAGTATCCTTAGATGATGCCAAGCTTGGATTTTAAAAGCCTGTAGATTGTAAAAAGAAAGGAAGACTGAGGAAGGAAATCAGTTCAACAGCTTTCAGGTCATGAGGAAGAATAAGTTAGAGTGAGAGATGGTGCAGTGAGCCTTGAATTCAACACAATGAGGATGCAGGGAAAAGAAGAGCATGTAGACTATTGTATTTGGAATTTAAGAAGAATAAGAGAGTTAAGTTCAGAAGAGCAATGACCATAGTACCATTAAAATTAATGAAACAGAGAAAGACAAGGAAGGTTGCAACAAAGAGTGAAAGAGAGAGAGAGAGAGGAGTTGTTGACTAGTGATGAGAGAAGCATAACCTTTTAAGGATAGTTGTGGATTGCAATTTTCCAGTGCTGGTCACAGTTATGCAGCTCCTGAACAAGGTGCTTAGAATCCATTTTGATAGGTAAATGGAAGATAGCAGGAAATTGTGTAGAAAAAACATTGCCACCCCAATTCAAAACAAATTCTAAAGTGATCCAGCTAGTGATCGGTATTGGTGAGGCTGCATCTTCTGTGTCAAGGTACGGGGGACAGGTGGCATCTTAATTATCACTGATTGATAAAGTAGGTCCTCTGGCCTTTCGCTTAAGTTAAGTTGCAAAATCCAGTAGGGGTACTGGCAATATGATTTGTGTCATTTAGTTAGAGTAATTGACTCTAAGTAATTAATCTGATAGCGCATGTTATATTTTAAAAATCCTTTTAACCCACATTATCAGTAGTAGCCTTTACATTTCCTGAAGAAGATTAAAAGAATATAAAATAAAAAGTATTTTCAACATCTTGTTTTTGATTTTTGGAACATGCTTCTGCAGCAGGAGACAATGTAGACCACTGTAAATTAAATTAATTGAAGTGCTCTTGATAGTTTTTAACACTCAATGGGGTTTACTGTGCATGAAAGATAATACTAATTTAGAAAAGCAACGGCGGGTGCTTGGGGAATTTTCTTCCTTCAACAGCAATCCTAGGGAAATCAGATGTTACTATTAAGAACCCTAATAATGTTGAGAAGGCAGTGATTCAGCTCCCTGGAGGGATATAGATTCCTGGGATCCTTTTTAATGTGAAAGTAAAATACGACTGAATTTGATTGTAGAACAATAAAAGGGAAAGACACCAATTAAGTGCAAAAGTTATTGAAAAACTAATTACACAATAAAGTCCAGCGTTATGGTGCGATGCCCTGTGACCTCTTTCTTTGTTAGCACCACTTTAATGGCTTTCTGATAGTTTAGTGGCAGAATTCTATTCATTTTGTGGTGCTGCTAAACATTCCCCCGCCTGTAGTAGTGGCAGAGCAGGGTTGTAACATGCTCGAATAGGGCAAGGCTGAGGGCAGGACGTTCCCCATTAATAAACAGGCCTTAGCCTACCACTGGTACTAAAGGGAGAGAAGAGGACAAGGGGGTTCTGCTGATTTGGAAGACAGAAAGAACTAGTATTTACATAGTGCCTTTCTAATCTTCAGGATGCCCCAAAGGCACTTCACAGACAGTGAAATACTTTTGAAGTGTAGTCACAGGTAAACACAGCAGCCAAGGTCCCAAAAGCAGCAATGTGATAAATGGCCAGATAATCTGTTTTTTTCAGTTGTGTTAGTTGAGGGATAAATGTTTGCCAGCATACCAGGATAATTTTCCTGATCTTCAAACAGTGCTATGCAATCTTTTACATCAACCCGAGCAGGCAGATAAGGCATCAGTTTAACATGTCATCTGAAAAACAGCAGTGAAGTGTTAGCCTGGATTATTTGCTGAAGTCCCTGGAGTGGGGCTTGAACTCACAGCTTTCAGAGGGGAGTGTGATGCCAACTGAGCCAAGGCTGGCACTGATACTTCAGAATGTTAGAAAGGGAATCATTTGTGTGTACCATTGTCTTTCCCTGTTCCAGTGCATTCCGCTTCCAAACTGCTAAAGAGTAGCAGCCAGAAAGCAGGCATTTTGCATCGAATCCCATCTCTATTCACAACAGGAGAATGTTCTTCTATGATATTCTTTGAATGATGTTCCCATCATACTAAGCTCTTGACAAACCAACTCTGCTGTACTTAGTGATGTTTGTGAGAATAAGTTCTTTTAAAACATTCACCAAAAAAGTTGTTCTTATTAACATCCCTGTTGTATGGACAGCTAATGGCACCCCATGTTTATTTCCATCACATCCTGCTACAGATGCAGGTCTGGTGGTGACGAGATGAACCTTCGCACCAGAGGCCTGAGTTATGAGGAGAGACTGGAGCATTTCAGTTCTGTAAGGAGTTGGCTGAGAGGGAAGGCAATACCCTCCTCACTGTTGTAATGTAGGAAACATGACAGCAAGTTCCCACAAATAGCAATTAAATAATGTCCAGATAATCAGCTTCTGGTGATGTTGGCCAGAACACCAGGGAGAACTCTCCTGCTCTTCTTCGAAATAGTGCTATGGGATCTTTTACATCCACCTGAGAGGGCACATGGGGCCTTAGTTTAACATTTAGGTATTGAACTGAAGTGTCCGCCTGCATTATGTGCTCAAGTCTCTGGAGAGGGATTTGAAACCACAACCTTCATGACTTTAGAGGCAGAAGTGTTCCCACTGAGCCACGGCTGACACCACGACCTCCATCTGGGAGTGTTACAGGGAGATGAGCAAAATAAAGGGAGTGCTACAATAAGAAATCCAAGGTTTGTAACATGCATTTAAAGTAATTTTTGATTGTGACTTTATTTTTAAAAATTTGAGTTGTGCTAATGGTTTGGTTATTGGCAACAATTAACATTGGAGCTATCATAGTACCAGTAATAAGTGTTGTAGGGAGGTTTAGAATTTGTACAGTCTATTTTGAAAAGCAATTACAAAATATGACACTAAATTTTCATTATTATGTTTCTCTGAGCTTCACCCCTGCTCTTTAATCACTTGCCCATTGGATACACTAGGGCCCTCCCCTTTACTAATTGGCTGTCATTTTAATTAATAAACCAAACTAAGTGATAGCCACAGTGTTTATGCTGCTATTTTCTGAAGGGCACCAGACTTCATCAACTATGGCATAACCATGCAGAGCAGAGAGACTGAGCCTTTCAATTCTACAGGCCCAGTGGCTCCTCTATGGTGCAGGGGGCTATCAAGGGCACCAACCAACCTAGGGTGAAACCCAGTGTCATTCATCAACAGGAAGGGGATCCACTCTCTGAATTGCAGATTGTCTGTGATACCCAGCAACGGTTACTGTACGTCAATGCACAGTACACGAGAAGCTACCATGACGCTCTCCTCCTGCGGCACACAGCCATTCAGGGAGAAGAGCCAAATCAACGGATGGATCCTGAGGGACATGGCCTACCCCGATGCCATGACCGATGACACCATTCCGTGTGACCTGCAATGAAGCAGAGGAGCGTTCCAGTTGAGCCTATGCAATGACCAGGCAGGTGGTGGAAAGGACCGTAGCGCTTCTGAAAGGCCAATTTGGATGCCTGGACAAATCAGGGGTATTTTGCAGTTCATGCCAGAGAGGGTGGCAAGAATAATTATGGCCTGCTGTACACTTCACAATTTCGCCTTGCAGGAAGGGCTCAGTTTGGACACACCTGGCGAGGAGCCTGTTGCACCAGCAGATCCTGAGCTGCAGCCCCTGGTACCCATGGATAATACGTGCTTAGACATGTCACTGCTTGAAGCTGCCATTACTGTCAGAGGGCACCTGATTGCCTCCACCTACAGAACACTGCTTGTCCACCTTCTCTCCCACTTATCCCTCTTTTGGGCCCCTCATGCTTTGTGTCTCACTGGGTGAGCATTCCTGACTACAGCTAACTAGCGCCCCCCTCTCTGGTGCCAGTCTCTGCACTGGCAGCAGAGTAGGTGAGCCAAGTGACTCAGGTATTAAGATGGAGGGGTTTGGGGGGTCTCAAGGATGGCATGCTCTCAGGGGAGGACAGAAGGTAAGGGCCCTAGTCTTCCGCTTGCTCCAAATCATCCTCTTCATCTGGGCCCAGGTTGTCTACCTCTTCTTCCTCAAGTTGTTCCCCCACCTGCTCAATTGCCTCCTACTGCTCTGCTGGAGCTGCAGGAAAAAGGTCATATGGTCAGAATGGTTGAGCATGTCCCCTTTGGGATGCAGTATATATTGAAGGGGGGTGGGGGTTGGAAGGCCGGGGTTGTGTAATGGTGCAGAGGGCTGCCAGGAGAGATGACTGACATCGGTACTTACCTTGTGGTGAGCCATTGCAATGTCACAGCCCAGAAGCTGGATGGCCTTGGCCTCAAAGGGGGTCAGAGTTTTCGAAATGCTTATTTCCCCCCTCCACTGGTCTACCACCGCCAGGCATTGTGTGTCACCTGCCCTGCAATGAGAAAGGAAAATGTAGGTGAGGCAATGAAGGGTGAGCAAGGGAAGAAAGGGAGAGCATGGTGAGTGACTTACTTTGCTAGCTCTGGTCAGGTCATTGAACCTCTTACTGCACTGCCTGGGGTCCTGGGAGGACAAGAACCTCGACTCATGATCCTGGCCAAGCTGGCCATCCTGCCACCAAGAAGTCGGTTTCTCCTCACTTCAGTCTCCTCCAGGAGGGCTTGCAGATCTTCAACAGCAAAGTTGTGGTCCTTCCCCTGGCTGCCTTGGCTTTCTGCCCCACGGATACGGATGACACTGGGGAGGTCATCCACACATGTTCCATTCTGGTATTCACATTCCAGCATAAGCAAATGAGCTCTGCACAGAACTGGTTTGCAATTTCCTGTTGGAACGATCCACGAACGGAACGACATAAATACCAGCGTATTTACGGCATAAAAGAGATCGAGGAAATTCCGGGCCTATGTTGCCTAGGATTCCCTAAGTACTCAGTGCAGCATTTATCTACCTGAAAGCAGTAGAGCAACAGCCTCACTTTACTAATCTTTACTCATCAAATCCTACTGTGATGGTAAAATTTGCCATTTTCCTCACACTCAAATTTGAAGCAATCCCACGTCTTGGCTGCAAATTCTGACCAGCTCCGTGAATATAGTTGTTGAAAATAAAGAACTGCAGTCTGTCCATGCACTTTATAAAAAATGCCCATGATTCTCAAATATATGGAGCCTTCAGGGATGTTGGGATATGTTAGCACTGCTTTTTGTGTGGGCTGTGAGCGTTTTTCTCCGTTAGGGCCAGGCACTCAGTAGCACCACCCATGTGACTTTTTACACTTGGTGCCCAACAGAAATTTAGACCTGTGTTGCCATTTTACTTGAGGTTGTGGTAGACAATGGAAATTGCCACCAGCTCCTGATATGCAAAAGAGTGGTAATGAAGTTAAAACAGCACTGGTTTTATTAAACAGTCGCTGCTCATTTGTCTCACAATCAGAGCCAAGATCTTAATTTTTCTTGTTGAGAAAAACCGATCCAGAAGAAAAACACTTTTCACCGGGAAAGATCATTGATGGTATGAGCCATAATTGCAGGCCTGATTCGTGCTGATGGTAAATTTGAATATGAATGGTTCCTTTTAGTTACCTCTGGATTCCAAAATAGGACAAATCTGCAAGTGGTGTATACTTTTTCATAGATCTTCTGTGTCACTCAGTGGTATAGGGAAAAGCTGATTTCCTGTGATTCTTGAACCTGGACGAATGGTCAAACAAAGAAAGTCACCTTCACTCACTGTAGTTTTGTTAGTCTAAAGTAATTATTTCATGTTACAACTCATACGAGCATTCATGGAGAAAACCATACATATGACTTTCCTCTGTAAAATCCCATTATGCACTTCATAATTTGCAGCGTTTTTTTTTAATGACTTAACAATTCATACGCACATCATGCAAATCATGTAATATATACAACCTTTAAACCAAGGATTTTACTCATCAAAACAGCTCAGAAGTGATCAGCTTTTTGTGTTTCGAGGTCCTTGTCTTTGTTCCGGACATCCTTGTAAGCAGAGCTTTTTCCAAGCTTGCTCCTTCGACCGCAGAGAGAAAGTGAGATTGGTTTCATCTTCTTTTTATATTGTTTTGGACCATTGAGATTATGATTGAGAGAAAGTGTCATTCTTCTTGCCCAATCTCTCCATTTGCCACTAGGACTATGTCTCTTTGAAGTAGGAAAGACCATGGCCTAAATTTTAATCCCACGAACGGGTGGGTTGGGGGCGGGTGGGAAGATAAAAATTGTAAAAAACTAAAACCCGACCCCCAACTTGCCTCCAGCCCTCTCATTTCTGGTATTAACAGAGGCAGGTTGAGGTGGGGGGCGACTAACATGCTCTTAGGTCGGTGAGTGAAAGCTTTTAAGGAGACTGCAGGCTGCCATTTTGAGACAGGTTTTTATTTTTAACTCCTGGGGGCCAGGATTCCCGGGCCTTCTACTTTACACCACGTAAGAGGAGGCGAGAAGGCCCGGCTCAGCAGGTAAGTGCCTTTATTGCACAGCTTGTGGGCCCGGAGGAGCAGAAGTGCTTCCCCCAGGCCCAACAGGCCTACCTGCAGCGATCCCACACATGCGATCGACTGACCCCCACCCCCCCCCAACAATGTCCAACCTCTCCCCATCCAAGATCTCCGACATTCCCCCCATGATCTCCGACACCCCCCCCCCAGTGACCCCAGCCCCAATGACTGACCCACCGATGACCAACACCCGACTCCCACGATGACCCCCGCCAATGACCAACCCCCCCCCCGATGTCTCCCGACCCCCCCCGATGAACCCCGACCCCCCCCCCGTTGACTCCCCCAATGACTGACCCCCACGATGACCCAAGACTGACCCCCCCCCAATGATTCTCGACCCCCCCCAATGACTCCCCCAATGATCCTGACTCCCCCCGATGACCCCGACCCCCCCATGAC
Source organism: Heptranchias perlo (assembly GCF_035084215.1). Classification (NCBI taxonomy): domain Eukaryota; kingdom Metazoa; phylum Chordata; class Chondrichthyes; order Hexanchiformes; family Hexanchidae; genus Heptranchias; species Heptranchias perlo. The sequence goes on along the minus strand of NC_090347.1, from coordinate 32,784,610 downwards.
TCCCCCCGCTGACCCCCACATGACGACCAACCCCCAATGACCCCTGACCCTGACCCTCCCACCCCCCCTCTTCCCCCATCTAAGACTTAACTGTTCTTATCCGCTTCCTGGCTCCTCTCCTGTCCGACTGACGGCCAGCCTGTCAATCTGACTGGCCTGTCAGGCGGGAAACTGACAAAATAAAATCAAAAGATGTCCATACGTCAAAATCGTTAGGACGTCTGGGAAACCCGCACTTCCGGGTTTCCCATCTGGAATTCTCCTCAACTGCCCTCTTCCTGGCTCTGGGTTAAAATTTACCTCCATGTGCTCGAAGCATGGAATGTAAGAGGCCCCTTTGTTATCTCTGTTTATGACCTTCCCTGCAGAGATCGAAGTATGTGGCCACTTTTTCTCTGTACACAGACTAGGTTTTCTTACCATATAGTCTTTCATTCAGTGTGGGGCGTTTTTAAATCCTTTTTATGGCCTTAATTTCTTGTTTCATATAGTACTTTTCCCTTTCTTATCAGTCATGTTTACAAGCCAAAAACCTATTAGAATGTTCTGAAAGCTTTTTCAATGTTTCCATGTTTGCAGGCTTGTTTCAAACTTATTGTAATTCCTTTCCTGAATCATAACATTGTTGGAAACAACCTTTGATCTTATGCTTCTCATAGTCAACATGTTACCTTGTACATTCCAGCAATCTCCTTTCTTTATACGACCTCCTACAGTGATAAAAGCTTGTGTTTCCATAAGTCAGGATTTGCTTTTAAACCAATTCTATCTACATTACTGTGTTTGCAGTTTTTCAAATGTAATGTTTTTAAAAGGAATCCTTTCCTTCAGATGTCTTTTGTTCAAGGGATTTTTAACCACACAGTGCGTAACATTCTCGCCTCTGAGTCAGAAGGTTGTGGGTTCAAGTCCCACTCCAGGAACTTGAGCACAAAATCTAGGCTGACACTCCAGGGAGGGAGTGCTGCACTGTTGGAGGTGCTCTCTTTCAGATGAGACATTAAACCGAGGCCCCATCTGGCTTCTCAAGTGGATGTAAAAGATCCTACAGCACTATTCGAAGAAGAGCAGGGGTGTTTTCCCCGGTGCCCTGGCAAATATTTATCTCAACCAACACCTAAAAACAGATTATCTGGTCATTATCACGTTGATGTTTGTGGGACCTTGCTGTGCACAAATTGGCTGCCGCGTTTCCTACAATACAACAGTGACTATACCTCAAAAGTACTTTATTAGCTGTAAAGCGCTTTGGGACATCCTGAGGTTGTGAAAGGCATTATATAAATGCAAGTCTTTCTGTTGCTGAAGAGCAAGAAAAGCAGTAGCATCAGCACTGAATTCCAGCTTAGTCAGTGTTGCATCGCTCGGCAGGTCGTGAATGGATACACGGAAACAAGTGTGCCAATCATAGAATCATAGAATAGTTACTACACAGAAGGAGGCCATTCAGCCCGATGAGTCCATGCCTGAACACTGCAAGAGCAATCCAGCTGGTCCCACACCTCCACCCTTTCCCCATAGCCCTGCAAATTTTTTCTCTTCAAGTTCCTATCCAATTCCCTTTTGAAGGCCACGATTGAATCTGCCCCCACCACCCCCTCAGGCAGTGCATTCCAGATCTTAACCACTCGCTGTGTAAAAAAGTTTTTCCTCATCTCACCTTTGTTCTTTTGCCAATCACCTTAAACCTATGTCCTCTGGTTCTTGACCCTTCCGCCAATGGGGAGAGTTTCTCTCTATCTACTCTGTCTAGACCCTTCATGATTTTGAATACCTCTATCAAATCTCCTCTCAACCTTCTCTGCTCTAAGGAGAACAACCCCAGCTTCTCCAGTCTATCCATGTAACTAAAGTCCCTCATCCCTGGAATCATTCTAGTAAATCTCTTCTGCACCCTCTCTAAGTCTTTCACATCCTTCCGAAAGTGTGGTGCCCAGAACTGGACACCATACTCCAGTTGTGGCCGAACCAGTGTTTTCATAAAGGTTCATCATAACTTCCTTGTTTTTGTACTCTATGCCTCCATTTATAAAGCCCAGGATCCTGTATGCTTTTTTAACCGCTTTCTCAACCTGCCCTGCCACCTTCAAAGATTTGTGCACACATGCCCCCAGATCTCTCTGTTCCTGCACCACTTTTAGAATTGTACCCTGTAGTTTATAATGCCTCTCCTCGTTCTTCCTACCAAAATGTATCACTGCACTTTTCTGTGTTAATTTTCATCTGCCACATGTCTGCCCATTCCACAAGCCTGTCTATGTCCTCTTGAAGTCTATCGCTATCCTCCTCACTGTTCACTACACTTCCAAGTTTTGCGCCATCTGCAAATTTTGAAATTGTGCCCTGTACTCCCAAGTCATTAATATATATCAAGAAAGGCAGTGGTCCTAGCTCCGACCCCTGGGGAACACCACCGTATACCTTCTTCCAGTCTGAAAAACAACCGTTCACCACTACTCTCTGTTTCCTGTCACTTAGCAAATTTCGTATTCTTGCTGCCACTGCCCCTTTTATTCCATGGGCTTCAACTTTGATGACAAGCCTATTATGCAGCACTTTATCAAACGCCTTTTGGAAGTCCATATACACCACATCAACCACATTGCCCTCATTGACCCTCTCTGTTACCTCATAAAAAAACTTAATCAAGTTAGTTAAACACAATTTTCCTTTAACAAATCTGTGCTGGCTTTCCCTAATTAATCCACACTTGTCCAAGTGACTATATTAATTTTGTCCCGGATTATCGTTTCTAAAAGTTTCCCAACCACCGAGGTTAAACTGACTGGCCTGTAGTTGCTGGGTTTATCCTTACACCCTTTTTTGAACAAGGGTGTAACATTTGCAATTCTGCAGTCCTCTGGTACCACCCCCGTATCTAAGGATGATTGGAGGATTACGGCCAGTACCTCCGCAATTTCCACCCTTACTTCCCTCAGCAATCTAGGATGCATCCCATCTGGACCGGGTGGTGACTTATCTACATTAAGTACAGCTAGCCTTTCTAATATCTCCTGTTTTTCAATTTTTATCCCATCTAGTATCTCAACTACCTCTTTTACTGTGACTTTGGCAGCATCTTCTTCCTTGGTAAAGACAGATGCAAAGTACTCATTTAGTACCTCAGCCATGCCCTCTGCCTCCATGCGTAGATCCACTTTTTGGTCCCTAATCGCCCCACCCCTCCTCTCACTACCCATTTACTGTTTATATGCCTATCGAAGACTTTCGGATTCCTTTTTACGTTAGCCGTCTGTCTATTCTCATACTCTCTCTTTGCCCCTCTTATTTCCTTTTTCACTTCCCCTCTGAACTTTCTGTATTCAGCCTGGTTCTCACTTGTATTATCAACCTGACGTCTGTCATACGCCCCTTTTTTCTGCTTCATCTTTCTATCTCTTTCGTCACCCAGGGAACTTTGGCTTTAGTTGCCCTACCTTTCCCCCTCCTGGGAATATACCTAGACTGTATCTGAACCATCACTTCTTTAAAGGCTGCCCATTGTTCAAATGCCTACTAATCTTTAATTCCAATTTACCAGGGCCAGATCCGTTCTCATGCCACTGAAATTGGCCCTCCTCCAATTGAGTATTTTTTACTCTAGATTGCTCCTTGCCCTTTTCCACAGCTAATCTAAACCTTATGATACTATGATCGCTGTTCCCTAAATGTTCCCCCACTGACACTTGCTCCAATTGACCCACCTCATTCCCCAGAACCCCAATTGGGCATAGAGGTAGCAGATGTCCCTGTCCTTATTATGGTACCACTGCAGAAGAGCAATGCATCTGAAGTTACAATGATCTATAGCCAACCAGCCCTATTACTGCAGATGGGCAGGTATTTTGGGGATTCAAAAGTACTTAAAAATGAAAGTGAAATTTTTACTGAACAAAATGGGACTCTGCTAAATATTTTCATTCATGTTTTCTGAACATCCACTCGTTTTGAGTGAAGTAAAGTTGAAATGTTTGGAATGCATTGCACTTCAGTGCTTTAAATGTTAGTTGACGACCGGTCTTTATTTTACTGTTAAGTGCAAGGTAATCATTCTTCTACTTGTTAATGTACATTGATTTTGCCAAAGTTCCCTGAGGATTAGAACTAACGGGAACCACATTTCTGCCGTGCCTAGGTAAATCAACATAGGAACAGAGTAACAAAAAGTAATATATCAGCCATAGTCAATATTACATGCACTACTGATTTGATTAATTGGCTTTGAAACACTCAATTCAAAACTCCATTTCCCATTTCAACCACATAAGTAGTTCATCTACCTCTCCCTCATCCAATTGTGTCTTTCTCAGTATACTTGATTTCCCCATCGTGTCACGTAATCCTTTCCCGTGGCATTGGATGCCCTTGTGAAGTATAGCTCTGTTCTTTTGTCTGTCTTTAACACGTAAGTAGTGATGTACACAAAATAACAAGGCTTTTAAGTTCATAGAGGATCTAGAACTTTAGATTTCTTCAAAGTTAGATCATTTCTGATGTATTTTGTGGACTTTGTGGCTGTTAGACAGAACAGATGTGCATCTTTCCAGTTGTGTAAGGAACCAAATAGTAAAGCAAAATATATAAAAGGTTTAAACTTTGTGAAAATTATTGCTAATTTTAGATTTCAGTTTTACTTGTATATGAAAGAAATCTATTATTGTACAAATCATCCAAAAGCGGCAATGTTTTTTTTAACCACTTTGCATTCATACCCAACTTAAACCCTTGGGTTGGTTAATGTGCAAAATCCGCAGCTTTTTCATTACTTCATCTTTGCCAGCCATCTTTTATGCTCTGAGGCCAGCAAATCCTTTTGAGAATATTTTATTTTTAGATGCCTGCCCCTTTAAATATGCATCACCTCATCCCTTTACAGCATTTTACTCTCAAGCACCCTATATATCATCAGTTCTTTTTTTAAAATAAAACTCATATATATTACTGCATTGGTCTCACAACTAAAATTGCCATCTTTATAGCATTTCCAAGGAAGGGCGCGGAAAGACAGTGGGCTAATTTTCCTGGCCTCACTCTTTCCAGGCACTCAAAGTTCACAGCATCTGACCGGGCTAAGCTGCGACTAAATTTGGTGGGCCCCGCTATTAACATGGTTTGGTTGTACCTTTGGTGCAGGCCCATCTTCTGGTAGGGTCATGCACTGGAAAACAGGGATGGAAAGGGGTGCGCAGCTGCAGGCCTGAAAGGCCTTAAGCTGTGTTTCCAGCCACTGGCCTTGGAGCCTTCTGCCATGGCGCACCCAATGTGAGGGTGCAAGGCTCACAGCTGGTTTCTTCAGGTACCCCTGCGCTTCCACATCTCTGGACTCTAATGCCAAGAAATTGAGGCGGGAGTCTGGGAACACCCACTCCCACCTTATTAGCATTGCCTTGTGGGGGTTCTGCCTATTACAGGTGCAAGGCCTTCTCCGTGCCTCGGAGGAAGCCGTGGAAATCCCTCTGCAATGCAAAGGGGATGGAGATCCGGCATCATAGACTCTGTCCCCTTTTTCCTGACCGTTGTGCCTGGGGAATAGGCATTCCCGGTGGGGGGGCGGGCGGGGGGGGGGGGGGGGACAAAGTTCAGGAAAATTGGCACCAATGAACTATGAGGTGGACTTGCTGTATAGTGCTTAGGAAGGGAAGACTACTTATGATTTTAAAGAGATATACAACCAAAACGTCTCATAATTGCTCGATACAGTGATGCAGGTCACCATTTTTTCAATGTGAAAATCAATAATAAGCTCGTACAATGTAGGCAGGAGGAAGACTGAGGGAAATGAGGGGTTCTGCTGTTTTGAGGTCTTGAAAAAAAATCTGTTAGATTAGGGGATAAGCAGTGAGTTTTAATTTTAATACAGTGAGGATGCAGGGAGGTGGAATTTAGTGTAAATTCAGAGCTTGGGACGAACAAGATCGTGAGAAACTTAAAAAATAATCTATTGCCCTCTTGATGTTAGGCACTGGCAGCTATGGAGGAGTTTCGAAACCTTGACCGTGATATTGAAGGCTCTGCCAAACGATGGAAGAAGTTTGCAGAGTCCGAATGTCCAGAGAAAGAGAAGTTTCCACAAGAATGGAAGAACAAAACAACATTGCAGCAGCTGTGTATGATGAGGGCATTGCGCCCTGATCGAATGACCTACGCAGTACGGTAAGAACAAGGGCAGAAAATGTCCTTTCATAGATGGTGTTTTTTAAAATCCAAGATAATGGCTCATGGTGTTGGAAAATCTATAATCTTCTCTCTTCATCTGGTGACAGTGCAGTTGTACCAACTTGTTATTATGCTTCTTATTATAAAATTCTGAAATGGCAAATGCTTTCCTGTTCATTTCGATGTAATTGATCCAGTTTTGTCCTACTTTAAATTCAATATTGTATTCTATATTTATCTCCATGAAAGAGACAAAGAGTTTGGATGTAACCCTTTCTTGTAATTGCCTGGAAATGCTCATTGTCTTCAGTGGAACTTCACAACTGTTTTTGTGAAGTGGGAGGGTTAATACACAAAACATTAAATGCTTGTACCTAGTCTGAGCTTGAAGTAAAAACAGAAAATGCAGAAAATAAACAGCAGGTTAGTCAGCTACTGAGAGAAACAAAATAGCTTAATGTTTCCAATAAAAGGGCCCCACCAAAAACCTACCTTTCTATAACCAATTAATAACTTTTGAAATGTAGTCACCATTGTTATGTATGCAAATTCAGCAGCCAATGTTTCACTCAGGAAATGAGATGACTTAGTTTGTTTTTGGTGATGTGGAGATGCCGGTGATGGACTGGGGTTGACAATTGTAAACAATTTTACAACACCAAGTTATAGTCCAACAATTTTATTTGAAATTCACAAGCTTTCGGAGGCTTCCTCCTTCCTCTGGTGAATGCTGTGGCCACAACATTCACCTGAGGAAGGAGGAAGCCTCCGAAAGCTTGTGAATTTCAAATAAAATTGTTGGACTATAACTTGGTGTTGTAAATTTGTTTTTGGTGGTGTTGGTTGAGCAAGGAATTTTGAGCGTGATACCAAGAGCACACACTAGTATTATGGAATCTTTTTCGTCCACATGAACAGGTAAGTAGAGTCTTGGTTTAATGTCACCTCTGACAATGCAACGCTCTCTCGCTACTGCCTTGAAGTGTCAGCTTAAATTCTGTACTCAAGTCCTGGAGTGGGGCTTGAACCCATAACCTCCTGACTCAGAGGTAAGAGTGCTGACCCTATTAGTCCTATTATTGCTCTAATGCTGAACAACTCACTTTTGAGTTGAGACTTCAATTCCTTTGCACTTGTACTGCAATATTTCTGCTATCTTTAACTCACACTTTATTCTTTGTTTTAATTCTTGTTTTTTTAAATTTTAATTTCAACTCTCTTGTTTTGTAGCCCTCTTCAAACCGAGGCCCCGTCTGCCCTCTCAGGTGGATGTAAAAGATCCCATGCCACTATTTTGTAGAAGAGCAGGGGAGTTCTCCCCGGTGTCCTGGCCAATATTTATCCCTCAACCGACATCATTAAGAACAGATTATCTGGTCATTTTCACATTGCTGTTTGTGGGACTTTGCTGTGTGCAAATTGGCTGCCACATTTCCTACATTACAGCAGTGCCTACACTTCAAAAGTACTTCATTGATTGTGAAGCACTTTGGGACATCCTGAGATTGTGAAAGGTGCTATATGAATGCAAGTCTCTCTTTTTCTTAATGTCAAGGTGCCGCCAACTCATTCACAAGTATCTTGACACTCAAACCTAGATTTTCCACTTGGGCAAAATCCTGAACAGAAGTACGACAGAGTGCAATTCATTGCAATTTCTGGGGGGAGCCTAATTTAAATATTCAGCATGAGCTCCAAACATCAGAATTGGCACTGATGGGGAGTCCACCTCATGGGGGGTAAGGGAACAAGCATACTGTTGCAGGATTTAAAGGCTAGTGGCAGCTTTTTTTTGAATTCATTCATTGGATGTGGGCGTTGCTGGCCAGGCCAGCATTTATTGCCCATCCCTAATTGCCCTTGAGATGGTGGTGGTGAGCCGCCTTCTTGAACCGTTGCAGTCCAAGTGGTGCAGATTCTCTCACAGTGCTGTTAGGTAGGGAGTTCCAGGATTTTGACCCAGCGATGATGAAGGAATGGTGATATGTTTCCATGTCAGGATGTGTGTGACTTGGAGGGGAACGTGCAGGTGGTGGTGTTCCCATGCGCCTGCTGCCCTTGTCCTTATAGGTGGTAGAGGTCGGAGGTTTGGGAGATGCTTTCGAAGAAGCCTTGGCGAGTTGTTGCAGTGCATCCTACAGATGGTACACATTGCAGCCACAGTGCACTGGTGATGGAGAGAGTGGATGTTTAAGGTGGTGGATGGGATGCCAATCAAGTGGGCTGCTTTGTCCTGGATGGTGTCAAGCTTCCTGAGTGGAGCTGCACTCATCCAGGCAAGTGGAGAGTATTCCATCAAACTTCTGACTTGTGCCTTGTAGATGGTGGAAAGGCTTTAGGGAGTCAGGAGGTGAGTCACTCGCTGCAGAATACCCAGCCTCTGACCTGCTGTTGTAGCCACAGTATTTATTTGGCTGGTCCAGTTAGGTTTCTGGTCAATGGTGACCCCCAGGATGTTGATAGTGGGGGATTCGACGATGGTAATGCCATTGAATGTCAAGGGGAGATGGTTAGACTCTTTCTTGTCAGAGATGGTCATTGTCTGGCACTTGTCTGGCATGAATGTCACTTTCCACTTATCAGCCCAAGCCTGGATATTATCTAGAAAAAAATGATTGGGAGAATTTTTGTCAACAATAATAATTCCGAGATCTGCATGAGGGCAGAGAGTCCCCGGGTTCACCAATGCTGGATTGGACATATTGCTCCATGAAGTCAGGCAGAGGAGGGAGGCTCAATCTTGAATAGTGCAACACAGGCCTAAGGTGAGTTGCTCAAGGGCAGTGGAAGGAGGTGGCCAAGGCAATCATTGCCAAAACCAAAACCCACGCATGGCAACTCAGTTTCAGAAAAGGTTTAATGACCTTATTAGGCGGGTAAGGTCAGGAATACTGGCCACACCTTGCAAGATTGTACTCAATGAGCACATCTGCTACTCACAATGAACTACCCTCACATCGTGTTAAAGTATTTGAGTTGCTTATTAACAATGTCCAGGTGGCAGAGCAGTGTCCATTTCACCCCAGCTTTCACCTAGTGGTGTTCTTTCAGTCACAGCCTTACATGCAATCACCCTACTAAAAGCCTCACATGGAATGTAATTGCTCAGTGCATGCATCTGTCATCACACCCATTTCTGGGCTGCAGGCTGGTACATTCATTGCATGTCATGGTAACCAGAGATAGTTCTCACTTTTTGCATATTTTTTCCAAGAAGACAGCCCTTAACACCAGAGAGAGAACATTGCCAGATGGTGGATCCCAAACCATCACCTATCAGGAGGAAGCTCTCCAAATACTGGTGAAGTAGCCCACAGAGGGTATCTGAGATGGGGAAGTAGGAGGGCAGATATCAGTCACAGGTTTGAGATGACATTCTGCTTCTCATCCTAATGTACCTCATTACCTGCCAGCAAACTCGATCATGAAAATCTCATATACACATGACAGTTAATGCAGTGGCCAGATGAGGTAGTCAAGAGTAGGTCTGTTGTATCTTGACCATCTTACAGCCAGCAACGCATTGCCCTCTACATCCTCTTCAAGCTTTTACTGCTCCTCTTCCTGGTCTCTTTGGAGTCCACGAGGGGTGGCCGCCAAGAGAAGGTAAGGTAAAATTGTGCAGTATGCAGCATACTCCTGCGACCCTCGAGACCCTAGCCAGATGGTATTGCCGCACATCCTCAGATTGTTCCAGGCAACTGAAATGTGCTTTCAACATAGCGTGCTCAGTGATGTATCCCTCCACATTGATGGATCAATAGCTTTAATTGATAGAAGTTTGTCAAATGTTAATCTGTATTTGAATACTGGCAAATAACACAATCAGGACATATTATGATGCAGTAATAAAAATCTGTCTTTCTTTCAGAGATTTTGTTGAAGAAAAATTGGGCAGCAAGTACGTTGTGGGGAGGTCACTGGATTTTTCGACATCTTTTGAAGAGTCTGGGCCTGCCACACCAATGTTCTTTATCCTTTCTCCTGGTGTCGATCCACTCAAGGATGTAGAAAGACATGGTAATACTTCAAATGTTTTTATTGCCAATTCCTAAAGATGTAAAATTGAGATAAAGCTAAATTGAAACAAATGTTCATTGTTGGCAAAAAAAACTACTCGGCATTAGTATTATTTACCAATGGAATTTAATGTCTAAATTAAGGGGTTGAGTCTATAAACTGAAGATAAAGCACCATCTTTCTAGCTTGTCGTCAGTGAGTGACTAATTGGAAGCATCTGAAAATATTACAACCTTTACTTTATCACATTTATGTTGCATGTAGGAGGGTCAGGTATTTTGTCAGGTCATATCCTGCTTATGTTTCGTTATAACGTACAATGGTACCAATCCACAAATCAGGTGTAAATTTTACTTTGACCTTGGTAAAAAACATCATTCACTTATGTTGTGTCATATATTGTCAAAGGATCCATGCAGGGCTGCAGCATTTGTGGCTGGGTCTGACTGCCCAACACTCCACATTTTCCAAGTGAATATATAAACTGTTGTTGATGATGGACTGATCAGGAGTGCTGTACTTTAAATCCACTTCATGTTTTTGCAGAACATTTTGGTTTGCTCAAAATTTATTTTGGAGACAGACGTCAGCTACACAGTTGTTCTAATTAAGGAGTTGTCGTGCTGTACTTTGCCTTCATGAAAGGCACAAGAAAAACAGTTCAAAGCGCAGAACCCAACATTAAAGCTGCAGATCGATCAATATTTTCACTTAATGAGTTGTGATATTTTAGGTCAAAGTACTATGAACACTGACTTCTGGATGTGTTCCTGGTTTAACTGAGCATGTAATAAATTTAAAAGATCAATTTATTTCTATAAAACTGAATTTAGCAGTATGTGATTTGGCTAATGGCAGTTTGAAGATTAAATCGCCTGTCAGGGCTGTGTATCCAATAATAAATAGAAGTGGATTATGCCTCAAAATTTAATAAAATATATTGCATCTTTACTTTTTGTATGCAGTTTCACATAAAAATGTAAGCAAAGCCCAATATATTTTATTTAATACTATTTTAGCCATTAATGTTGACTTATCATTTTTTGCATAAAAGAATTAGATCATACCAGCATTGGATGCAGTGCTGTGTACTCACAGTTGTTCTTCAACTGCAGGTAAAAAACTGGGTTGCACATTCGATAATGGAAACCTCCATAACGTCTCACTTGGACAAGGCCAGGAGGTGGTAGCTGAACAAGCTCTCGACTTGGCAGCCAAAGAAGGCCACTGGGTTATTCTACAGGTATGTAACGTTCATTGCTGCTGTTTGGATATATTACCATGAGGGACTGGGCTTGTGCTCGGTCCCATGGTCTGAGATATGGAAAAAAACAACCATTGCAAATTATTGATGGTGTCATCCTCTGGATTTTTCTTACTCAGAACTGATATTCTATGAATCCAGGTTAGTGTCAAAACCTGAAGCTTCAGTGCCCTCCTCCTCTTTCATTATTGCTGACATTCCCGGCCTAATTCATGACATTGATGTATTTGACCCTGTCCTCCAGAACTAGCACAAACAGATCTAGACAGTTTGTTGAGCAAAGGACAGCTTTACGTGAGCATGGTATAGGGGATTTGGAAAGCTTGAAATCTGTGCTGGAGCAATTTTGAGAGAGATTCTGAATCTGAATTTTACGATCTGTAAAATGGGATTCAAAACAGTGGATCCATGCTCAGGTGGCTCAGCAGTCTGTATCCTACCAAGCACCAAGTCCCTTGAATGTGCTCTGCCTTACAGCTCGGACCTCTCTCTTTAGCTGCATCATGTACAGATAAACTCAATAACCAGCCCCGAGAATTAAATAATTCCTGTTTTTTTTAAGTTAAGGTGAGTTCAATTGTAATCCAGTAAAGTTGGCCAGGTTGCGATTCATTTGTCTTGTGGTTAACTGCAATTAAAGTCTTACACTCAGCATATTTCATGCTTTGGAAGGCTACAGTAAGGATTATGGAAAAAACAATTATTCATGTTCAGCGTTACATGCAACAAGACCATACAGAAAATGTATGGCTACTGAAAGCCATTATTCCAGGATAGAGGCTATTGCTGCATTTTTGTTCCTTTCTATGAATGCAAAATAAATAAAATGCTTTGTCAAGAATGTAATTGCTTTACAGAAACAAAAGCAAATTGCATACGTGGGCCTTGTTTGCTCAGAGATTTTCATTCAGTGCACGAGCCAGCAAAGGAATTACAAGTGCAGAACAAGTCCAGTTCTCCTTGATTGTAACTTGTGTAGTTCTGTGTGTTGTCAGACTCCAGATGGTCCTAGTTCAGCTGTAGAGTAAAAAAGGGTGCATTTTAATAGTGTAGCACAGTACCTTCATGCCATTAGCATTAAAGTACTGGATAACATAATGCTTAATGTCAGCATTGTCACTATTGTCCTTTCCATCTGTTGTCCGTTCTTGACGAACTTGACTAGGTTCATTTTAAAGGCTCCAACGTTGGTTCATATCAGTCTTTCATACACTCCAGGCTGCACAGCAGGGCCACCCTTTTCTCTACATCAGATCATTCCTTCACTGCTCAGGTTCTCTGTTATTTGTTCTTTTTGCTTGGACGTTGAATGCAATCTGCTCATTGGTTTTCTTCAAATATTTGAACCATTTCTAGACTTTCTGTCAAGCTCCCTTTTGCATTGAAATTGTCTTGAACTATCATTGCATCCCTCCTATTGTGTAGGTTTTTTTATGGAGGGGGCAGAATTGATGTTGGTTCTCATTATTCCTGAACTCCTCCTGGTCACAAACTCCCTCCCACAACTAAGGCTTGCTTCCCTGCCAATTAGTGAATTGGGCCTCCCTTGTACATTTTCTGCTCAGCTCTGCTGCTGAACTCACCTGATGTCTTACAGGATCAAGAATCTGATTTCCTACTTGTTTAGGTACTTAATTACGATTAATCCACCTGTCTCATGATTGGATGTTTCAACTCTACTGTGATAGCTGCATAGTGGAACTTGCAGCATTCCCAAAGGGATGATAACGAAATATACTTACTGCTGCATGAACTCTCTAAAGTTCCTTACTGCCGACTGTCAGAAAATCGGAACTTAAATTTCTAGTCTCAGGAAACAAAACAGGATTTCGTTTTGAATAACTATTTCTAGCATACTGTAGGTAATCCATTTTCAAATGCCATCCTGGTAGTATGTTTGTAAAGAGCAAGTGTGGAAGTTTTATATATATATTGACAATGAAATAGGCCCGTGTGACATATTGTAGAAAGCATCTCAACCTAAGGGTCTTCACAGCAATGCAGCAATTTTACATTCATTATCTGAAATGTCACTTCAATTATTTCACGATCAACTTAATTTATTCCATGAATGGCTTTAATTTTCGTACATTGTTGCTTCGCTAGCTTCAGTTCCTGTAATAAATTAAATAACAACAAGTTTCCAATTTGACGATAAATGTTAATCAAGTTTTTTCAGCAGAATCAGTACAATTCATGCAACTCATTCAACACTGCCAAGCCTTTAAATTATTTTGTGTTGGTAAAATGGGGATTTTGCAACATTCGCTAATTCTCATTGCAATTTTCTGTTGTAATGGTTTGTTTTTGTATAAGACAATGAAGGTCACCGAGGTAACGCTTTTTTGTTCTGTGTCTATCTTCAAAGGGAAGTATTCTGATTAAATTGCTGTTTGAAGCTGTAATAGATGCTTCCTTTTGCTTGTGCTTGGCTGTTATTCCTTCAGTATTGTACAAAACGGATGCTTAGTTTAGAAAATGTTCTATAATTTGTGCTATGATTTTCTCATCCAGCCATTTGATTCGGTTCAGAAAAGTGCCTTTTCTAGAAAAAATGAATCTGACGGTTGTAAAAGGAATAATACCATCCTATGAATAGATAAGCAGCTTGGAGATTATTCCATGAAACTGGCCCAGAACCAATCATCCCTTGACGATGATAGAGAATGGGGTTACTAGGGGTTTAATAATGTGGTGTGACAACAGAGCATCTCATGACTGCATTACTTGACATTGTCCACCTCCGTGGAATTGAGTAGCAACGGATTAAAACATGAACTCAACTGTAATGCTGACAACATTTACTGTTTCGCAATACAAACAACAACAATTTGTATTTATATAGTGCCTATAACAGAGAAAAACATCCCAAGACACTTCACAGATGCATAAGAAAGATTGGATGCTGAGTCAAATGAGGAGATATCAGGAGAGGTGACCAAAATGTTGATCAAAGATGTCCATGTTAAGGAGAGTCTTAAAGGAGGAAAGGAAGATATAGAGATGGAGGGGTTTAGGGAATGAATTTCAGAGTGTGGGGCCTAGATAGGCAAAAGCCGTCAGTGGTGGGGTGAAGATGGGAATGCAAAAAAGGGCTGGAACCAGAAGAACAGCGAATTCAGGTGGGCCGTAGTGCTGGGCGAGGTTTCAGAGATAAGGAGATGTGAGACCTTGAATTTAAATACAAGGATAGGAATTTTAAATTTGAGGCACTGGGAAACTGGGAGTCAATGTAGGTCAGTGGTAGATGGGTGAGTGGGACTTGGTGCGGAATAGGATATGGAGCGGTAGAGTTTCGGGTGGAGCTGAAGTTTATGGAGGATAGAGGATGGGAAGCTGGCCAGGAGAGCATTGAAGTAATCAAGTCAGGGGTGACGACGGCACGGGTGACTGTTTCAGCGGCAGATGGGCTGAGGTCGGTGCCAGGACAGGATTATATTATGAAGGTCTATGTAGGTGTTCTTTGTGACAGAGAGAATATGGGGTCAGAAATTTAGCCCAGGGCCAAATAGGGTGAAGAACTTGTGAACAGCCGTATTCTGGCATAAAAATTTGGAAAACAGAAAATATTTGAGAATACCACAATATAAGCCACTTTTGACTTTGGGCTTACATGGCTAGGTTGTTGTATTTGTTTTATTTTTCTTAATTCTGTACAACTTTCCACTACAAATTAACATTTTGCTGTTAATACACTGGGCATATTACTTGGGATAATGTGTCAGAAAATCCTGACCTGTGTGGTCAGGTAATCTTCCCCCACTCTTCTGCAAGAAATGCTTCGTTCTGGTCACACTCTTGATTCTTCCTTATTGTCAGCAATAGTTCTCTGTTGTCTTTCCAGAACAAGTTTAATGCAACAATTTACTGGTTTCTGACTGTTTAGAAAAAAAACTGCTCAAAATCCTTGTCTACTGTTGCAGGGAACATAGAGCAAACATTCTTCACAAGTTTTCTGTAGTTTTCAGTCCACAGCCTCATGAACCATTTTTTTCTACTGAAATGGTGAGTTTCTTGAGTTTCAATTTGCTGGGGTCTACGCCAGTTAGATTGATCCATTTGGTTCCTATTGCTGCTACCAACCAATGCTGGCTATTGACTTTAAAATATAGGTCAACTGCTATGATCCTTCCCATTGACTGACTGTTTTGGTACTTATCTTCATTGTCATATGATATTGGAACTGTGCAACCTACTCCAGACTCCCCACTAGGGTGAAATGCAACTACCAACTGATTCATTGGATGGCAAGAAAGTTGAAGTTCAATTTACCTCGGTATCCAATTTAGCAAAGAAGCAGTCTCCTACTTATCTCTAGATAGAAGACCCATGTTGCATATCAGTTTGTACAGCCAGAGAGAAAACTTCAGAGGTATCTACACCTGCACAGTCTCCTCCATCATTTTCACAAGGTGCACAACCTGTGGATGCCTAGTCTGACATTAGTTTCTATCCTTTTGGGTTGAGTGGCCAGTATGTCCAGGTCAGTAACGAGCTTTCAGCTGATTTCACTGTTCCTGCTGCTGCAGTCTCTAGCATCACTTGAAGTTGTTACCTCAGCCCTGGAACAGATATCCAGGTGGCCTTGACACCAAACATTAACCAGACATGGCCCATCTCCTGACACTGATACCAGCATTGTTTTGTCAAGAAAAAGATTAAAGCATTAGACAGAAACCATCTCTGAGAGACCTCCTTAAGGACTTCTTCGATGTCCTCTGCATGACCCAAGGCATGACCACAGTTATCACCAGGCGTGGCCATATCACAAGGCCTTGACCCCAGTTCTGATACAATCACTGATCAATATCAGAGCTTACTTGACTGAGTAGCTTACCCAAGACAAGTGACTCTATTGGTAGAAGGGTAAATGGACGTATTCTCTGGGAAGGAACATGAGGTGAGTATGGGGGGGTAGGGTGAGGAAGAGGAGGAGGAAAAAAGGAGACTTTCAATTTGCAACAGCAGCTCTGAGAATGGGGCCAGTAGATACACGTCATGTAGAATGTGAGAAGGGAGAGAAGGGGTTGCCTGGTAAAAATGTGACGGCAGTGGAAAGCAGCTGAGGCACCAAGGGTAAGCGCAGGCCGACTGACTCTCCCACATTAGATGAGAGTATCCATGACATTGCGACCTCCTGCTCTCAACCCTCAGGATCACAGGCTTCTATGTGCCAGTACTCCTGGCAATTCCTCTGTGGCCTATAGTTTTATGGGGTCGGGGAAGTAACTTGTCTTAATAGCCTTCTCTTGTTTTCCCTGGCTCTCTAGCAAGTAAACATACTCACAGATCCCATGGTCAGGTAGGCTGTAAAGAGAGAAAAAGAATAGAAAGAGAGGGATAGAATATTAGAGAGAAGAATGTATTAATGAAACTTGGCCTTCCCCCGCAGTACAGGTGATAGATGGGGGTCAATTTTAGGATGGCCGAGCGGATGCGTTCGTGGTGGGGGGGTTCCTAAAATTGGGGAATCCCGGAGCGGGTCCCGAGCCCAGCTCCAACCCGCCCACTTCCGGGTTCCCCAATGACGCGAATCGGTGCGCGTGCAGTCCCCGCATGCGGGACTTCCACCGGCAATTAATACTGGCGGGATGACAGTTTAGATAGTTAGGGAGGTACTTGAGTTCATTGACAGACCTCACTGGGAAGAGATTTTAGCAGGGATGTGATTTTGCACTCTGCTCAGTGTGTTTCCCATGCTGTGGGAAACACTCCCTGTTGTTGCAGACGTGTTTCAGTCAGCAGCCATTGGGAGATGCAGAGGATTCCTTGACAGTTGGGGGGATACCTCAGACAAAGTTTTGCCAGCCACACCGTTGTCTTCACACTCAAAATTATTACATCATACCCTATGCTGTCCAAACACATTTACCTACTTTGCGGACCCCTCACACTCACACCGTCAGGATGGGGGGGGGGAGGTTCCATAGCTGCATTCATCACTCCATTGGAGGACAAGCAACATCGCCAGCCTCGCCAGACATACCATCCACCTCCGCCACGTGGAGCTACACAACACAGTACTGCGCAACAGGTACCTGCACAAAGTAGTCGTGCAACTACACATACACCCATTGTAGGGTGACCCAATGGGTGGCATCAAGGGTGTTCATGGAGAACCTCATGAAAGGGCCTTATTGCACAAGCCAGTCAAGAATAGCCAAGATGTGGCAGTAGTGGTGACAATATAATATGTAATGTGAGTTGATCAGAAATCGAATATATCAAAAACCATGACAAACCCTCAAACACCCTTGTGCATCCCCTTCATGCTCACGACACGTTTGCCTTACGCTTCCTACTACACATACTTTATGCATGCCCTGTGGCTGCAGCACAGGTAGTGGCAGGTTGAGTGAGGCTGACTGTGAAAGAGATGCATGAGAGGGTGAGTATGAGAGAGAGCCATGATATTGTATGAGGATTGGGTTGAGTGGTAGGAGTGGGATGAGTACTGGGGAGGTGAGGAAGTGCAGGTAAGATGAGGATGAGCTTTGAGTGGGTGTGAGGAGTGATATGATAGAGTAGTATTGGCAGTGCAGAAGGAGATGTGGGGTGGGGGCGGTAATGTGGCAGATGGAGTGTAGGGGAATGAGTAAGAGTACTCACTTCGGCTGACCTGGTTAGGTTATTGTAGCGCCTTCTGCACTCTATGCAGGTGCGTGATATGTTAGTGGTGCTGGTGACCTCCTCTGCCACCTCGAGCCAGGTCTTTTTGGTGGCAGACGCAGGCCACTTCCTCCTCCCTCCTCCTCCTCACCCCATCCAGTACGACCTGGAGTGAGGCATCATTAAACCTGGGAGCAGCCTTCCCCCGGTCTGCTCCATGCTGTAATTTTTCCTATTTTCTGCAGCATCAGTCAGTGGAGGACTGCCCCTTTAAATAGGGCTCCTCCAGCTGACAGCCTATGCTGCGGGTGCGCAGTCCGCCCGCTGCGCAGCTTTCTAGCGCGAAATCCGGAAGCCAAGGTAAGTGGCTCCAATTTACTTACGATCGTGTGCCAAACCCACCGATTTCACTGGGCGCATTACCCACGCACTCAGTCGACCCCCCGCTGCCAACCCGCCTCCCTCCTAATATCGGGCCCATGCAGCACGGAGCTTTCAAATAGGTTTGTGTTTTTTGCAAAAGGCAAAGTCTCAGCCAAATGGCCTGTGTCTGAAAACCTCACACTGACAGTTTGCTCAGTGTTGACAGTTCTGGCTATGTGGCTGAAAATCAGACGTTGAAAATTTGTCCAGTCTTGACAACGTTTCATCAATGCAAGCCAGGGATGGTAAAAGTTACTTGAAGACCAACAGGGGCAGGAGGAAAAGGGAGAAAGGAAGGGGACAAAATAAGAAATATTTAACTCAAACTGCTTGTTCTTAATTACAGCCTACTTGTACTGCCATGTATCTGCATTGTTTCAGTGAGCAGTCAAATATCAAAATAGAATGGCAGTTTGTAGTCAGTCCTTTTCACCAGAGTCTAAATGGACCAAGTGTAAACTGTACCTGTTGGAGAACTGATCTAGCATCGCCGGAGTGGCCTGATTTTCATTAGCTGTTAGAGACTGTGTAAATATTAGTTTTCAATTGCCATCAGCTGACTCAACACTGTCCTGTTCAGAATATCCACCTGGTGGCTAAGTGGCTGAGTAATCTGGAGAAAAAAATGGAGCAGCACAGTGAAGGCAGCCACGAGAATTTCCGCGTCTTCATTAGTGCAGAGCCGGCCCCCTCACCTGACGGCCACATCATCCCTCAAGGTATCTTGGAGAACTCCATCAAGATCACCAATGAACCACCGACAGGAATGCATGCCAACTTACACAAGTCCCTGGATAACTTCAATCAGGTACTGGGTTACATAATGTGAATACTTTACTCCCCATACCAGAAAATGAAACTTTTCAGATTAATTTGAGATTTTTTAAAAAACTGTTAAAGTTTTGTTCTGTGCTGCTAAATTCTATTTAGTTCATTTTATGTTATTTATCCCAAAAATCACATAACAATGATGTCTCTGAAAGCATGCTTCAAGGAACTCCTCCAAGCATGTCAGTGCACAGAGCTGGTGTGAACACACTCCAGTGTGTCAGTATGCTGAACAGGTATGAATGCAGTCCAATGTGCTCAGTGATAAAAAATACTTTAAAAAAGTATGCTGAGCAGGTGTGAACGCACTTCAGTATGTCGGTGCACTGGGCCAATATGACAAACTCACGTGTGAAAGTATGCTGAACCAGTGTGAACACATTACAGTTTGTCAACACATTGAGCAAGTGTGGCCATACAAGTTTTGCAGTTATGAGAATCCATCATTCAACACTGCTTCATAACTTGTATGACTCTATTTCCATTAAGTAATTCCCATTTTAAATTGCACAGTATTGGGTACCCTAACCCACAATGATGGCTCTCCCCAGCATTGCAGACTAAAGGACTGGGCAGACACAGCATTTAAGGACAAAACCTCCATTTTCCTTTTTTCTCCCTTCTTAGTTTCCCCAAGTCTTACTAATATTTTGTCCTTCTAATTTTCTCCCCTGTTCTCCTCAAGGTGCTGACTCATGCTGGGTTATGGTTCCACAGCAGCCAGTTGCCCTCCGGTACCCTGCTTAAATGGCCTGTTCTTCAGGTGTGAACCTAAACTTTGGGTTTTGGCAACGTATTTGACCTTAGAGGGGCAACAGAGCCAAGCCTGATCCCATCCACACTTGCATATTTGTCCATGCAGGCCACTGGATAGTGAGTAGGAAGGAAAACCTCGCTGGTTTTTACTCTGTTAGCCAAGAGGGCCCCTATGCTAACTCAGGACAGACTGGGATTGAACGTAGGATGTTTCTGGTCTGTTTAACTCAGTGTCACACTGGGAAGTAAGTTCAGCACTCAGCCACGGTGGAAGCTCAACCTGCATTGCTTTGACCAAGTTTTTTTGGGTGGGGGGGATCTGCTACAAAGCCTATTTTTTTTCTTTTGTTGAGAGCTGTTAGATGCATATTGCGTACAATAAATGGGTCCACAGTCTTTCCATTTGAATCATGTCTCATTTGATATTTCTTTCTCTTTTGAACACATGCCTGCACCAGGAAGAAGGTAATTTGATTGTCATTTTAAAAAATTACAGAGAGTGGAAGAATAGTTTTTAATTTATTGACAATTACGATCATTTAGTCAGACAGGAAGTTGCTACACTTGTTGCTGGAATCAAAGAAATGTCAATGGGGATGCTTGAATAGATGGATACTCTGCAGTTTTGTTTAATTACCTTTAAGGATCAGAGAAACATTTTACAGAATTTTTCTTCAAGAGATTAAAAAAGTGGGGACGACATGGTCTGTGAAAGAAGTGGTTTGATGGGCCGAATGACCTTTTCTTACTTCTTACTCCATACCAGAGGTGATGACTTGAATACAGTGGAATTCTGTTACATGTAACGGACTCAGACAAATAAAAAAAAGTCACACAAGATCTCAGTATAACATATCTTGCTGTCAAGATATTTGGAAATCACGTATACAACAGGATTTGTATCATTCAGAGGAGCCTAACAAGTGGATTTGACTGCACTAAATTGTAGTGTGACAACGTATTTCTTAAAGCAGAGCAGCCGACTGATTTGCTGTGCGCAGTCAAAAAAATTCAATAGAGAAATAGAATTATTTGCGAACATGTCCTGTGAAATGTATTTCTGTTCTTTCCCCCCAGGACACGTTGGAGATGTGTGCCCGTGAGAATGAATTCAAGAGCATTCTCTTTGCTCTTTGCTACTTTCATGCAGTTGTGGCAGAGAGACGCAAGTTTGGGCCTCAGGGTTGGAACCGGTCTTACCCATTCAACACCGGGGACCTCACCATCTCGGTCAATGTGCTGTACAACTACCTGGAGGCAAACGCAAAGGTAAGAAGTGAATGCAGGAGATGGTGGATTGGGTGTGTCATGGGGTTAGACCACCGTCCTTTCACACTTGGATTAAAATCCCATCAGATTGATGGGAAGAAAGCATCTTTCTGCTGTCTGTGATGTGATAACTCGTCTGCCACAATATAGACCATATGTATTTCTGGGTATGGGTATAACCGGGTACAGTAGCATAGTGGTTATGTTACTAGACGAGTAATCCAGAGGCCTGGACTAATAATCTGGAGTCATGAGTTCAAATCCCAACATGGCAGCTGGGGAATTTAAATTCAATTAATCCATCTGGTTCACTAATGTCCTATAGGGAAGGATAGCCCTCTGAAATGGCCTAGCAAGCCACTCAGTTGTACAATCTTGCTACATAAAGTTATAGTGATATACAGTCAGGAAGGAGTGGCCCGAGGGAGCCCCCAACATTGACTCCGGACCTCATGAAATCTCATGGGAAAGGAAACCTTCTGCTGATTACCACCGACCACCCTCCCTCAGCTGATGAATCAGTCCTCCTCCATGTTGAGCACCACTTGGAGAAAGCAAGGTACCTTGATTGAGGGTAGCAAGGGCACAGAATGTACTCTGGGTGGGGGATGCCAATCACCAAGAGTGGCTCGTTAGCACCACTACTGACCAAGCTGGCCGAGTGCTGAAGGTCGTAGCTGCCAGACTGGGCCTGCGACAGGTGGTGAGCGAACCAACACAAGGGAAAAACCTACTTGACCTCGTCCTCACCAATCTACCTGTCGCAGATACATCTGTCCATGACAGTATTGGTAGGAGTGACCACCGCACAGTCCTTGTGGAAACAAAGTCCCGTCTTCACACTGAGGACACCATCCAACATGTTGTGTGGCACGACCACCGTGCTAAATGGCATAGATTCAGAACAGATCTAGCAGCTCAAAACTGGGCGTTGTGGGCCATCAGCAGCAGCAGAATTGTATTCCAGCACAATTTGTAACCTCATGGCCTGGCATATTCCTCACTCTACCATTACCAACAAGCGAGGGGATCAACCCTGGTTCAATGAGGAGTGCAGAAGAGCATGCCAGGAGCATCACCCGGCGTACCTAAAAATAAGGTGTCAACCTGGTGAAGCTACAACACAGGACTACATGCATGCTAAACAGCGGAAGCAACGTGCTATAGACAGAGCGATTCCACAACCAATGGATCGTATCAAAGCTCTGCAGTCCTGCCACATCCAGTAATGAATGGTGGTGGACAATTAAACAATCTAACGGGAGGAGCAGGCTCCGTGAACATCCCCATCCTCAATGATGGCAGAGTCCAGCATGTGAATGCAAAAGACAAAGCTGAAGCGTTTGCAACCAGAAATCTTCAGCCAGAAGTGATGATCCATCTCAGCTTCGTCCTCATATCCCCACCATCACAGAATGTAGTCCTGTGTTGTAGCTTCACCAGGTTGGCACCTCATTTTTAGGTATGCCTGGTGCTGCTCCTGGCGTGCTCTTCCACACTCCTCATTGAACCAGGGTTAACCCCCTGGCTTGTTGGTAATGATAGAGTGAGGAATATGCCAGGCCATGAGGTTACAGATTGTGCTGGAATACAATTCTGCTGCTGCTGATGGCCCACAGCGTCTCATGGATGCCCAGTTTTGAGCTGCTAGACCTGTTCTGAATCTATCCCATTTAGCACGGTGGTAGTACCTCACAACACGTTGGATGGTGTCTTCAACCAGTTCGATTCACTCCACGTGATATCAAGAAACGCTGACTGCACTGGCTACAGCAAAGGCTGTGGGCCCCAACAACATCCCACCTGTAGTGCTGAAGACTTGTGCTCCAGAACTAGCCGTGCCTGTAGCCAAGCTGTTCCAGTACAGCTACAACACTGGCATCTAACCGACAATATGGAATATTGCCCAGGTATGTCCTGTCCACAAAAAGCAGGACAAATCCAATCCAGCCAGTTACCGCCCCATCAGTCTACTCTCAATCATCAGCAAAGGGATGGAAGATGTCGTCGACAGTGCTATCAAGCGGCACTTATTCACCAATAACCTGCTCATCGATGCTCAGTTTGAGTTCCACCAGGACCACTCGGCTCCAGACCTCATTACAGCCTTGGTCCAAACATGGACAAAAGAGCTGAATTCCAGGGGTGAGGTGAGAGTGACTGCCCTTGACATCAAGGCAGCATTTGACCGAGTGTGGCACCAAGGAGCCCTAGATAAGTTGAAGTCAACAGGAATCGGGGAAAACTCTCCAGTGGCTGGAGTCATACCTAGCACAAATAAAGATGGTAGTGGTTGTTGGAGGCCAATCATCTCAGCCCCAGGACATTGCTGCAGGAGTTCCTTAGGGCAGTGTCCTAGGCCCAACCATCTTCAGCTGCTTCATCAATGATCTTCCCTCCATCATAAGGTCAGAAATGGGGATGTTCGCTGATGATTGCACAGTATTCAGTTCCATTCGCAATCCCTCAGATAATGAAGCAGTCCGTGCCTGCATGCAACAAGACCTGGACAACATCCAGGCTTGCGCTGATAAGTGGCAAGTAACATTCGTGCCAGACAAGTGCCAGGCAATGACCATCTCCAACAAGAGAGAGTCTAACCACCTCCCCTTGACATTCAATGGCATTACCATCGCCGAACCCCCACCATCAACATCCTGAGGGTCAACATTGACCAGAAACTGAACTGGACCAGCCACATAAATACCATGCTACAAGAGCAGGTCAGAGGCTGGGTATTCTGCGGCGAGTGACTCCCCTCCTGACTCCCCAAAGCCTTTCCACCATCTACAAGGCACAAGTCAGGAGTGTGATGAAATACTCTCCACTTGCCTGGATGAGTGCAGCTCCAACAACACTCAAGAAGCTCGACACACCATCCAGGACAAAGCAGCCTGCTTGATTGGCACCCCATCCACCACCCTAAACATTCACTCCCTAAACCACCGGCGCACTGTGGCTGCAGTGTGCACCATCCACAGGATGCACTGCAGCAACTCGCCAAGGCTTCTTCGACAACACCTCCCAAACCCGCGACCTCTATCACCTGGAAGGACAAGAGCAGCAGGCACAAGGGAACAACACCACCTGCACGTTCCCCTCCACGTCACACACCATCCCGACTTGGAAATATATTGCCGTTCCTTCATCGTCGCTGGGTCAAAATCCTGGAACTCCCTACCTAACAGCACTGTGGGAGAACCTTCACCACACGGACTGCAGCGGTTCAAGGCAGCGGCTCACCACCACCTTCTCGAGGGCAATTAGGGATGGGCAATAAATGCTGGCCTCGCCAGCGACACCCACATCTCATGAACGAATAAAAAAAATGTTCAGTTATCCATAATTCAATACTAAAATTATCTCTCAGACATTATAAACATGTATTTTATGGAAATTGCTCATGTCTAGGTGCAGTAGGGATTGCTGTTTGGAGGTTTTGAATAAGCTGCATTGTTGTGGCAGCAGGGAGAGAGCTTTATCTTGTACACCTAGGTTTGCTTGATTCTGTTTGATTCCCTACTACCGACATCCCTCACCTTGATAAGTACCAAAAAGCATCCCAAAATAGTCAGAAAAAGGAGACGTAACAATGAGAAAATATAAAAATCAGTTTAATAATTTCAAACTCATTTGTTCTTTTTTCTCACCTTTTTTCCGTCCCCTTCACTCCCATAGGCTTTGACCAATGCTGCCTTTCAGTTCCAAAGGCACTTCTGGTGCATTGCCCAAGCAGCCATTGTTAATGTGTGAGTCTTGACAATAAAGGGAAGGTTACAGGTTAGAGCGTGGTGCTGTCCCCACTCAATATGCACACATCCTCACTTCCAGCAAGAGTAGATAATGATCAGAAGCAAGGTTCCTGGCTAGTTTTTCTCTTGTGAGCTTAGGGATGTTCAGGTCAACTATAGCAGGCCTACCACTGCTCCCTCAGGTCAGCGAATTCAGCCAAACCTGGAGCCTTCCTTTTAAAAAAATTCATTCTCGGGATGTGGGTGTCGTTGGCGAG
This sequence comes from Heptranchias perlo, assembly GCF_035084215.1. Taxonomy (NCBI): domain Eukaryota; kingdom Metazoa; phylum Chordata; class Chondrichthyes; order Hexanchiformes; family Hexanchidae; genus Heptranchias; species Heptranchias perlo. The sequence goes on along the minus strand of NC_090347.1, from coordinate 32,759,276 downwards.
GCCGACATTTATTGCCCATCCCTAGTTGCCCTGAGAAGGTGGTAGTGAGCCTCCTTCTTGAACCGCTGGTAGCAGTTTTGATACAATCGAGTGGCTTGCTCGGCAACTTCAGAAGGCAGTTAAGAGTCAACCATTTTGGTGTCTGTTTGTGGATTTCTCCCATTACTGTGAATCCATCAGCAAAAACTTCCACTTGATTCTAGCCTGAGTGGTTATAAAATAGCAAGTTTAATAGATTGACTGACTTACAACAGATTTGCAACACAGCTGTCTTCAACATTACATTCTAGCATTATAGTTATCATATAACCGTCTACAAATTACATTAATGACAATCAATCAATACAACTTGATCTGTCTGTGAATCCAGGTAGATCACACCTGACCTTTGCGGACAGCCTGTGGCAATGGACTTCCAACTGTCCCCTCTTGAGTACTCTAACTTTTGGGAGGGAGCATGCCCTATCTTTAAACTATTTGGCTGTGTTGTTCTGTATGTAAGCACTGCTGGTCTTATCTCATGGTTGTAAACCATCCCACTTTGCTGATTCTCAGAAACCACCAAGGATTGTTTATACTATATTAGTGTGGCTACCTTATCCCTTATCTCTGCTGCATAAACAGTTTGTTCCACTTCAGCCTTGAACATAGCTCCTGTGATTTCTATTGTTTACAGTACGTGGTTTCTTTAGCAACCACATCTCTTGTTTTGGTATAAACCACCTTCTGATGTTATAGCATCTAGAAACGGGCCATCTCTTAATGTTTGGTGTTTAGTTTTGAAGTTTCAGCAGGATTGTTTCTTCCATCTGTCTTTCACACACACATTTAATGTTGAAGACAGCTGTGTGCAACTCTGTCGTAAGTCAATCTATTAAACTTACTATTTTATAACCACTCAGGCTAGAATCAAGTGGAAGTTATTGCTGATGGATTAACAGTAATGGGAGAAATCCACTAACATACACCAAAGTGGTTGACTCTTAACTGCCTTCTGAAGTTGCCTAGCAAGCCACTCTGGTTCAATTTTCACTTTATTCCACAACCTCCTTCTTAGTCTTGCCTAAGATCATCATGGATTTACATTTTATTAACATTATGTCTATGTGTGCTTATGTAAACCTATACATATTGCTTCTATGTTTCATTTGGCTAATACAGAAACCTACAGTGTATCACAATATCAAGAAATCATAGACTTAAAAGATTCTCCAGCTTTCCTTTTACTAATATCCATCTTGCTAAATATTATTTCAACCTAGCCCAGTTTCATTGTTAACTGAAAGGAACCTAACCCTGAATTTTGGATAGTAATGGGAGAAATCTGCAAACATTGGCATCCCTGGGTGGGTGACTCGATTTGAGGTAGCTAGTGTTAAGAGAATTGACTGTATTCCGACGAGACGGGGAGGAAGTGGTTGTGACCGAGTGAGGTAGCTACACCTCAAGCCCATGAGAGAGTAAACCATGGTGAGTGCACCCGAAGGTTTATGCTCGACAATCCACACATACATGGAGAAGTCAAAATTGCCACAGGTAGTCCGCAAAGGCTAAGTCTGATCAACTTGGGTTTGTTGGACTGATCAGGTTGTATTGATTGGTTGTCATTTAATTGTAATCTGTCGACAGTTGTATTATCACTATAATATTTGAATGTAATATTGAAGACAGCTGTAATGCAACTTTGTTGTAAGTCAATCTATTAAACTTGCTATTTTATAACCACCTGGGCTGGAATCAAGCAGAAGTTATTGTTGATGGATTAACACCCCATAGTTGCAACAGTAACGGGAGAAATCTGCTAATAGTGTGGGATTGGAGTCCATATAGGCCAGACCAGCAGGTTTCCTACCCTAAAGGACATTAGTGCAACAGTTGGACAATAGTGAACCAGTTGGGCTTTTACGATAATCCGACAGCTTCGTGCTTACTTTAACTGACAGCTTTTTATTTCTAGATTTTTTTTTTAAAACTGGATTACCCTTGATACCCTTACCTAAACTGGGATTTGAACTCACATTCTCTCGATTATTAGTTCAGAGCTCTGAATTACCAGTCCAGAAACATAACCACTACACTACTGTACCCTGGTTTGTATTACTGAGCTACCCACTGGATAAACTTGTTGAGCCATTTCTAGTGCGCTGCTTAGGAACATAGGAACAGGAGTAGGCCATTCAGGCCCTCGAACCTGTTCTGTCATTCAATGAGATAAAGGCTGATCTATATCCTAACTCCATCCACCCGCCTTGGCTCCATATCCCTTAATACCCTTGGCTAGCAAAAATCTATCGATCTCAGATTTAAAATTATTAATTGAGCTAGCATCTACTTTGTGGGAGGGAGTTCCACACTTCCACCACCTTTTGCATGAAGAAGTGTATCCTAACTTCTCTCCTGAATGACCTGGCTCTGATTTTAAGGTTATGCCCCTTGTCCTAGACACTCCCACAAGCTGAAATTTTTTTTCTCTATCTACCCTATCAATTCCTTTCAAAATCCTCAACAAACATCAATCGAATCACCATTCTGTATTCCAGGAAATACCAGCCTTGTTTATGCAGCCTCCCCTTGTAATCTAACCCTTGGAGCCCTGGTAACAATCTGGTGAATCTGCACTACAGTCCTTCCAAGGTGCGGTGCACAGAAGTGTATACAGTACTTCAGACGTGGAGCTTTGTATAGCTGTAGCAAAACTTCCTCTCCTTTATATTCTAGCCCTTTAGTTATAAAGGCTAACATTCCATTAGGCTTTTTGATTATGTTTTGTGCCTGACCACTACATTTTAGTGATCTGTGCATATGGACCGTTATGTAACCCCACTGTACCTAGCTCTTCACCATTTAAAAAATACTTGGATCTATCCTTTTTTGGTCCAAAATTGATGACCTCACACTTACCTGCGTTGAAATCCATCATGCTCACTCACTTAATCTATCAATATCTCTTTGTAATGTTATCCTTCTGGATACACTACTTACCATGCCAATCTTTGTGTCATCAGCTAACTTGGATGTATGGCTCTCTATTGTGTTGTCTAAGCCACTAATAAATATAGTGAATAGTTGAAGTCCCAGCACAGATGCTTGTGGGACACCACTAGCCACTTCCTTCCAATTCGAGTACATACCGCGTAACCAATCTACTAACCAGGTCAATACTTTGCCTTCGATTCCATGAATTTTAATTTTAGCTAACAGTCTCTTATGTAGAATCTTATCAAATGCCTTCTGGGAATCCATATAAACTACATCCATAGACAGTCCCCTGTCTACTACTTTAGTAACTTCCTCAAAAAAATTCAATTAGGTTCATTAGACACGACCTATCCTTTACAAATCCATGTTGGCTCTCTCTAATCAGCTCAAATTTCTCCTGAGTGCTCAGTCACTCCAAGACAAAGCAACCCGCTTAATTGGCACCCCATCCACCACCCTAAACATTCATTTCCTTCATCACCGGCACACCGTGGCTGCAGTGTGTACCATCCACAGGATGCACTGCAGCAACTCGCCATGGCTTCTTCGACAGTACCTCCCAAATCCGCAACCTCTACCACCTAGAAGGACAAGGGCAGCAGACACATGGGAACAACACCACCTGCACATTCCCCTCCAAGTCACACACCATCCCGACTTGGAAATATACCATCGTTCCTTCATGGTCGCTGGGTCAAAATCCTGGAACTGCCTACCTAATAGCACTGTGGGAGAACCTTCACCACATGGACTGCAGCAGTTCAAGAAGGTGGCTACCACCACCTTCTCAAGGGCAATTAGGGATGGGCAGTAAATGCCAGCCTTGCCAGCAACGTCCACATCCTATGAACGAATAATAAAAACTCTGTCCTTAATTATAGATTCCAATAATTTCCCCACAACAGATATTAGTCTAACAGGTCTATAATTTCCTGGTTTCTCTCTCTCACCTTTATTAAATAATGGAGTTACATTTGCAATTTTTCAATCTAAAGGGATAATTCCTGAATTAAGAGAGCTTTGGAAGATTATGGATAAAGCATCTGCAATTTCCTCACCTACTTCCTTTAAATCCCTGGCATGGAAACCATCAGGTCCTGGGGATTTGTCAGTCTTTAGTGCCATTATTTTTACTAATACTGTTTTCTTGCTTACGTTAACTTTAGTGAGTTCCAGCCCTTGATTCATTATTAGTTTCCCTGGAATGTCAGGTATATTATCCTCTTCCTCTACTATGGAGACTGACACAACATAATTATTCAACAAGGCTGTCATTTCCTTATTTTCATTTGTAATATTACCTGCATCTGACATTAAGGGGCCCACATTACCTTTGACTACCCTTTTTATTCTAATTTAATTGTAAAAACATTTTGATATCCCTCTCAAGTTTCTTTTCATATTTCCTTTTTGCAGCTCTTACTATCTTTTTTGTCTTCCTTTGCTGTTCTTTATATCTCTCCCACTCTCCCGGATCAATACTATTCTTTACACTTTTGCATGTTCTTTCCTTCAGTTTTATGTTATCTCACCTCTTTTGTCGACCATGACTACTTTATTTGGTAAGAACATAAGGAGTAGGAGCAGGAGTAGGCCATACGGCCCATCGAGCCTCCTTCCCCATTCAATAAGATCCCGCCCTATCCCCATAAGTAGAACTCTTGCCCCTTAGGTATATACTGGTTCTGTAATAAGCCAAATTCTTTTTTGAACACGTCCCACTGTTCATCTGTAGTTTTACCCAATAACAGTTTTGACCAGTTTGCTGTCGTCCGCCTCTATCTGATCCTGTTAAATTTAGCCGTACCAAAATCTAGAATCTTAGTAATTGTGTAATGTTTCTCCTTTTCAAAACTAACATTGAATTCGATCATATTATGATCACTGTTAGATAAATGTTCCCTTACTGTTAGATTATTAACTAAGTCTGGCTCATTACTCATTACTAAATCTAGTATGGCCTGCCCTCTTGTTGGTTTCTTTTTATGGGATGTGGGATGTTCATGGGATGTGGGCGTCACTGGCAAGGCCAGCATTTATTGTCCATCCCTAATTGCCCTTGAGAAGGTGGTGGTGAGCCGCCTTAAACCACTGCAGTCCGTGTGGTGAATGTTCTCCCACAGTGCTGTTAGGAAGGGAGTTCCAGGATTTTGACCCAGCGACGATGAAGGAACGGCGATATATTTCCAAGTCGAGATGGTGTGTGATGTGGAGGGGAACGTGCAGGTGGTGTTGTTCCCTTGTGCCTGCTGCTCTTGTCCTTCCAGGTGGTAGAGGTCGCGGGTTTGGGAGGTGTTGTCGAAGAAGCCTTGGCGAGTTGCTGCAGTGCATCCTGTGGATGGTGCACACTGCAGCCACAGTGCGCCAGTGGTGAAGGGAGTGAATGTTTAGGGTGGTGGATGGGGTGCCAATCAAGCGGGCTGCTTTGTCCTGGATGGTGTCGAGCTTCCTGAGTGTTGTTGGAGCTGCACTCATCCAGGCAAGTGGAGAGTATTCCATCACACTCCTGACTTGTGCCCTGTAGATGGTGGAAAGACTTTGGGGAGTCAGGAGGTGAGTCACTCGCCGCAGAATACCCAGCCTCTGACCTGCTCTTGTAGCCGCAGTATTTATTTGGCTGGTCCAGTTAAGTTTCTGGTCAATGGTGACCCCCAGGATGTTGATGATGGGGGATTCGGCGATGGTAATGCCGTTGAATGTCAAGGGGAGGTGGTTAGACCCTCTCTTGTTGGAGATGGTCATTGCCTGGCACTTGTCTGGCGCAAATGTTACTTGCCACTTATCAGCCCAAGCCTGTATTTTGTCCAGGTCTTGCTGCATGCAGGCTTGGACTGCTTCATTATCTGAGGGTTTGCGAATGGAACTGAACACTGTGCAATCATCAGCGAACATCCCCATTTCTGACCTTATGATGGAGGGAAGGTCATTGATGAAGCAGCTGAAGATGGTTGGGCCTAGAACATATTGCTCCAGAAAACTATCTTGAATGCGCTCAAGAAATTCACAACCTTTCTGACTTGAGCTACTCTGCTCTTCCCAATCTATATGAAAATTGAAGTCTCCCATTAAAGCAACTCTGCTTTTCTTACAAACCTCTTTAATCTCTGAATTAATATGTTCTGTCATTTCATTGCTGCTATCAGGAGGTCTGTAGACAACTCTCAATACAGTTTCAATTCCTCTCTTATTCTTCAACTCTAACCATAGACTCTGCGCTGATTGCTTTCCCTTACAACGTTAGTAAGAGAGGATATATGTAACAGTGTCTTTAATCAGTAAGGCTACCCCTCCTCCTCTTCCAGTTTCTCTATCCTTTCTAAAGACTTCATAACCTGGAATATCTAACTCCCAATCATGACCAGCTTGCAGCCATGTCTCAGTAATGGCCACCATGTCATACCCTCTAAGCTGTATTTGAGCCTCCAATTCATTCAATTTATTTCTTATACTTTGTGCGTTAGTATATGAAACCCTTACTTGGGCAAGAGACCCTAACTTGTCCTTCTGCCCTGATCCAGTCTTTCTCATACTGTTTAACTTAACACGTTTCTTTTTGTCACTCCTGCTGTCACTACTTTAGTTATTTTTTAGTATCCCCTTCACCCAGAGTATCTATATCACTGTTTGTGACCTGAAATTTGCTCTTATCCCTTTTTTATTATCTATAAAAAATCATTATTCCCATTGATTCTGACTGAGCCCTCCCCCCATTTATTAGCTAAAAGTCATTTTTACCACTGTATTGATTCTTTCCGCGAGGACCTGATCCCAGCCTGCATCAGGTGCAGCCCATCCCAGTGGTACAGCTCTCTTCCGTCCCAGTACTGGTGCCAGTGTCCCATCAAATGGAATCCCTCCTTCCCACGCCATTCCTTCAGCCACGTGTTCACCACTGTGATCGGCTTGTCCCTATGCCAATTAGCATGTGGCTCGGGTAATAATCCCGAGATTGCCACCTTTGAGGTCCTGCTTTTTAATTTAGCTCCTAACTCCTGATACTCCCTCAGCAGGACCCCCTTTTCTTCCTTGTGTCATTGTTCCCAACATGGACCTTCCTCCTCCCTTTCCAGCCGCATCGAGATATCCCTTACCCTGGCACCAGGTAGACAACACACCCTTCGGGACTCTCAATCACGGCTGCAGAGGATGTATCCATCCCCCTAATTATTGAATCACCTATAACTATTACATTTCTATTCTGTTCCTCCCACCTCTTTGGACAGCCCTCTTCTCCACGGCATCTAGGTCAGTATTGTTACTTTCCTCCCTATCCTTTCTCCTTATCCTTACAGGTATCGAGTACATTGTATCTGTTGGACAGAACCAGTGTCTGTGGGACCTCCTTCTCTAGCTCCTCTTCGTTCCCCTTACCCTGCTGCCTGACAGGCACACTCGTCCCTTCGTGCACCTGTTCTTTCCTCTGAGGTGTGACTGTGCTGTGGAGAAAACTATCCCGAAATTCCTTCCCCTCTCTTATGTTTCGGAGTGTCTAACTCGTACTCCAGCTCAAGGACTCTGAGCTGAAATATCTTAATGCAGAGTCATTTCCTGCAGATGCAGCAATCTGGGACAATCTCACTGTCTACAAACTCCCACATATCACAGTCCCGACCCATGGCCTGTACTGCCATTTCTAGATTTATCTATTTGTTATAGTAATTTAATTCTAGATATAATTGAATTACTTGAGATCTAGATTATATTTAGTAGATGGATTTAGCTTGATTTCAGATTAATTTCAGATTAATTACTAAGTAGTCTTGTATTTTGTTTATTAACTTCTTTATTTTAGCATCCCCATAACTCCTGTTTGTTATTTGTGTACACCAGATTTTTATTTGATGCATTTCAGATCTTTTTAATCTTGATTTCTTCTTTTTGGTTAATTTTAATTTTATCCCCTTAGATCTAATTAATTACTCTAATTATTTATTTATATATTTACCGTTGCCCCTTGGTTTAAATTACTTAGCACCTAATTTCCACTCTCACCAAATTCCTGTTGTCACTCTGTTTAGCAGACTCTCCCAGCTCTGTGCTTTTGCAGATATCCCTCTAATATATTCCTTCAGAAACACACGAGTTACAACTGACCACTCAACTTCCAGTCATAATAATTAACACCTCGTCAGGGACCCACTTACAGCTGATTATCCGTCAACTGCCACTGACTTGCAGTTTTTTTAAAGTTAGCAAACTAAGTTAGATTTCAGTTTGATAACACACTTTCTGTACGACTTCCCTACTACTTACCAATGATTTCCCACTCTCACCTAATTTCTGTCATCATTCTGTTTAGCAAGCCACTTTGTTTAACAGATTCACCCAACTCTGTGCTGCAGCTTGTTTAGAATGTTGTTGATGTTATTAGTCTAAAAATTAACTGTTTGCAGTTAATTTGTAGAAAAGTATCCCTGCAAGACATACTGACTTTACTTTTAAAACAGATGCATCTTCCTGCCTTGGAAACTATTTAAACAAGCATGAGTCATCTGAAAAAAACACATCCTCCCCACGTAATAAGGAGGCAGCTGTTTGTACTCTTAGTTTTAATATGCTACCAACATCACTGCAAGACATCGTTGTTGTGTTGGCTCAGTAGAATTTCATGGGGAAAGGGTAACAGAGCTTTGAGAGTAGGAACAGTAGCTGATGTGGAAAGCACAATAACATAAACTGCACAAGTGAACACGCCAACTGCTGCCTTGCACCAAGTCAATAATATGTTGTAATTATCACAATTTCAGAATGACTTCCTGCATATCATTGAACATCACGAACTGCTGTTGAAACACATGTTGAGGCAATTACCTAGAGAGTGATGGATATCCGGCAGTAATTTCATTGAGTTTCAGAAAATGTCATAGCTGACTTCTTAACCCTAAAATTACAGCATTAGAATTACTCCTGCACACTCACTATTTAAAAAAATACTCTCTCTCCACTAGTGGATCTACAAATGTGTTATTCAAGGTAAATCGGATGATACTTCAGTTTTATATGGCAGATGTGTTATACCATACAATGCAAAATGTATTAGTCTGCTGCTCAGGTGGAACTGTGTTTAAACTAGCCTGTCCCTTTAAGGGCACAAAGTCTAACTGCTACAAGTGAACACAGCCTGAGGTCATTCAGAGTTTAATTGTCTGGTCAGGGAACTTTGCTGTTGGAGTGTGCTTTTCAGTTTCAGACTGTAGCTCAAAAGCTCCAATATGTTAAGATGGTTTTGCATCTGTATGACATCTGAATTGTGTTATATGATTTTGATATTTCACTACAGTTGTACATGTGCAGTCAAAGCCAAGCGTAATCCTCAGGTGAAGCAGGGTTAGAGGGTGGGGAATAATTGGACAAAGATGAATAGATGTAATTAGTCCCATTTTAAAGTCGTGCATTCTGCCATTATTTTTATTTTGCCAATATGAATTCCTATGTCCACACTTATAATGGAAACTCCCTTTGTATACTTGCCACACTGAAATTAGCCCCTCCTGCCAGTGATGGTGCTCCAAAAGCTTCATTGGGGAAGGGTATAATTGCAGCTTTTATTGACTAACTTAAGGCACTAACTGGTGAATGAAGACACGCACGTGAACTTGGCTGATAATAAGTTTCAAAACGTCTTTGTGTGGACACCGAGGAAATTTGACAATGTGCGCTGAGCAATTTATACTCAGCAATTAAACCTCCAAATCACTCCCTGCCCTCTTTAAGTGCGGAAGCTTGAGTTTTGACTATTAATAATTTGGACATTTTATACATCCTTCAGTACTGAATTAGTAAGTTCATAAGGACCACTGTGTGTGAAATCACTTGAGTAAAGAATATAAATATATTTAAATACAGCTATTTAGTTTATGACAGCAGGTCACAAAAATCTGCATGAAGATGTTGCTGAATAGAACGATTTTTTTTTATTATTTAATTCCCAGCCTACTGACTTCAAATTTATTTTTGCTCGATGGAATATAATTCTGAATATCTTAAAGAAGAAAATACAATGACTTCTTGTTGCTTTACTGCCCAGGCAGTCTTGAAAACATTCTATGAATGTAATCAGCGGCAACCAAGAGGAAGCCCTGTTCTTTTTAGCGTAGAAAAGACTGACAACAGCAGTGATGAGCAAGCGAGAATGAATGCAAACAATCCAACTTCACCAGCAATCTGAGAATATGAAGCCTGTCATGGCTTCACTAGTCTGGGCACATGAGGAGTTGGCTAACTATTAATTCATGCTAATAAGCCATGCGAACAGTTAGCAGTCTGGACTGGAATACACTGCCTGAATAGGTGATGGAGGCAGATTCAATAGTAACTTTCAAAAGGGAATTGGATATATACTTGAAAAGGAAAGATTTGCAGGGCTATTGTCAGGGGATTGGAACTAATTGTATAGATCCTTCAAAGAGCCGGCACAGGCATGATTGGCGGAATGGCCTCCTTCTGGGCTGTATGATTCTGTGAGATAAGATCAAATCTTTCTTAAGATTTACCCTTTCCCATGTATACAACCATTCTCATTAATTACAATATAAGTTTGTTATGCAGACCATCAACTGAGGAAGATCAAATTCATCTAAACAGTGAGCTTTTAGACCAGACCGGAAAGATAGGACTTGCATTTATATAGTGCCTTTCACGACCTCAGGACATCCCAAAGCACTTTTCAGCCAGTGGAGTACTTTTGAAATGTTGTAATGTTGGGAAACGTGACAGCTAATTTGCGCACAGCAAGTCCAAACAAATAGCAATGACATAAATGACCAGATCATCTGTTTTTAGATGTTGGTTAAGAGATACATATTGGCCAGGACACCGGGGAGAACTCTCCTGCTCGTCTTCAAATAGTGTTGTGGGATCTTTTACATCCACCTGAGAGGGCAGACGGGGCCTCGGTTTAACACATCATTTGAAAGATGGCACCTCCAACTGTGCAGCACTCCCTTAGTACTGCACTGAAGTGCCAGCCTAGATTATGTGCTTAAGTCTCTGGAGTGGGGCTTGAACCCATGACCTTCTGACTCAGAGGAGAGAGTGCTACCACTGAGCCACGGCCGACTACTTATTAAAGATGAAAAGGCGGTGTTTACTGAGCACACTGTAGCTGTGGGAATAAACCCCCAAGGCCGAATAAGAATGCGCTGGATGATAAAGATGTTGGTAACCAATGATAGGAGGTGCAATTTTACCAGTGTGTTACTTCAGCAAAAGAGTGCCATCTGCTCAGACAAATGTAATAAAATTCACAGAAATTCTGGGAAACAAAGGGGAATCGAGCTGGTGAGACAGGCTGACAGTCATAGTAGTGATAAGGAAGGGTATAACATAGTGAGTCTGCACCTAGGAATTGGACTCTGGGAATCCTCCATCAAAGAACCTCACCTGATGCAGTTCTCTGGACAGAGATAGTATCATTGTGATTGCTGTTTTTTAGGTTAGGTTGCCTCATAGCAAGATATCCTCTTACTGCTTTGCAATGTTGCTGCTTTGCTGATCTCAAAGTCTGTTACAAATAAAGCTTAAATTGATTTTCAGAGATACCTCTGTGCCTGATTCGATAGGCCTGAACCCAAATTATATACACGGTACACATCATTTGACCAACAGTATTTTGACCTTTTGTGGAGCACCTCCCTTCACAATCTTATGGAGGACTGAGGAAGGGCCCCAGCTCTTTGATGGTGAAGGGTGAACTTCATCACAGAGAAAGCCAAGTCTACTGCTGTGCATGGCTTTGAACTGTATAGAGTGCAGCAGCAAGAGATGGGTTGTTTCTGCAGCCTGTCAATGGAGCGGGCAGGCTGTAGAGACAACCCATCTCTTGCTGCTGCATGGGCGCAGGCTTCCTAGAAAAGATTTTACAAAATGTTCAAGTGCTCACTGAGGGCTAAAGTCGTTGTCTTTGAACCATACAGACCAGGATGTCCCAGGTTTGATCCCTAGTCTGTGTTGACTTAATTGATCTTAGCTGGGCTACCTGGTAGTGGGGCTTCAATGATTCACAGTGCTCTGCGTCAAGGAAGGGAGAGCCAGCCATTCTATAGCTAATGGCTATCAGCGGCTCCTGTTGGAGAGGTCTGGATGTGGACCGCAGGTGACAACAGGATTGGGCCTCTGGGCCTAGAAATTGCAACATGCAGCACTTGTCTTTTGGGCGCTGCGTGGACACCTAAGGCCCCAAAATGGAGGGCAGGATGCACACGCACACTTCTTGCTGGAAGTGTGCTTCCCGCCATATCGGGTAAGGACAAACCTGACCCCTGGACCCGCTTACCTGAGGGCCGCTGCGACAATTTCTCTGCAGCCTGCGCCGGCTCTGTTACAATGAGGTCCGAGGCCCATTATCTGATTCTGGCAGGGTATTTATCCTTGCTCCACCACCACCCCCCCCACCGACCCGCCCCCGTGCCCAAGTATGGACACTCCTGAATTTCTGGGCTGTGATGTTCCCTATAATCAGATAGCCCGTCAACACTCGAGGATAGAAATTCCAATCAACAAAATTCACATGCAAATGCTTAATGAGCTCATACTACATTCCTGCTTGTGCTATTTTACACATCTGTTTAAAATATGGCTGTGTAATAACAGCACACACAAAAATGTGCTACAGAATCATTAATCATTCACATGTGAACTTCACCGGTAGGGGTCTCTACCCATCACAGTCGAGGGTCAAGAGTAATGGCTATTTAGGGAAAGTGTCGAGGAGGCGGTCACCCTGAGAACCACATCTCTTGAAACCAATGACTTCAAGAGAGGAAACAAAGGGAGAAAATCGCAGTGGACAATTGGAGGGAATATTGACTGTATTCAAGCTTTATGTGAAGTAATATTTTAGATTTTTTTGCTACATCAGCTAAAGTTATGTCTCTAACCTGAAAACAGGATCACAAAATGTTGCCAGTGGATATACAAATGCTGTTTTATTTTGTCACCATCCCATTGTGTACCATTTACTCTCTGAAACCAGTATTTTTAAGCTTTTTAGCCGGTAACAAAAATAATTCAGTTTGTGAAATGGATAAGTGCAGTGCATAATGTTGGACCCATTTAATCATTGTGGACTTATGATAAATCTACATGTTTGCCTCTGTCAGCCTAATTGTGCATTTCAGTTCGATTTCCCCCAACTTCATTACCTGGTAACTGCTTTATATTTTCCAAAGCTTTTCACATAAATGAGAAATACAACTGCTGCTTTCCTAGCACAGCGAGAATACTAATCATTATGGACTTCGGTAAAACTGTGGAGCAAAAGTGCTCAAAAATAATGTTCCAAAGCAGGATCTTAATGTGTCTTAATCAGGCCTGCATGGCAAATGCCATTTGGTGCTCAGGCATCCATTTGCCTACTTAACTAAGTAGACAGCATGCATAATTAACACAACAAACTAACTCGCTGTGTGCTGAAGGGGTACATTTGTATCTGGCTTCTGAGTGTGACAGTTACTGCGTTTATACACAGTTGAAACAGTGATGTGTTTTCACATCGATATTTATTATGAATTTACTGGCCTGGCTGACGAGTAGAATTTTAGCAGGGGCGTCTGCATGTAGGCACTTATATGTGCTGAAAATGTACCTTCTATTTGTCCTCGCCTAATTTTGCAGGCCAGAAGGCAAGCAGCTTGAGGGCAGATTCAAGCAGACTCCTCTTAATGGTTTCTAGTGAAGATGACTTTAAAATCTGTGCCCTTATTTCTGGTTTGACATGAAACTTAATGAAAGATCAGTTGAAAATTGGATTTACAGGTAGCTGTTTAAAAATATTTTAATTACATTTTTGCATATGACAAAGGGTTACCATAGTACAGTTCATAAACTCTGGTCATAGGGTTGCCAACACTCCAGGATTGTCCTGGAGTCTCCAAGAATTGAAGATTGATCTCCAGGGCACTGGTGTGCAGAACCCAGGGAAAAAAATCATAGGAACATTAAAAAAATTGTGTGCGTTTTAAAATTTTCTTTGAACACCTTAGCTTACTAGTTATAAAGAAACATTGGAAATTGGATAAAGGGCTTTTTGACTGAAGTTGAGACTCAATTGGCTTGGGAAGGCAGTGAGGATGGACGTGTTGGTAGACCAATGGTGGAGGCAGGTCAGTGGGAGATGGGAGGTCATGTGATGAAACTTCCAGGAATACGTCCAACCAGAGTTGGCAACTCTATCTGGTCATGGCAGCATTAATGCATCTTTGGGCCTAACGCTCCACAGGTGAAATTTCACTGCTTTGATTGACACAATGCTAAGCAGGCAGTGTTTGTCGCATGTGGTGCAGCCAGGAGAGAGATGGATTGGCTCTATGTTCTGGGCTACCAGATTTTCTCTTAATTTAGAGGTTCAAGAGGTAGGTTGCATAGATACCAACTGAGACCTTCTGTTAGCATGTATTGGCTACCAAAAACTGCTTCAAAAACAAAAAAGTATGAATCCTATCCCCATTGTGGAATTCAGGATAAGATGAGCACATAATCTAGGCTGACACTCCAGTGCAGTACTGAGGGAGGGCTGCACTGTTGGAGGTGCCCTCTTTTGGATGAGAAGTTAAACTGAGGTCCCGCCTTCCCTCTCAGGTGGACGTAAAAGATTCCATGGCACCATTTTGAAGAAGAGCAGGGGATTGCTCCCTCTTTCCGCCCAATATTCATTCCTCAACCAACACCAAAAAACAGATTATCTGGTCATTATCACATTTCTGTTTGTGGGAGCTTGCTGTGCGCAAATTGTCGTGTTTCCTACATTACAACAGTGACTGAGCTTTGATTCATCCTGAGGTTGTGAAAGGTGCTATTTAAATCCAAGTTCTTTCTTTGTTCTGTTTTTGCTGAATTTAATCTTTGTTAATGAAAACATGGATGTTTTATTAATAACTGCTCTGCTGACAATGCCTAATTGTTCACCAGTTCTGACTCCAACATACCCTCCAGAATTGAGTGCAATGTGCACAGCCATTGCAGGAGAATATATTAAAAATGCTAGTTAAGCTGAGAATATTTTCTTCTTTACTGCGCATTTCATGTTACATCTGCCCTAAGTTCAGCAATAATGGCACTTCGAATGAAATATGCTTGAATGTTTCTGAATTGTTAGCAGCAAATCACTGCTGCATTCTGAGGTGGCCTGGAAATTAAAGGGCTAAAAGAAAAAATGAATTACCTCCATGCTGCATGGGTCCATACAAAGGTGAACAAATGGATTTCATTAAGGACAGTCTGTTTCTTTTTTCCTGTGAACAAGAATCCAAGTTAAAAATAAATGAGGATTAAATTAATAACTCATCTAGACTCCTACTCAGAAATGAAGAATCAGATCTTTGCTTTGTTCCTTTTCACAACCTTCTAAATAGACTGAATTCTACAAAATCTTTTTCAAGTGCTTGACATTTTACTGATGTCCAGAGATTGAATTCTACAATCCATCTATTTTTCTGTGAAAATCGTAAATCAGTAGCCTTACTTATTGCATAACCTGCCAGAGCTGAAACTGTGAATGAAGAAAGATGTGCCTGTCTCATTTATGGCTGTTAACTAGTAAAAAGAACTGCGGGCAGTCTGTTACTTTCTGTAATCAAATATGGATGACCCATAGAAGGTATGTGAAATATATAAGTCTTTCTCATATCATGTAATTGATTCATTGCCTCTTTTTAAGATGCATCATCCATAGCTGGGGCTGGACAGGAAAGGGAAGCATGTTTGCACGATTGAGTTGTGCTATTTGGACCATGTTCAGGAGAGACTATCAAGACTGTAAGACTTGATGTGATTGATATGAGAGGAAACAATAAATACAGTCGAGATAAAAAGGAAAAACATTGGGTTTCTGAAAACTGAAATTAAAAAGAAAATACTGGAAACACATAGCAAGTCTAACAGCATCTGTAAAGAGAAACGACAGGGTAATGTTTGGTTGACATTACAACGGAACATTAATCTACAATTTACCTTCAAAGATACTGATGGACCTGCTGCGCATTTCCAGCAGTTTCTGTTTTGAATAAATATTCACAACTAATTTACTTCCATTGCAGGTCCCCTACGATGACTTGCGCTATCTGTTTGGTGAGATTATGTATGGAGGACACATCACAGACGATTGGGATAGGCGGCTATGTAGAATCTACCTGGAGGAGTTTATTAAGCCAGAGATGATGGAAGGAGAACTACAATTGGCAGCAGGATTCCCGCTCCCTCCTAACTTGGACTACAATGGCTACCATCAGGTAGACAATTATTTCCCATGTACTTCATACCCGTGACTGGCTAATTACCCTGAGTAATCTTCTAGTTATGGTGATATGTTTGAATTTCACTTCTGTCTATTATTAAACCTACAACCCTTTGAGTCTGATTTGGATTTTGTTAAAAATATATATTAGATTTTCTGGTGTCGAAATCTCTCTTCTGTAGTCAGAGTTCAAGAATATGCTAATATAGCACCCATTACCTTAAACTATTTTGATGTTTTTGGCTTTACTGAGCATTCCTGATTTAAATGCACACATATTTGCATGGACTCCCATTAGTTTTTTTGCCATTGCAACACATTAATTCATGGATTTATTAACCCTTCCTCCATTTCATCTCAAACTTTCCAAACACCATGATTCCTGTTGTCTAAATATTGTGTAATGAATGCTGGCTCACAAGGCAAGAGAACAGGAGCATGTAGGGCTGATTATGGGCCAATTAATGGACTATAGCAATGTAGCACATCAGACTGCACTGTTGGATATCATTCTAACAGCGAGTATCCCCTTAAATAGAGTGATGCACAATCCTTTTATCCCTGGGATTATGGGTTCAACTCCAGGACAGAGTGATGGAGCTGAACTGCTCTCTCTTCTGATTATAAAAGGTCCTTTGCGAAATAAGAATTGGGCAGTTTCAACCCAATTTCTTATAGATTTGGTTCTACAACTGAAAACTGACTCAGAATTTATAAAAAGCTGCCAATCTGCAAAACCTCCCTCAACAAGTAGGCAGAATGTTACCTTCGGATGTATCTATTTAGACCACTTCCTAACACGGAGAATCTTAAGTAGTGGCTATACAGGGACAGGCCAGGGAAAACACTATTCCAGCCCAGCGACTAAACATCACAACCATTGCTCCAGACTACCTGTGGCGATGCCATGGGAAATCTGCTAGTAATATAAAAAAATTGTGATACCTTCAGTCAACTGAAGCATCCAAAATAGTTATACGACCCACTGCATAGCCTTTAATTCAGTTTGTGTACTTTTAAAAAAATGTTTCTCTTCCCTGTCAGTACATCGACGACGTGCTTCCACCCGAGTCTCCCTATTTGTACGGTCTCCATCCCAATGCTGAGATTGGGTTCCTGACACTGACCTCAGAGAAGCTCTTCCGCACTGTGCTGGAAATGCAGCCCAGGGACAGTAGCGGTGGAGAGGGAGGAGGGACCACACGAGAAGAAAAGGTAAAATACAAGTTTAAAAATATGGTAACTATTCGGTAACTGTCCCATTTACCAACTAATCATTGTTATGCCAGATGCAAACTGAAACTGTTACTTGTTCGGTTGATAAGAGGCTGGATAGAACTGGAGTTCATGTGGTCTTATATACCGATAAGCTAGCTTTCCAGTGCTTGTGCATTAAGAGTGTTCCAGCATTGCCAACCCTTTACCATCGTAATAAGACCTTTAGAAAAGAAATGTAAATGTGGTAATAGACCTTTCCATATTAATGGCGCATCCAAAGCCACATGGCCAGCTTCCACCTGTACACTGATGACGCCCAGCTCTACCTCTCCACCATCTGTCTCAACGCCCCCCCCCCCCAACAAACTGCCCTCGTTCTGTCAAGCTGCTTGTCTAATATACAGCCTTCAATGAGCTTTAACTTCTCCATTTGAAAGACCAAAGCTAGTGGCCTAGAAATTGGGTCACGTAGTGTTGAAACCATCATTTGTGCCTTTATCACCTCCAGACTCAATTACTCCAATCTCTTGGCCAGCCTCTCATCCTCCACCCTCCCTAAACTTCAGCTCATATGAAACACTGCTGCCCGTATCCTATCTCATACCAAGTCCTACTCACCCATTATATCCGTCCTCTTTGACCTACTCCTACTCTCGAGCCCCCAACGCCCCACATTTAAAATTCTCATGCTTGTGTTTTCTTTTTATTCGTTCGTGGGATGTGGGCGTCACTGGCGAGGCCGGCATTTATTGCCTATCCCCAATCGCCCTTGAGAAGGTGGTGGTGAGCTGCCTTCTTGAACCGCTGCAGTCCGTGTGGTGAAGGTTCTCCCACAGTACTGTTAGGAAGGGACTTCCAGGATTTTGACCCAGCGACAATGAAGGACCGGCGATATATTTCCAAATCGGGATGGTGTGTGACTTGGAGGGGAACATGCAGGTGGTGTTGTTCCCATGTGCCTGCTGCCCTTGTCCTTCTAGATGGTAAAGGTTGCAGGTTTGGGAGGTGCTGTCAAAGAAGCCTTGGCGAGTTGCTGCAGCGCATCCTGTGGATGGTACACATTGCAGCCACGGTGCGCCGGTGATGAAGGGAGTGAATGTTTAGGGTGGTGGATGGGGTGCCAATCAAGCTGGCTGCTTTGTCCTGGATGGTGTCGAGTTTCTTGAGTGTTGTTGGAGCTGCACTCATCCAAGCAAGTGGAGAGTATTCCATCACACTCCTGACTTGTGCCTTGTAGATGGTGGAAAGGCTTTGGGGAGTCAGGAGGTGAGTTACTCGTTGCAGAATACCCAGAGCCTCTGACCTGCTCTTGTAGCCTCAGTATTTATATGGCTGGTCCAGTTAAGTTTCTGGTCAATGGTGACCCCCAGGATGTTGATGGTGGAGGATTCGGCGATGTTAATGCCATTGAATGTCAGGGGGAGGTGGTTAGACCCTCTTTTGTTGGAGATGGTCATTGCCTGGCACTTGTCTGGCGCGAATGTTACTTGCCACTTATCAGCCCAAGCCTGGATGTTGTCCAGGTCTTGCTGCATGCGGGCACGGACTGCTTCATTATCTGAGGGGTTGCGAATGGAACTAAACACTGCAATCATCAGCGAACATCCCCATTTCTGACCTTGTGATGGAGGGAAGGTCATTGATAAAGCAGCTGAAATGGTTGGGCCTAGGACACTGCCCTGAGGAACTCCTGCAGCAATATCCTGGGGCTGAGATGATTGGCCTCCAACAACCACTACCATCTTGCTTTGTGCTAGGTATGACTCCAGCCACTGGAGAGTTTTCCCCCTGATTCCCATTGGCTTCAATTTTACTAGGGCTCCTTGGTGCCACACTCTGTCAAATGCTGCCTTGATGTCAAGGGCAGTCACTCTCACCTCACCTCTGGAATTCAGCTCTTTTGTCCATGTTTGGACCAAGGCTGTAATGAGGTCTGGAGCCAAGTGGTCCTGGAGGAACCCAAACTGAGCATCGGTGAGCAGGTTATTGGTGAATAAGTGCCGCTTGATAGCACTGTCGACGACACCTTCCATCACTTTGCTGATGATTGAGAGTAGACTGATGGGGCGGTGATTGGCCGGATTGGATTTGTCCTGCTTTTTGTGTACAGGACATGCGTGGGCAATTTTCCACATTTTCGGGTAGATGCCAGTGATGTAGCTGTACTGGAACAGTTTGGCTCGAGGCACGGCTAGTTCTGGAGCACAAGTCTTCAGTACAACAGCTGGGATGTTGTCGGGGCCCACAGCCTTTGCTGTATCCAGTGCAGTCAGCCGTTTCTTGATATCACGTGGAGTGAATCAAATTGGCTGAAGACTGGCTTCTGTGATGGTGGGGATATCGGCAGGAGGCCAAGATGGATCATCCACTCGGCACTTCTGGCTGAAGATGGTTGCAAACTCTTCAGCCTTGTCTTTTGCACTCACGTGCTGGACTCTGCCATCATTGAGGATGGGGATGTTTACAGAGCCTCCTCCTACCGTTAGTTGTTTAATTGTCCACCACCATTCACAACTGGATGTGGCAGGACTGCAGAGCCCATTCCACCATTCTGCCCATGTCCTCTTGATGTTTATTACTATCCTCCTCACTGATAACTGCACTTCCAGGTTTTGTGTCATTTGCAAATTTTGAAAATGCGCCCTGTACACCCAAGTCCAGGTCATTAATATATATCAGAAAAGTACTGACCCCTGGGGAACACCACTATGCACCTTCCTCCAGTCCAAAAAACAACTGTTCACCACTGCTCTCTGGTTCCTGTCAGTTAGCCAATTTTGTATCCATGCTGCCACTGCCCCTTTTATTCCAAGGGCTTCAATTTTGATGACAAGTCTATTACGCGGTTCTTTATCAAATGTCTGTTGAAAGTCCATATATACAACATCAACCGCACTGCCCTCATCAAATCTCTCTGTTGCCTCATCAAAAAAACTCAATCAGGTTAGTTGCTTTTAACAAATCTGTGCTGGCTTTCCTTCATTAATCCACACTTGTCCAAGTGACTGTTAATTTTGTCCCATAACAACATAAGAAATAGGAGCAGGAGGAGGCTATACGGCCCCTCGAGCCTGCTCCACCATTCAATCAGATGAAAGCTGATCTTCAACTTCAATTCCACTTTTCCTCCCGATCCCCATTTTCCTTTTCCCTGGAGTCCAAAAATCTATCCATCTCAGCCTTGAATATATTCAATCACTCTGCATACACAGCCCTCTGGGGTAGAGAATTCCAGAGATTCACAGCCCTCTGCATGAAGAAATTTCTCTTCATCTCAGTATTGAATGGCCGACCCTGTACCCTGCGATTATGCCCCCTAGTTCTAGACTCTCTAGCCAGGGGAAACAATCTCTCAGCATCTACCCGTTTCTAAAAGCTTCCCCACCACTGAGGTTAAACTGACTGGCCTCTAGTTGCTGGGTGTATCCTTACACCCTTTTTTGAAAAAGGGTGTAACAAGGGTGAAAAAGGGTGTAACATTTGCAATTCTCCAGTCCTCTGGCACCACCCCCGTATCTAAGGAGGATTGGAAGATTATGGCCAGCACCTCTGCAATTTCCACCCTTACTTCCCTCAGCAACCTGATCAAGTGGCTTATATACTTTAAGCATAGCCAGCCTTTCTAGTACCTCCTCTTTATCAATTTTCACCTCATCCAGTATCTCAACTCCTCCCCTTTGGCAGCATCTTCTTCCTTGGTAAAGACAGGTGCAAAGTACTCATTTAGTACCTCAACCATGCCCTCTGCCTCCATGCGTAGATCTCCTTTTTGGTCCCTCATCAGCCCCACCCCTTCTCTTACTACCCGTTTACTATTTATATGCCTGTAGAAGACTTTTGGATTTCTTTCTATGTTAGTTGCCAGCCTATTCTCATACTCCCTCTTTGCCCCTCTTATTTCCTTTTTCACTTCTCCTCTGTACTTTCTATATTCAGCCTGGTTCCCACTTATATTATCAACCTGACAACAGTCATACACCCCCTTTTTCTGCTTCATCTTACTCCCTATCTCTTTCGTCATCCAGGGAGCTCTGGCTTTGGTTGCCCTACCTTTCCCCCTCGTGGGAATGTACCTGGACTGCACCCGAACCGTCTCCTTTTTAAAAGATGAATTCCCAGGAATCTTTATGAGTACCTCTTAGACAAAATGGAATTTGTGAATGCATTCAATTGAAATTGTATCTGCAAATAGATTGTACTTGTAAAATTTCCTAATGGGATCATAGTTTTCTTTTTTTAATATATTCAGCTATGAAAATAATTAGTTCCACTTTACGCATATGTCTTAGATTAGAAATTGGATTGCATTTCCTATATATACAGAATACAATATTCCTGGGGCAGCAGCAAGTAAAGAGTATAATGTGTGACAGCCTCTTCATATTTTTTGACCTTCATAATCATTGTTCTTCAGGGTTCTAATCCCTTGAAGAAATATTGAGCCAGACTAAACTGTTTGCATTCCTTCGGGTGAAATTGCTGCATTTAATGAACTCCGCTCCACGGCTCGCTCTGGTTATCACGTGCAAATCTGACTTATAAACCTCTTATTACAGTCCTCAAATCTCTTTGTGTCCAGATGTGATAATCCATAGGGCAGTGCAAACACTGTGTGTAAATTCTGTTCATGTACAGTGACAAATGTAAATTCCAGGAGCATTGTTGCACAAGCCCTTCATATACCTCTTAAAAAAAAAAGTGTATAGCAAGTTTTGGGAGAGAATGCAATCCTTTTCGGTGCTATGCCATCAGTCAAACACTGTGAGGGAACGGTTTGCTGAATTCACCAATGGTACTGCTTAGGCAGATATATGTCTCCCTCTCACCGCTGCCCGATTCTTCCATTGAACGCTAACGGCCTGAATATTTATGTGTCCAACTAATTATGAAGTGAAACTGACCACGTACACATTTTAAGATTCCCAGCATGCCAACCTTTTATTGAAATTATTCTATTTGAAATCCTTGGAATAGTGCAGACAAGTGCCAAAACAATTCATTTCACTGCTAGTGCTTTCCTCAGGGAAAACTAGAAAATGAATCATTGTAATAAAGTCACGGTGATAGCTGTAAAAACAAAGCAGAGTTTTTTTAGTTTCTTTAATCTTCTCTACTCCCTCTTTTCCCTCTTCTATGACCATTTTTTCTTCAACAAAATGGCCGCTAAATTGGGCCGTGTAGCGCCGGTTGCTTTGGCACTACGCAGCCTCCCAAAGTGCCAAGGTGGCGTCTTGGCTGCGCATGCACGTTTCCAGCATGACGTGCGCCGGAGGCCATCTTGGTATAGGAATTAACACAGGCACAGATAACGAACGCTGGAAGCATGTAAAGTAAGGAAAAAATGGATACAATCAGTGTGCAACACTGCTTTAAAGTGATAGACACCATTTTGGGTCTTAACACTCAAGTCAACGCACAGTCTTAACCCCAACCATCTGAACGTGTCTTAGAGTGCCTGGAGGACCCACAACAGCACTATTTAAAGGGACCATGCAGGATTTACAGGTTAGTGGCTGGATTATTGCTTCTGGCTGCCGAAACATTTGTACCTGTTTTTGGAGGTCTCCTATACTTGAATACTAGGACTAGGGAACATAGCCTAACATTTAGAGCCAGGATGTGCAGGAGTGAAGCTAGGAAATGCTTCTACATGCAAAGGGTGGGAGAAGTTTGAAACACTCTTCTGCAGTTGATGCAAGCTCACTTGTGAATTCGAAATCTGAGATTGATAGATTTCTGTGAACCAAGGGTATTAAGGGATATGGGGCTAAAGCGGGTATATGGAGTTAGGTCACAGATCAACCATGATCTCATTGAATGGCGGAACAGGCTCAAGGGGCTAAATGCCACTGCCACTTGCTGCCTCCTGATATGCGCCACCTTCTCCTGCAAGAAAGCGGGACGTGTGTCAGTGGGTGTTTGGGTGATGTGGCTGTCATGGTTGAATAGCTGCCAGTGTATGTGGCCCGTGAGTTGTGGGTGGGTGGCTTGCAACAGTGGTAATGTGTAAGGGTGAGAGGAAGCATCTGATTGGAAGAGTCGAGTACTGATGGAAAGAGTTTGTTTGTATGTGGGTGATGAGGGTGTAGTGCGTGGAGCAGTGGATGCCGCTAGTGCTGCAGTTGGTAGGAGACACCACTTGACAGTTGACCTCACTCACCTTGACCACTCATGTCAAAGCTTTAAACTTCTTTCTGCACTGCATCCATGTTCGTGGTGCTGTGCGCTTGACATTGACTTCATCCCCCGCTGCCTCTCACTGCCTTTTGGGTATATGTCTGGAGGACCTCTTGCCCCCGCCCCCCCTCCACCCCCCTGACCTCCCTCCCCCCCCCCCCTCCACCACGGATATAGGATGTCCCTCCTTCTGTCCACCTCTTGCACCAAAGCCTCTAGTGTATCAGCAGAGAACCTTGGTGCACACACTCTCGCAGGCCTGGTACCAAGTCAGATCGGCAGATTGATGAGGTCTGGCATGCAGATTGGAGAATGTGGGATTTAGTGGTACACAACCTTTATTCAATGTTTTAACATAACTCATCAGTGTGTACACATAGGGACAGGACCTGCATCTGTGTTTTACGTGTGTGATGTCTGATCTCAGTTCAGATGCCATGCAGACAGCAGACTGTTATTTTCAGTAAATAACAGCTACCTTTAAGAGATTTCTAACAGGCAGTCTGCCTTTATGAGAGTGGAGCTTCCCCCTGCTGGTGGAAAGTGCGAATTGCATGGAATCCTCACTCCGCTGATTTCCAACGCAGATTGCAGGTTCGTCCTCAGGCTTGACGAAAGTCTCGTCCTGCCTGCGCAGGGGCCATTGGGCATAGGGTAACAGCGGATCATGCTACCCCCGCCCAAAAACAGGCACTATCCAATTTTTTCCCCCTATATCTTCAGATACTATAGTCAAACACATAAGAAATCTTCTGTAAAACACCATTCTTTGCCTTAAGATGGGTAGGTGAGAAAATGGCAAATGACACTAATAGAACCATAGGCAACAAAGGCCCCAAATTTACTCAAGGGCACTGCTGAACTCCTACCATAACTCTGGCAGAATCTCTGTCTGACCCTCACAAGACCAGTGATACCAAAAGGGGTGGAGCTACAAATTTCCACTTCCCTGTCTTGGAAGGGGCCCTGCATGTGCCAGGAGTCTTGTACACCAAGATAGAAGAGATGTACCAGCCTTCCAATGAGGGCATATGGTCCCCACTGGAGGAAAAGGGGGAGAGATGAGTGGAGTGGCTGGACTTTCAAAGAACAGGTTATATATTTAACAAAAAAATTGGATCAGCCTTCTTATATAAAGGGCAGGGTGGGAGCTGAATGGTGTCTCGGGAGGAGTGGGGGGAAATTAGCCAGTCCTCCAATCGTAGGCAGTCATTGGACTTTCCAGCTTCATTGGGCAGGCAGGCACACAAGATGTACCTGTAGTGGCACAAATGCTTACCAACCCCATGCAAATGAGGAGTCCTTTCACTGATCCTGCAAACTCCAACAGGGTCAGTGCAGGAGGGCGCCAGCAGGCGTGATCCCAACGTGAAGACCAGGGTTGCAGTCTGCAGATTTTCAGAGTCCTTCACATGAGCTTTTTATGTAGGTGCATACCTTGGAGCTGTGTCTCCCTGCAATTTTCTAAAAATACAATCAGAACTGACAGAACATGAAGAGTGTAGGGCTGCTGCCTATATGTAACTGGTCCAAGCAGCTTAACACACCTCAGAACACGCACATTTCTTTGAAAAAGCCCCAGATCCCCTCTCAGCAGGGAGGAAAACAAAGTTTTCAGCCAATTATATTTTCCACCTACATATTGTGTGACCTGCTGTACCCCCTTTATCTACTTGGTTACCAGATAAATAATGTTAGCATGATTTTGAAAAATAAGTACTATTTTGATGGTTTAGCCATAAGGGTTAATGACTGTGTTCACATTCTTTGACACCAGTCTGGTAGAAATTTACAAAATAAAACATCCATTGACTAATAAAGGGTCGATACCTTCATTGGTAGGGTTTAAAGAATTCTGGGGGTACAATGTGTATGTATTTGCTCAGACAACATGAACATTCCAGAAAGCAGTTAGCAGAAACCAGTTTGAATTTGATAATCTCTTCTTAAAAAGAGATAGAATGTGAAATTTTATTAATGATTTGGAACAGGTCAGACCCCTGATTCTGTCACACCCACGTGAATTCAGAGAGCACAATACAATGATTGGGGGCTAATTATTAAACCTGGCCACACTAACCCAAACACAGTGGTGAGAAAGATGCAAATTTAGGTCTGTAAGGAATTTAATCTGTTTATGGAAACTATTATCTGGTGAGAACACAAGACAAATATGTCAAGGAACAGCTTGAATACAGTATAATACAGAAGCAAGTAATTTTTTCCCTTTGGGACCAAGAAAACTAGCCTGACTGCTCTGCCATACTTGATCGTGTTCAAGGGACACTCCATTAACTGAACCAGTCACTATGTCATGAGTCAGTAAGGACAATCCATGTACTTGAGACCTGCGGATACAAAATGTAGGATAGTTAAGACATGAAACTAAGTTACCAGAGGATGCTAAACTATGTTAATTTGTATAGTATAAGGATGTATGACATTCAGTGAAGTAAGTTGTACAGTAGTAAACCAACATCACTAAAACAGAGTATTTGGTCATTATCGCATTGCTGATTGTGGGATCTTGCTGTGCGCAAATTGGCGCCACATTTCCTACATTACAACAGTGACTACACTTTCAAAGTACTTAATTGGCTGCAAAGCACTTTGGTGCATCCTGAAGCCCTGAAAGGTGCTATATAAATGCAAGTCTTTCAAGTCTTTCTTTTTAGTAAGTGGAAAGCTCAACCTGAATCTGTAACATGAAGCAATACAATCCAGACCTGCCTGCTAATAAAGTTCAAGAATATTAAGAGCTGTCAAGGGAGGTTAGTGTGCAACGATCAGGTCACAAGTGTGGACTGGATTCCAACTTGGATCCCTGTGCTTCCTTCCTGCCCAATGGCTCCCTAATGGGCTGGGCAAGTTCCCAGATCCACTATGTGTGGAAAGCAGGTATTAACCTTTGACCCATCTCTGTGGTGCAGCATGAAACTATGGTGTCAAGCTGTCTTGACCTGGATCAAAGAAATGTGCATGTCCGAGTCGCAGCCCCATGCTCTTCACTTCAGTCAGATCTATTGTATTTATCGCAGAACAAAGTTATTGTAAAGGAATTGGTTTAGTTTTAATCTCCAGTATAAGAGAATCAGTCACGTATTACTTCCCTTGTTGTAGTCGAGTCCCTGCAAAAGTCTTTTGAAGGAAAAAAGGTCGAAAGACTTAGAAATTAAGGACAATTTTATGGAATTTAAAATCTCAGTTCTATTTAGTGAAACTGTAAATATACCCCCCCCCCCCCACAGCATGCATTTATATTAAACAAATGCTTAACAATCCCAGTAATTCAGCTAGATAGATTCATGGTCCCTCAGAGCTAAGAGATTTTTCTTTTTTCTGATGCACTCCATCCGTTTCCAACTTATCTGTGATCGTTTTTTAATCTGCCCTTCAAAACTTCCAACTAACTCTCACAGTTAAAAGCACTGACTCATAAATTGTATCTGCTGTTGAATTGGTCATTAATACTGTTGTCATACGTCACCACCAAATGCAGTGTGGAAAGTGTATCACTTTTGAAGCAGTAAATCTGAGTCGTGACAGAAGAGCCAAAGTTCTGTCCCATTATTCAGAAAACTGGCAGGGCTCAGTAATGTGGAGATTCTCACAGCTCTCCTTCCTGTCCTTCAACATTCCAGGTAAAGGCTATTTTGGATGAGATAATGGAGAAGTTGCCAGAGGAGTTTAACATCTTGGACCTGATGGGCAAGATGGAGGAGCGGACACCCTACATCGTGGTGGCTTTTCAGGAGTGCGAGCGAATGAACATTCTTACATCGGAGATCAAGCGTTCACTTAAGGAGCTGGACTTAGGATTGAAGGTACATTGTAAAACATCCCAAAGGATAAATCATATTATTTGGTATTTAGGATTGGGAAAATAAAGGAAAACAGATTTATGAAAATCATCAATTTCTTTAGGATCTTAATAAGCCTGGGATTACTGAGGGAAAACTCTGAACAATGTTCCATTAAGATAATTGTTAATGCTTGAATGATTAATTACTAAGCAGCATTTTTCTTGCCACAGAAGAATTTTAAAAGTGCTTATAAAGAAAGGACTTACATTTATATAGTACCTTTCATGACTTCAGGATATACCAAATAACTTTGCAGTGAATTAATTACTTTCCAAGTATAGTAACCATTGTTATATAGGCAAACATGGCAGCCAATTAGTGCACAGCAAGGTCCCACAAACAGCAATGAGATAAAAGACAAGTTAATCTGATTTGAGGCATAAATGTTGGCCAGAACACCAGGAGAACATCCCCCGGTCTTCTTCAAATAATGCCATGGATCTTCTATGTCCACCTGAGCAGGCAGACAGAGCCTTGGTTTAACATCTCATTTTGAAGACGGTACCTCCGACAATGAAGCACTCCCTCAGTACTGCACTAAATTGCTGAATTCCTGGAGTGGGGATTCACCTCACAGCTTCTGAGGCGAGAGTACTAAGCTGAAACTCATGTTTAATACCCTCTTTGATTTGTGCTAAAAGCCACTGTGAAGAAACTTGTGCTGCTTAAAAAATTTAAATCTATTTGCAATGCATTTGGCTACCGTTTGGACGCCAGCCAAGCAGAACCACGTTTGCAGTGTTTGGCTGCTGCCTGGCTGGAACATAAGCTGTCCTGTTTAGGAGGCAGCTCTGTGTGTGCCCAGACACATGTGGGGACAGTTCGGAATTTAAATATTCAGAGAATGTAGAAGGCTGAATTGCTGCTGTCTAAAAATTTTACTTAAGGTCAGGTAAGTTTACAAAGTGTCCAAGGTGGGGCTGAACAGACCCCGTAAGCACATTGCAAACCAGATTTGACACAACACTGAATTTATATTCCATGTAGTCTCAAACCGAAGCTGTGTGAGACTGTATCCTCCAGGTGGTCTCACGACACTTCCTTCCAAAGTCCGGTTCAGATGTGCACTGCCTGTTTAGTGCCAGTGCAAAGATGCTTACACTACATTTACAACAGAAATTCACCTTAGAATAATTTCTCACTAGATATTTTTGTTTTGAGAATTCCTACCCAAGGTTATTGGAATTGTTTAGGGATGAACTGGTTTATCTGGAACACCAGTTACTTCATGTTTAGCTCTGCTGTGTGCACAATACTGGTTACCTATGAATTCTACACTGACAATGGACTCAGTTGTAGAAACATTGGCCTTGATATCAACCACCCCCCATCACAATGGACAGGAGAGGGTCGGGGTGGGGTTAAAAAATAAAAATCGGGGAACGCCTCCCCAACCTGCCGCGTACGCGCCTGCCACCATTTTTACGGCAGCGGGTTGCGAGGCGTGCGTTTGTCCCGTCTTGGAGAGGTGGAACACTTTATTATCATACCTAAATCAGGCTCCTGCAGTGGAGTTGGGAGCCTGATTTAAATGTAACAATTGTCAGATGGGTTTCCCCGGGCTTGGGAAACCCGGCAACGAAATGGAGGGAGAGCAGTCGGCTCAAGCAGGTGAGTGCTTTTCGTGGGCCAGGAGGAGCAGCAGTGCTCCCCATGGCTCCTCAAGGAAGCCTTCGACCTCCCTACTGCCAATCGCGGCCTCTCCTCGCTGTCAAAATCGGCGATCCCCACCCCCCCCCCCCCCACACTACCAAGCCCCGATCTCGAGCCTCCTGCCGGGCACTGACCCCTCCCCCACTCCCCTCACCACCAAGCCCCGATCTCTCCTCCCGATTGCCGGGCTCCAACCCCTGCTGGTTTTCTGGCCAAATTTGAGGCCAAGGACAATACAAATAGACATGAACCTGATGCTCTGAGTCAATCATTTCCACTAATTTTTTCCTTACTACTTAGGGAGAACTGACCATGACTAGTGACATGGAGAATCTGCAAAATGCCATCTTCTTCAATCAAGTACCAGATTCTTGGAATACACGGGCCTACCCTTCAATGGCTGGACTAAGCAACTGGTTTGTTGACCTCCTTAGCCGCATTAAGGAACTGGAAACCTGGACATCTGACTTCGCCCTCCCTGCTGCAGTGTGGCTTGCTGGCTTTTTCAACCCACAGTCTTTCCTCACGGCCATCATGCAGTCTATGGCCAGGAGGAATGAGTGGCCGTTAGACAAGATGTGTCTTCAGTGCGATGTTACAAAGAAAAACCGCGAGGATTTTAGCAGTCCGCCTCGTGAAGGTGCCTATGTACATGGTCTGTTCATGGAGGGTGCACGCTGGGATTCTCAGGTACTCAACAGATTTTCTCTCGTTGGCTCTAAATAATTTTTAAATCTCTTCAATTTTTGGGAGCAGATTAGTAGGTTAGGAACTAAATCCATACTATTTGGAAGTTCAAGACGTGTGTTCTGATTGAGATAGATAGATTTTTGGACTCTGGGGAATCAAGGGATATGGGGGTCAGGCGAGAAAGTGAAGTTGAGGTGGAAGATCAGCCACGATCTTATTGAATGGCGGAGCAGGCTCGAGGGGCCATATGGCCTACTCCTGCTCCTATTTCTTATGTTCTTATGTTTAGGTGTTCTAGCCTGCTAATATTGGCCTGGAATTCCCTGCAGATTTGCACCATGGCACATGAACATCTCAGAGCCAAATGTCCCAGCAAATTATGGCGTAAGTAATTTCAACCATTGTTTATGCCACTCCATAATTCCCTGAGACTTTTGCGCCGCTCCGCCGTTTCCCTCACCAAAACAGTTGAACAGCTAATTATCATAGGACTGCCCCCATTTAAAATCAATGGCAAGATCAAGTCTGCTGAATTAAAGCGACTGAGATCGCCACTGTCACTTTGATCGTTGCAGAATGGTGCTGGTGGACTGAGTATACAGGAATCATAAGAGGGACCCGTTTAAAAAAGGCAACATCGCTTCTGGGCATTATAATACAGTTGTTATCTCAATTCAAAATTTTCTTCATCCGATTGATTAAAGCAGAGCCCACATTTTTGAAGGTTTACTGTAAAGCAAAAATGAACGTTATTTATACTTATTTCTCACACTGCTGCATACTGCAATCGAAAAAAGTAGGATAATCCAAGAAACACTGTGAAATTGTCTCTTGGGGTGACTCTTTTCTGCATTGTTTCTGAAAAGGCTTTCTGATGTCAATCACGGGTAAAGTACAGCACTCTTCATAAAATCCACAGCTCCCACTCATAGCCTCATGACACAGTGTGAGAGTTACAGAACTGTTTCTTCTTGTGACACTTATTCAATATTTATTCCAGTTGATATCTTTTAGCAATTTACTGCCGGTTATCAATAAATAATCACATAAATTAGGTTGAAATTCCCACAGAAGTCAACAGGCAAAGTTAATTCTTAACTATCCATTGGCCGTGCTGCTCCTAACCCGCCACTATGCTCACTGCGGCGTATTCTAATTAATTTTCCAACAAATTGTGGAGTAAATTCACCACTGGAGGATTCAGGAGCACAACGATTTAACTTATGGTGATCATCGCCGATATTGCCACCACAGAGAATTCCGGGCCAATATATATTTGAAACACTTTAATTTATTAACTGGCCTGTTTGATGGACCATCCATTCAAGTGATTAAAAGCTCATGTTCCATCCAGCTGCTCTACCTATTGTAGGGTTCGTGGCTTACTTGGACAGGTTCCTTTTTGAAAAATAAACAGAAAGGACAAAATAGGTGACAGGATCTCAAGTTTCAATCTATATACTGCAGTACCATAAGAAGCTGATGCATCAGTTAGACAATATGACGCACTGGTCTGTCAATCTGTCAGTACAGCAATCTTTGGAACAATGAGACATCAATAATTCAAGCTCAGCATCTAAATCATAAACAGCAATGGAGTGTAGAACATAAAAAAGTCTCGGGAATATGGTAGATGTACCCCTAAATGATACACAACGCAGGAATCCAAACAAGGGGTTCTTGTAACATCATAAACTATGAAACCAATGCCAAATAGTCTATGGATGTCAGTTGAGCTCTAGAGTTGCTGTTGTGCCTTGCATTCACTTGGAGGTAGCCATTATTGCCTATATGTTAATCCAAAATGTGTTCAAGGGTAATTTAAGGCTCACTGACAATATGGCCAGGATTCTCCTCTTCAGGGTGGAGTTCTGGCAAAGCAAGATTTTTGCCTGACTCTCTGAATCTGCCCCAACCCTGACCCATTTTCCTGGCTCGGGGGTCATCAGTTGTGCACAGCAGGCTCCTGGAGGGAGTCCCACCGCCACGAGGGAGCCCATTCGTACAAAGAGCAGAATGCCAACAGTACTGCTGTAGCACCAGAAGAGCCAGTGAGGGACCTAAAGTGGTAGAAGCTCCCCAAAGATCAGAGGAGATGTCCCACTGAAGGCCTCGGCCAAGACTATGGACCTCACCAGATAAATGTTGGAGGTCAAACTGGAGGGAAGAGTGGCTGCTACAAGGCCCTTTCTCTCCACAGGGACAAATCAGGGCCATTACCACTACTTCCAGGGGCCATATTGTGTGGAGGTAACAGGAAGACAGGAAGAAAATCACTGAGCACCCAGGCCCAGCACTTCCTGATCACCATTTACATGTGACAGAGGCTAGCAGCGTTCTTGGGCAGGAAGAGGGAAATACGGGTTAGGCAGTGTCAGTGGCCTATAACTATAGTGTTAGTGTAAAAGGATTCCAATTGGCACTGACACTGCGGTATAGTGTAAATGTAGTCTGAATCCAGAGTCAAGGCCTGATATGTTACCCAAGCTAAGAGGTAGTCTCATTCTGCTTCACTTTGGAATCAGGACAGACCTTAACACACAGTTTTGACGACACAAGTTTAGTATCGGTGTGAAGCTGAAATTGTTCTGCACTGACATTAAACTTTCCATGAGAATTCATTGTAAATGAGAAGAGTTTGAAGGATTTAGTAACAGGTTGGGGAGGGGCTTTGATCTATGAAAAAGGGATGGTATTATTGGGCCTTAAGATTCTTAAGCTGAAAGTGCAACAGTTGCTTTTCTAGGACTGTATCCCTCGGTGGAGTCGATTCTTCAGTTTTTAATGTAAGCATGGCCGTTTATCTCATGGTTAAACACTGTACACTAAATGTGGAAGATTACATATTTAGAAAAGAAACAAATGGATGTTACTTGACCTTCCATTCTCATTATCTCTGCACAGCATTCAGCATCCAAAAGATTTTATTTATTCATTCTGCGGTATACAGATTAGCAAAATTCCTCTGAGGGACGCAGTATGGAATGTGATATTTGGGAGCACTTAGCAAACAGTGCACAGCAACAGCAGCATTTCATATCGGGTAGCAGGTTAAATATTCATGTACATTGATGGAACCTTGCATTGCTGCTTTTTTTAAAAATCAAAGCTTAATAAGACAAAACAACTTATTATGCAAAGAAATACCTGGTTCTTGCTCAGGGAATTAATATTCTCAATTCCCAAGCAATACAAAATTTACCTCTACAAATAGACTGTTAGCCAGCAAATGCTGAGTATAAACATTGGACTGGTCGATGGTAGGGTAATTCGGCATATAGCTGACAGCAGACAAGGCAGCTTTGGCGTTGTGTCGTTAACACTGAGCAATGTCCTTCATGTCACCTTTCATCCATTCTTTTCCCAAGTCCAATTTATACCATCTTTCATTTTTTAAAATTGAAACATTGTCCTGATTGCTGTCTTTTGACAAATTACTGTGGCGCTTAAAACCAAATGTTTGGACACTGTTACCAGTAGATTATATCAGATCGTTTTATTGTATTATTTCATGTCATAATTGGTGAACGTAATTCTTAGCTTTTTGACATTGCCTGTGAAATCAAAATCTTTCCTTGTTTTGTTTGAATTTAGTGGCAGTTATTATCATTGCAGCAATACTCATTCATTGATGAGTCTTCTACACATTAGGGTGAAGCTTATCAGTGCTGCGGATTGAAATATTTTTCAATTATTAGGGCCCAGTATCAGCATCCCAGGACAGGTAGAGCACAGTCAGATGCAGAGTAAAAGTCCCTTGTACTCTTCGCCAACAATGTACCTTAACCCCAAACTCAGAAAAGCACTCTCTACTGTTCCAGTGTAAACTATTCCATTTCTCACAAAGGCCATCTGAGTGAAGATGCAAATTAATACTGAGTTGACAGTGTTGTCTAATTTTAATTTGTTCCAATTAAATAAATCCCAGGGTTTAAATGTGACCTTCTGTTAAGTGCCATCCAGGACCTGCAGCAGATGCATTCCTGTGTAGCAGAGTGACAGGAGGCCGTATTAAAACACCAGCGCTTAGTTTAATGGAAGGAGAAACTATAACATTATTGATTTTTTTTTTCCTCTTACCCACTCAGGGTTTCTAGTATCCTCCTTTCCTATCTTCCACCTTGTATCTCTCTCCCTTACTTCATGCCACTTCAAATGCTATCCAAATGCCTTTTGGCCAATGCTTCTCAAACCTCTTCCATGTTTATGTCTCTGCTAGTAACCCCTCTGACTCACTGCCTTTGTGCCCAAGTCACATCGCCTCATATTTACCATCCAGATCATTTGTTCTCATAAGATATTGTTGCCATGTCCAAGACAAGTTGGGTGGAGGGGGAAACCAAATTTGTACTCAGCTATCTTAATACACAGATCAATGTTTGTGCTTAGTGGCCGAATGACTTCAAAATTCAATTGTCTCATTTATAGATTTTTTTTTTTAACCTACCCTTTGTGGTTCATTGTTTGTTACTGTTCCAGCAGAGGCTGGATCTGCTAAACCTATTGATCAGTGGCTAGAAACCTTGCAAGAAACTGAGCAACAAAACAGTCTCCTGTGTTTGAGTTCTCTGTCATTCTTTGTGATATTCAAACCCCTTGACTGAATGTGGGCAGTGATCCTCACTGAGATTGTTATTGTGTCTGTTCTAGTGTCAGGTTGTTATCCCAGATTTCCTTGCTGGCCTGAGATGGAGTGACTGTGATCTCTCTGGAAGTACATACGATTCCTCCAATGCTTGGAGTCACCTACCACTCCACATTCATGCCACTTCCTGATCTCCAATTCTAAATTCATGAATGCTGCCTATGTGTCTGAAAGTTAATACTTGCAAAAAAGTTGTTTGATAGCCATTGATGGGAATAGGCAGGATTTATCCTCCCACCCCCAAACACATCAAACACAGAGATAGAGTTAATGACAAAATGGTCCCTCAGCTTCTCAGGGAGCAGCTCCTCAGACGTTCAGACTCTTCTTGTGTTTTGTACCTCCAATTGCCTTTAGTCTAGTGCACGAGTTGATATTAAACTGGCCATTTCCCAATGACAGGAATGTTGAAACTATGGTCTGTGGATCACCTGCAGCCCACAGGTGCTGAGCTATCTAGCCCCCAAAGCCCCAGAGACTCACATTCTTGTAGTCTGCTTGTGACACAGAGCTGAAAATTTAAACTGTAATGCCAAATTCTAAACCATTTAAACTTAGTTAGGGAGAAAAAGTACTTTTTATGTGTATTCCTTAGATTTATTTTTTTGTAATTCATTATATGGAGCCTGTGGGGATCCTTGGTTCAAGTCAGTTTTCGAGAGCAATATGTCGAGGAACCAACTAGGGAACACGCTATTTTGTTGTGTAAGTATTGTGTAATGAGACAAGGTTAATTAGTAACCTTATAGTTAAGGATCCTCTGGGCAGAGTGATCATAATATGATAGAGTTTCATATCGAGTTTGAGAGTGATGTAGTTAAATTTGAAACTAGGGCCTTAAATTTAAACAAAGCCAATTACATAGGTATGAGGGGCGAGTTGGCCAAGGTAGATTAGGAAATTAGATTAAAAGATATGATGGTAGATAAGCAATGGCGAACATTTAAAGAAATATTTCATTATTCCCAACGAGTATACTTTCCCTTGAGGAATAAAAACTCCACAGGAAAAGTGATCCAACCGTGGCTAACTAGAGAAGTTAAAGAT
The DNA here is from genome assembly GCF_035084215.1 of Heptranchias perlo. NCBI lineage: Eukaryota > Metazoa > Chordata > Chondrichthyes > Hexanchiformes > Hexanchidae > Heptranchias > Heptranchias perlo. The sequence goes on along the minus strand of NC_090347.1, from coordinate 32,723,773 downwards.
AGTATTAGATTAAAAGAAGATGTTGTCAAAAAGAGCAGTAAGCCTGAGGATTGAGAGGGTTTTAGAAATCAGCAAAAGATGACGAAAAAATTGATAAAATTGAATGAGAGTAAACGAGCAAGAAATAGAAAAACAGATTGTAAGAGCTTTTACAAGTATGTAAAAAGGAAGCAATTAGAGAAAGTAAACAGTAATGGGGAGGTTTTAGAAACGATAATCCGGGACAAAATTAATAGTCATTTGGACAAGTGTGGATTAATTAAGGAAAGCCAGCACGGATTTGTTAAAGGCAAGGCGTGTTTAACTAACTTGATTGAGTTTTTTCATGAGGTAACAGAGAGGGTTGATGAGGACAATGCAATTGATGTTGTGTATATGAACTTTCAAAAGGAATTTGATTAAGTGCCATAAAATAGGCTTGTCAGCAAAATTGAAGCCCATGGAATAAAGGGGGCAGTGGCAGCATGGACACGAAATTGGCTAAATGACAGGAACCAGAGAAAATGGTGAATGGTTGTTTTTCGGACTAGAGGAAGGTATACAGTGGTGTTCCCCAGGGGTCGGTACTAGGGCCACTATTATTTTTGACAGATATTAATGACTTGGACTTGGGTGTACAGGGTACAATTTCAAAATTTGCAGATGACACAAAACTTGGAAGTGCATTAAACAGTGAGGAGGATAGTAATAAACTTCAAGAGGGCACAGACAGAATGGTGGAAAGGGCGAGCACATGGCAGATGAAATTTAACGCAGAGAAATGCGAAGTGATACATTTTGGCAGGAAGAATGAGGAGAGGCAATAAAAACTCAATGGTACAATTCTAAAGGGTGTGCAGGAACAGAGAGACCTGGGAATATATATGCACAAATCTTTGAAAGTGGCAGGAGAAAGGTCGAGAAAGCAGTTTAAAAAAAGCATACGGGATCCTGGGCTTTATAAGTAGAGGCATAGAGTACAAAAACAAGGAAATTACGTTGAACCTTTATAAAACATTGATTCGGCCACAACGGGAGTATTGTGTCCAATTCTGGGCACCACACTTTTGAAAGGATGTGAAGGCCTTAGAGATGGTGCGGAAAAGATTTACTAGAATGGTTCCAGGGATGAGGGACTTCAGTTACGTGGATAGACTGGAGAAGCTGGGGTTGTTCTCCTTAGAACAGAGAGGGTTGAGAGGAGATTTGATAGAAGTGTTCAAAAGTGCTTAAAAAGGTTTAGATAAAGTAAATAAAGAGAAACTGATCCCCTTGGCGGAAGGGTCAACATCCAGAGGACACAGATTTAAGGTGATTGGCAAAAGAACCAAAGGCAACATGAGGAAAAGCTTTTTTATGCAGTGAGTAGTTATGATCTGGAATACGCTGCCTGAAAGGGTGGTGGAAGCAAATTCAATCATGGCTTTCAAAAAGGAATTGGATAAATACTTGAAGGGAAAAGATTTACACGTTGCGGGGAAAGAGCGGGGGAATGGGACTAATTGGATTGCTCTTACAAAGCCGGCACGGGCTTGATGGGCTGAATGGCCTCCTTCTGTGCTGTAACCATTCTATGATTCTAAATGTGTGTCCCTTAGAGGCAGAGACAGGAGAACTTATAATGGGAAATAAGGAAATGGCAGAGATGTTAAATAAATATTTTGTACCTGTCTTTACAGTAGAAGACACAAAAATAAAAGGGAACCAAGGATCTAATGAGAGTGAGAAACTTAAAGTAATTAAGATTGGTAAAGAAAAAGTACTGCAGAAATTCATGGGACTAAAACCCGACAAATCCCCTGGTTTTAAAAGTGTTGAATGCAGAAATAGTGGATGCATTTGTTTTGATCTTCCAGAATTCCCTTGATTCTAGAGTGGTTCCCGTGGATTGGAAGGTAGCAAATGTAACCCCGCTATTCAAGAAAGGAGGGAGAGAGAAAACAGGGAACTATACAGGCCAGTTAGCCTGACATCAGTAGTAGGGAAAATGCTAGAATCCATTATTAAGGACGTAGTAACAGGGCACTTAGAAAATCATAACATGATTAGGCAGAGTTAACACGGTTTTATGAAATGGAAATCGTGTTTGACAAAACCATTAGAGTTTTTTGAGGCTGTAAATAGCAGGGTAGATAAGGGGGAACCAGTGGATGTCGTACATTTAGATTTTCAAAAGGCATTCGATAAGGTGCCACACAAGAGGCTGTTACACAAGACTAGGGCTCATGGGATTGGGGGTAATATATTAGCATGGATTGGGGAGTGGTTAACGGACAGAAAACAGAGAGTAGGAATAAACGGGTCATTTTCAGGTTGGCAGGTTCTAACTAGATGGGTGCTGCAGTGATTGGGCCTAAGCTATTTACAACATATATCAATGACTTAGATGAGGGGATTGAGTGCAATGTATCCAAGTTTGTTGACGATACAAAGCTGGGTGGGAAAGTAAGCTATGAGCAGGATGCAAAGAGGCTGCAAAGGGATATAGACGGGTTAAGTGGGCAAGAAGGTGGCAGATGGAGTATAATGTCAGGAAATGTGAAATTATGCACTTTGGTAGGAAGAATAAAAAAGCAGAATGTTTTTTAAAAGGTGTGAGATTAAGAAATGTTGGTATTCAGAGGGATTTGGGTGTCCTAGTACATGAATCACAGAAAGTTAACCTGCAGGTACAGCAAGCAATGAGGAAGGCAAATGGTATGTTAGCCTTTATTGTAAGCGGGTTGGAATATAAGAGTAAGGAGGTCTTGTTGCAATTATAGAGGGCTCTGGTGAGCCCACACCTGGAGTACTGTGTACAGTTTTGGTCTCCTTGCCTAAGGAGGGATATACTTGCCTTCGAGGGGGTGCAATGAAGGTTCATTAGATTGATTCCTGGGATGAGAGATTTGTCCTATGAGGGGAGATTGTGTAGAATGGGCCTATATTCTCTGGCGTTTAGGTGAATGAGGGATGATCTCATTGAAACGTATAAAATTCTTAGAGGGCTGGAAATGTTAGATGCTGAGACGCTGGGCCCGATATTACCATGGCGGCGGGTTCGCAGGTTAATGATGCCTCACTCCAGCTCTTATTGGATGGGGTGAGGAGGAGGGGGAGGACAGAGATCTTCCCCCCGGGGGGCGGGAGGAAACGGCCTGCCTCTGCCACCAAGAAGGCCTGGCTCGAGGTGGCAGAGGAGGTCACCTGCACCACCAACATATCGCCCACCTGAATACAGTGCAGGAGGCGCTGCAATGACCTAAGTAGATCAGCCAAAGTGAGTACACTTACTCATTCCCCTACACTCCGTCTGCCACATCACTGCCCTCACCCCACATCTCCTTCTGCACAGCCAACACTACTCTGTCACATCACCCCTCACACCCACTCAAACCTCATCCTCATCTTCACAGCACTTACTCACCTCGCCAGTACTCATCCCGCCACTACCACTCAACCCAATCCTCATACAATTTCATGGCTCTATCTCATACTCACCCTCTCATGCATCTCTTTCATGGTCAGCCTCACTCAACCTTCCACTACCTGTGCTGCAGCTACAGGGCATGCATCACATATGTGCAGTAGGAAGCGTAAGGCATTCGTGTCGTGAGCATGAAGGGGATGCACAAGGGTGTTTGAGGGTTTGTCACGGTTTATACTTCTATTTAATTTCTGACCAACTCACATTACACATTATATTGGCACCACTACTGCCACGTCTTTGCAAATCTTGTCTGGTTTGTGCAATAATGCCCTTTCCTGAGGATCACAATGAAGACCCACAACTGATGCCACCCATTGTGTCACTGCAGAGTGGGTGTAGGTGTATTTGCAGGGCTGTTTTGTGCAGACGACTAAGAGACGTCAGCAATGTCCCCGGTGGCACCCTGGAAGGATGCGGAGGAGAAGTTGTTGAGGGCAGTGGTGACTTTGCCAGCGACAGGTAAGAAGATGTGCTCGGGCCAACAAGGAGCAGCTCGGCATGAAGGAGGCTGCAGATGTCCACGACTACATGTCGAGTGACTCTGAGCCTCCGTGTGCACTGCTGCTCAGAGAGGTCCAGGAAGCTGAGCCTCGGTCTGTAGACCCTGTGGCGAGGGTAATGCCCTCTGCGACGCATCTCTCTCTGCCGTTGCCCTCCCTCCTGCTGTGCAGGTGGATGTGTCACAGCACTGTGTTGTGGAGCTCCATGTGTCAGAGGTAGACGGCGTGGCTGGCGAGGCTGGTGATGCTGTTCGCCCTCCGAGGAGGTCATAACTGCAGCTACGGTGGCCCCCATCCAGAAGATGTACATCTGAGAGGGTCCGCAAGGTAGGTACATGTGTCTGGGCACTGGGTAAGTGTGCAAGTTTGTGAATTTTGTTGTTAGGAGGAGGGTGGTGGAGGCCAAACTTTGTCCAAAGTGACAGAGTGGCCTCCTGCAATGAGTGAGGGTCTCCCCCCCCCAACCTGTCAAATGGACCTTTGCAGCTGCCACAGGCTGATGGCTGCAACACGTCCATTTGAACTGGGAGTGTTTCCCCCAGTACAGGAAACAGTCCCAGTCAGTTGCAAAATCCCATCCCTGCTAAAATAACAGGTCAATCAGGTCTGTAAACAACCTGAAGTACCTGTTCAAGTACTTTAAGTGGCACCCCGCCAGCTTTAATTGCCGGTGGGAGTCCCACATGCGGGGGCTGTGCACGCATGTGAGCGCGTCAGTGGGGAACCCGGAAATGGGGCGGGTTGGAGCCGGGCTCCTGACCCGCCCCGGGAATCCCCGATTTTCGCAGCCCCCCCCACCACGAACGCACCCGATCGCGGGTGCGAAAATCCAGCCCACTGTTTCCTCTGGCTGGAGAGTCTAGAACTAGGGATTATAGTGTCAAGATAAGAGGTCAGCCATTTAGGACCGAGATGAGAAAAAAGTTCTTCGCTCAGAGGGTTGTGAATCATTGGAATTCTCTACCCCAGAGGACTGTGGATGCTCAGTTGTTGAGTATATTCAAGATTGAGATCAATAGATTTTTGGACATTAAGGGAATTAAGGGTTATGGGGATAGGGCAGAAAAGTGGAGTTGTTGTATAATACCAGCCATGATTTTGCTGGATGGCGGAGCAGGCTCGAGGCGCCGGCTGGCCTACACCTGCTCCTATTTCTTATGTTCTTATGTGGCTAGAGGAATGGTGCAAGGGGGAGGGATTCAAATTCCTGGGACACTGGAAACGGTTCTGGGGGAGGTGGGACCAGTACAAACCGGATGGTCTGCACCTGGGCAGGGCCGGGACCGCTGTCCTAGGAGGAGTGTTTGCTAGTGCTGTTGGGGAGGGTTTAAACTAAAGTGGCAGGGGGTTGGGAACCTGAGCAGGGAGAGAGAGGAAAGCGTAACAGGAAGGGACAGAAGGTATGGAGTAATAGGTAAAGTGTTAAAAAAGGAAAAAGCAGGAACTAAGCATCACAAAACAGATTTGAAAGTTCTTTATCTGAATGCACGTAGCATTCGTAATAAAATGGACGAGTTAACGGCACAAATAACTACGTATGGGTATGATCTTGTGGCCATTGCAGAAACATGGCTGCAGGGTGACAACGACTGGGAATTAAATATGCCAGGGTATTTAACAATCAGGAAGGACAGGCAGGAAGGAAGGGGAGGTGGGGTGGCTATGTTAATAAAGGAAGGAATCACTGTAATACAGAGAAATGATATTGGGACAAAGCATCAAGATAATGAAACAGTTTGGGTGGAGATAAGGAATAATAAGGGAAAAAAAACATTAGTGGGCGTAGTATATAGGCCTCCTAATAGTTGCAACTCTGCTGGAAGAAGTATTAATCAGGAGATAGTCGGGGCATGTAATAAGGGAACAGCCATAATTATGGGGGATTTTAATTATCATATTAACTGGACAAATCAAATTGGGCAGAGCAGCCTTGAGGACGGGTTCATTGAGTGCATCAGGGATGGATTTCTTGAGCAGTATGTAACTGATCCTACAAGGGGGCAGGCAACCTTGGACCTGGTCCTGTGTAATGAGTCAGGATTAATTAATAATGTCCTAGTTAAGGATCCCCTTGGAACGAGCGACCACAACATGGTTGAATTCCATATCCAATTAGAGGGTGAGAAGGTTGATTCTCAAACAAGCGTACTGAGCTTGAATAAAGGAGACTATGATGGTATGAGAGCGGAATTGATTAAAGTGGACTGGGAAAATAGATTAAAGGGTAAGACGGTACATGAGCAGTGGTGTTCATTTAGGGAGTTATTTTACAACTTTCAAAATAAATATATTCTACTGAGGAAAAAAGGGTGTAAAAGAAATGACAGCCATCCGTGGCTAAGTAAAGAAATCAAGGATAGTATCCGACTAAAAACAAGGACATATAAGGTAGCCAAACTTAGTGGGAGGATAGAAGATTGGGAATTCTTCAAAAGACAGCAAAAAGTAACTAAAGGATTGATTAAGAAAGGGAAGTTAGATTATGAAAAGAAATTAGCAAAAAATATAAAAACAGATAGCAAGAGTTTTTATAGTTATATAAAAAGAAAAAGGGTGGCTAAGGCAAACATAGGTCCCTTAGAGGATGAGACCGGGAAATTAATGGTGGGAAACATGGAGATGGCAAAAATGCTGAACAAATATTTTGTTTCAGTCTTTACAGTAGAGGACACTAAGAATATCCCAACACTGGACAAACAGGGGACTCTCGGGGGGGAGGAGCTAAATACGATTAAAATCACTCAGGAGATGGTACTCAGTAAAATAATGGGACTCAAGACGGATAAATCCCCTGGACCTGATGGCTTCCATCCTAGGGTCTTGAGGGAAGTGGCAGTAGGGATTGTGGATGCTTTGGTGATAGTTTTCCCAAATTCCCTGGACTCAGGAGAGGTCCCGGCAGATTGGAAAACTGCTAATGTAACACCGTTATTTAAAAAGGGTAGTAGGCAGAAGGCTGGAAATTATAGGCCAGTTAGCTTAACATCTGTGGTGGGTAAAATTTTGGAGTCTATTATTAAGGAGACAGTAACGGAACATTTAGATAAGCATAATTTAATAGGACAAAGTCAGCATGGCTTTATGAAGGGGAAGTCATGTCTGACAAATTTGCTTGAGTTCTTCGAGGATATAACGTATAGGGTGGATAAAGGGGAACCAGTGGACGTAGTGTATTTAGACTTCCAGAAGGCATTCGACAAGGTGCCACATAAAAGATTATTACTTAAGATAAAAAAATCACGGGATTGGGGGTAATATTCTGGCATGGGTGGAGGATTGGTTATCGAACAGGAAGTAGAGAGTTGGGATAAATGGTTCATTTTCGGACTGGCAACCAGTAACCAGTGGTGTTCCACAGGGGTCGGCGCTGGGTCCCCAACTCTTTACAATCTATATTAACGATTTGGAGGAGGGGACCGAGTGCAACATATCAAAATTTGCAGATGATACAAAGATGGGAGGGAAAGTAGAGAGTGAGGAGGACATAAAAAACCTGCAAGGGGATATAGACAGGCTGGGTGAGTGGGCGGAGATTTGGCAGATGCAATATAATATTGGAAAATGTGAGGTTATGCACTTTGGCAGGAAAAATCAGAGAGCAAGTTATTTTCTTAATGGCGAGAGACTGGAAAGTACTGCAGTGCAGAGGGATCTGGGGGTCCTAGTGCAAGAAAATCAAAAAGTTGGTATGCAGGTGCAGCAGGTGATCAAGAAAGCCAACGGAATGTTGGCTTTTATTGCTAGGGGGATAGAATATAAAAACAAGGAGGTATTGTTGCAGTTATATAAGGTATTGGTGAGACCGCACCTGGAATACTGCATACAGTTTTGGTCTCCATACTTAAGAAAAGACATACTTGCTCTCGAGGCAGTACAAAGAAGGTTCACTCGGTTAATCCCGGGGATGAGGGGGCGGACATATGAGGAGAGGTTGAGTAGATTGGGACTCTACTCATTGGAGTTCAGAAGAATGAGAGGCGATCTTATTGAAACATATAAGATTGTGAAGGGTCTTGATCGGGTGGATGCAGTAAGGATGTTCCCAAAGATGGGTGAAACTAGAACTAGGGGGCATAATCTTAGAATAAGGGGCTGCTCTTTCAAAACTGAGATGAGGAGAAACTTCTTCACTCAGAGGGTGGTAGGTCTGTGGAATTTGCTGCCCCAGGAAGCTGTGGAAGCTACATCATTAGATAAATTTAAAACAGAAATAGACAGTTTCCTAGAAGTAAAGGGAATTAGGGGTTATGGGGAGCGGGCAGGAAATTGGACATGAAGCTGAGTTCGGATCGGTCAATGCCCTGTGGGTGGCGGAGAGGGCCCAGGGGCTATGTGGCCGGGTCCTGCTCCGACTTCTTGTGTTCTTTAGATTTGTGGTTGGGATCAGATCAGCCATGATCTTATTGAATGGCGGAGCAGGCTCGAGGGGCCGATTGGCCTACTCCTGCTCCAATTTCTTATGTTCTTATGTTCTTGCACGCACCTCAGGTAGCATAATGTCTGCTTCACCAGTCGCGAACAATGAGATGCAGAGCCGCTCAATCACTTGTCCTGTGACTGCATATATTGCCTATGCACTGGGTATGTTTTTTGACTGTCGCTCTGTACCCCAACCCCCTTCCCTACTGTTGACAATAGCTGGTGGTCAATTTGAAATGGACTTTTCTAACAGCTGTAAGAATCTTTGCTCCAATGTGACCACTTCCCTTTAAGTGGCGACGTACCTTTAACTTGAACCAACACCACAACAGGTCTAGGCTGCACCTGGAATTGTGAATACTTACGCAAATGATCCAGGAAAAATCATGCTATTAGCACACTACACTTCTGGCATGATTTGTACCAGTTCTGGCATTCTGGCTTGAATTTTACTGGGACATGTAAATCTAGCCAAAACTGTCTTCCTTTCAAATAGTCCCTGATTAGTCATATAGAGATAATGAGGGTAATTTTCACCTTCACCATCTCGCAGAGAGGATTGCCCGCCCATTATAAAACCCACCCAATTTTCATCCAATGGGATTAAAGTCGGACGGGCAATCCGTTCTGTCAGATTACTGCCCAGGCAGTGAAGGCGAAAATTCCCCCCACTGAATTTGTTTCTCTCCCTCAGTGTGAAAACACACGTACCTACCTTAATACCTCAAAAAGATGAACCCAGGCAAACACATTTGACTTGATTAATTTCTGATTTACGGGAAGTGACTCTAGCAAAGGCTGGCCGCCTCTTGTCAAAACCGCACATTGGTCAAAATAAAATACGTGTGTATACAATGACAGGAACTGAATTGGCAAATGGCAATATGGAGAGGACCTGTGATGATAGATGTGATGCGAGCAGAGCACTATCATGCCTCAAACAGGAAAATTCAAATGTGCACACTTTTCAGCATTAAATTTTATTTGCCTTTTGTCAGCCCAATTGATTAGCCAATTAAAATTTGTTATATTACGTTTGGTTTAAATCTCCCTGAGAGATAGTTGCATGCCACACTGAAGAAATAATTATCCTGGTAGGTCACCTTTGGCATTAAAAAAAACACTCTGTTCACTTCAGGAGAAGCATGGCTGACATTTATGGGACAGTTACTCATCTGTGATTGGTTGAAAGCGCTGAAGTTTGAATAATGAAGGCAGTTTGAATGCAGCCTGCATTGTATTAGCATGGCAGCTGTTTGCACATCTACAGATTTTTCTGCAGCAATTTATTGATTAGCTTCTTAACAATATTGCAGCTACGCAAATTATATGCAGCGTCACTAAATGATCGGCAATGGAAGACATAGCTATTGCTGATATTGCCATTTCTGACATTCCTGGTCTATTATCTATGACAGGATTCCACTATGTTTTCTTCTGTTGATTTGCTTTTGAATCAGTTTGCTTACTGAGAGACTACTAATCAGCTGGGTTTAAATGAATAAATTGGATCTGATAGTAAAAATAGTACTGATCGTTGAAAGAGGACCAGTGACCTTCCAAAATGTATACTTTCCCCTGGAGACATGAGCTTTCTCTGCAGACACACTTCAAGAAAGAGTCTTGCTAGATTTTGACCCATCTTATTTCTAACCAAATCAAAATGCAGGCTTCTGACATCAGATAATAAAGATTTCAAATTCCCACAGACACGGGATTTGCAATGTAACCACAACTAGCCTCTCTACCTCGAGGATTTCTACAAAGGATCAAAATGTTACTATTTGCTGTCTCCAATTTCAGTTGTATAAATATTTGAAGTGAGATGCACTGCTTTTTTTGCGCTGGTTCTCCCCGATGGCCCAAGAAAAGCTAAGTCAGCTCACTCAAATTAGACTGTGCAGTCCATCAAAAAAATTAGAAAATTCTTGACAGTTTTTTTAACTTAATCTGTAATAGCATTTAATTGAGTTTACAGGAAATTAGGTTACAAAATGATTCAGGGGTTTTAAGTGAATATTTATTGACCAGTTGTATAATATATATTAATTGCTTTGAAAAAACTGAAACTATATCATAGAACTGCCAGATCAAACTTTGCCTGTTTGTTGGATGTGAAGGGACGTTGTCACTGGCACAAAACTGTGAGATTCACCTTGTGTACAGACCAGAATCTGATAGTGTTTAAATACTATAGGAAATATGAATACTAAATCCACCACAATATGTAAGAAATACATCAAAAATTCCAATTATGTAATCTATATTCTTTGAAGGGTGTAAGATAAATCTTCCTTTTTACCACTATATATGCATTAGAGGTTTAGATTGGGATTTACCATTCATTTCTAAGATTTCATATACAATGGCTAAATTAGCTCTCTTCAAACTGACCCACATACCCCTGACAAAAGATATTAATTGTTAACCAATCCTGAACCACAGATAACACTGAGTGCCATGCAACTTGCCTCTTATTTGCCAGAGGCAGGAGATGTATTAACTAACACTATTTTATTTAACTACTTGACAATAATGTGATTAATATTATTGCAAGGTTCAAGTATTGGTGATAATAGTAAATTATCAAATTAAAGTCACCACAACAATAATTGAAGTGTATCAGACATAGATGGATTTGTAGCAGTACAATAAAATTAGGTTTGATGTAACACCATATCTGAGCATAGCTGGGTTTTGCTTAGTAACAGTACAACAAAGTTACATTCAATCTCCAGGATTACAGTACAGACTTAGCAATGTTCATGGCATCTATCTAATATATCACTGCTATGTTTTCAGTATTAGGGCTGTGCTTTTGTTATATGAGCATAAAATTATATAATCGTTCTCCTTAAGTAGCAGCTTGCTGTGGATACTTCAGCCTTCCTCTGGGATACTCTTCACCTCTGGGGTGGTCCTGCAGCATCCATGAGTCTTACCTCCCTTCTTTGCTCTTCCTAGCATAAATTAACCTTGCACATACTATAATACTGTACCAAACCACTATACCATCATTTTCTTTACAACGTTTGATCTGAAGACTTAAAACTTCAATCTCTGCATATTCAAAGATCAACTGGGGCCCTCTAAACTCCTTCTGAAAACCTTCCAATTTCGGTGAAGGAAGGCTGACCTTAAATTCCTTAAAATGTCACACATGAAGTCCCATTCCAAGTGACATGACCAATATTGACCATTCAAGGTGGCCAATCCAGCTACGTGGATCACATTCAAAGGTGTCATTCATCTAAACAGACACATATCAAAAACCGCGATTGACAGATTTTAATTAAAAATACTTCCAATTATCTCTTCTGTCCTTTTTGCTTCCCAGTGCTTAAATCATGAGGAGGAGACAAGACTCTAATAACAAGTTATCTTTCAAGGCCTCATTAAGGGCTATCTGTCTACCAACTATGATACATCAGGTGTCTTCGATCTTCAGTGTTGACAGCCTCCTAGCTTGAGTTGGTGCAAAGGTGCTAATTAGTTTCACCTGGCTATACCAGAATGTATTTCTTACAAGATATCCTGGAATGTGGATTATGAGGATTAACCCTTTAATTTCAGCACCTCCTACAATGCTCTGTACGATTGTGCAGTAAACAATTCTGGTAAGGTTTTACAAGACTGTTAGCACACTTAAAAGGTTCAGATTGTAACGCCCAACAATCAAGCACTCCATACAATCATAAAATATGCAATCATGTATTACAGCGTCCAGATTCTGAACATAATTTATTTTTATAATGCATACAATTTACAAGTTATGTTGCTGTTTTGAACTAGGAGTTGTGCATCTTCTGTCTCCATCATGACTGCTGTGGTTTGCTGTCATGCTATCCGGTCCCCTGACCAGAGGACATAGCTGTTTTACAACACCAACAGTAAAACTACCGTTTTATCCACATGCACTAATTTTAGTAGAAAACACCTTACACACTATACAGGTAAACGTACCTCACCTGCATATTTACTGCAAGTAACACTTTAAGATCATTGTGTACTGATAGCATTGTGTAACCTGCAGTGCTGAGTTATACTGTCATTTCTGCAGTGTTCTTTGGCCAGGCAAAGCAATGTGCTTGCATGCCTGTATAAAACTGCACTCGCCAGAATCCAAATGGCAGTTACATTTTTAATTTTAGTGAAGAGCTGATGAGCTTTTTGTTAAAGTTAAAGGTTTTAAAGTTTTTGAGTCTAAATTGCTTTGCACCGACACAAACTAGTTTAAAATCGATTAAACTACAATAACAACAACAACTTGCATTTAACGGAGTAAAACGTCCCAAGGCTCGTCACAGGAGTATTATCAAACAAAATTTGACACCGAGCCACATATTAGGACAGGTGATCAAAGAGGTGGTTTTAAGGAGAGTCTTAAAGGCGGAGAAAGAGGTAGAGAGGCAGAGAGGTTTAGGGAGGGAATTCCAGAGCTTGGGGCCTAGACAGCTGAAGGCACGGCCGCCATTGGTGGAGCGATAAAAATCAGGGATGCACAAGAGGCCAGAATTGTAGGAGCGCGGAGATCTCGGAGGGTTGGAGAAGGTTACATAGATAGGGAGGGGCGAGGCCATGGGAGGATTTGAAAACAAGGATGAGAATTTTAAAATCAAGACGTTACCGGACTGAGAGCCAATGCAGGTGAACGAGCACAGAGGTGATGGGTGAACAGGATGTGGTGCTAGTTAGGATATGGGCATCAGTATTGTCCAATAGATATCGCTGACTAGACACAGGTGTGGCAATGACGATACCATTTCATCCACATACACTAATTTTAGTAGAAAACGTTTTACACACTATACGGGTAAACGTACCTGTTTACTTAACAAACATCTACCACCATTCACTGCAATACTTTAGTCTTTCTCTTTCACCAAAGTTTGGAATTCTGGCATGAGCTTATCAGATAGTACATCTTAGTGCGGCTTCTAGGTTTTTGTCCAACAGTTGCGAGCGTGACTTCCTCAGAGTGATTGAAGGCAATGGGGAAAAAAATGAGGCGTGGGGGTAAATCGGGTGAGGGGGTAAATTGGGTTGGGGGTAAATCGGGTGGGGGTAAAACAGGCAGGGAGTAAATCAGGTGGGGGTGAATCGGGTGGGGGTAAAATGGGCAGGGAGCAAATTGGGCGGGGTGTAAATCGGGCAGGGGGTAGAACGGGTTGCTGATTCACTGTCACCCATTCTGTGCTCCCGCCCAAAGACCAATTTCACCCCCGTGTCATTCCATGTACAAAGTGCTGAAGTTGTGATCAGAGGGATTAATCAGCTTCAAGACTCACATCTACATCAGGGTTGTTACCAAGGCAACGATTGTCTTAGTTCTCAGCTTTGCTTCGTGCATGGTAAATCTCCTCACGTGTGTACACCATTTCATTCATCATTACCTAAATTCATGTCTCTCTATTTGTCCATTGCGTGGGTTAATCATACAGTTCCACAAGTGCAAGCACTCAGCTTCTGGATCACAAGATAGATACTCGACCCATCTGAACTCTATCATCCATAAAGACCTTACAGTGTCCCCCCCATCACAGCATCCAACTGTTTCTTGAATGGTTCCAAGATTTTTATCTTCATGACTTTACCTGGAAGTCCATTCCATGTGTGGGTTATTCATTGTGTGGACAAAAATGTTTCTGATCTCTGCCCTGAATTTGCCTTTCACCATTTTGACCCTGTGTCATTCATCCTACTATCATGGTTTAATTTGAAGTAATGTTCCAGATTTATCTTTTGCATATTCCTTAAGATCACCTACTTTCAAGGCTAAAAGCCCAAGTTCCTAGAGTCTTTCTTCATAAGTAGGTTAGCTGATGCTAGGAATCAGTCTTGTGGTTCACTTCTAGCGTTTTGGTGATCAGAACTGTATATAGCTCTCAAAGAATGGTCTGACTAGTGTACTATACAGTTTATGCATCTCTCCCTAAAACTCATGCTCCACTGTTTTGACTGTATAGTTCAGCATTCTGTTTGCTTTGTTGATTGTTTCTCTGCAGTAATTGAACACGTCGGATCTAGATCTCTTTCAACTTCACCCATAGCTTTTCAACATTATTCATGGAGTACTAATGTTGCTCATTTTATTTTCTATGTGCAGTACTTTACCCATGTCCTTATTAAATTTTGCCTGCAATTGTTCCTCCCGCTTACTTATTCAAACATAGATTATCTAATACACCAATTTTGTTCATTCCAACTTCATATAGAAGGCACACTTGAGTATAATCCTGATTCTTTCTTTCCACTTTCATGGAAAACCATTAGTTACGCAGGAGCAACTAGATTATTGTGAGATCTGTGCACTGATTTTGACATCACAAGTCATTCTGAATTCAACTTATTCCGCGCGAGCCATACAGGCTGTGAAGGTCTCAGGTTTCATCCCTTGGCCTGTGCTGGGTTTGCTAATCTCGGCTGGGATGATGGTAGGACTGCTACTGTTAGCCTCAGTGCTCCTGTGTTAAAGAACGAAAAATGCATCAGGGTTCCAATCCTCATCCTATCCAGAAGCCACTGCTGTGGGTGAGTGTGGACATCAGGTGAGGAAAGAATCCAGCTTGGCTGTGGGTACCGTCCCCAAGGGCAAAAAAAACTGCCAGTGCTCACCGTTGAGGCTTACATGAATCATGGCCACTGGGCATGGTACCAGAGAGCAACAAGCACCCTGGGAACCAGTCCTTTAGCCTTCAAGAGAGATGGGGAAGAGGAGAAAACTGGCAGAGAAAGTTTTGGGGGAAAAACTTACCCTACGCCAAGTTATTCCAGGTGAAAAGCCTGCAGTTGTTGGGCGTATTCTTTCTTAAGTAATTATTGGTTCCATTAAGATCCTCCAAACAGTCCTTTAATATAATTAGACACAATCTAATCACCAATCTTAAATGATTTCTGTAATTGTAATGAGATACTGTTGATCTCAGGTGGGCTGAACAAATCTGTCTGGGAGTTTTTGATTGGACTTTTGTTTACTTGTTGAATTATTTCAACTTTAACAGTCTGAGTTAACCATTTAGCCATAATCTTTCTTTATTCAGTGCATATTGCATACAAGCAATAATATGATTTTAATATGAATTTAGAAAACATTTAAGAGAAGAGTTTGTTTATTTTTTGCCAGTTAACATTTAGGCAAGAGTCTATTTGACATTGATGGCTGAGTTGATTACAGTAAAATGACCTCTTTACCAACACTCTGTGGGTATGACTTCCCCATGAATAATAGGCCTTGTATGAACAAACTTAAGACTATAGTTATGTGTGCTTGAATCCATATGTAATGGTGTTCTTTTTTGTGTGTTTATCAAGATGAGGGGTATTAGTGCTGGGGAATGGAAAACTTTCTCTTTCGGGCATCCATAAAGCATTCCCAAACCAGGTATAGCATGGTTAGATGCAGAGTGAAGTTCTCCCTACTCTTCCCCAACAATGTGTCTCAACCCCAACTGTAGAAGAGCGTTCTATACTGCACGGCTGTGACATTTTTCCAATTCCTACACCAACCATACTGTGGCCTCTCTGAATGAGTCTGCAATCAGTGCTGAATCAGGGTCTGTACTGTGCTGTGGGCTATACCCACTGGGAACTGGATTGAGACTTCCCAAAATCATCTTCTGTAGGATAAGGATTCTTATAGGCAAGAAACAGAGGAGACTGAGGGAAACCAGGACTGTTGACATACTGCTGGTGCATTCAATTGCCGACCATTACTGAGAGTTAAATCTACAACCACACCATCTTAACAACTGCTTAAACGAGCCTGCTCTCTTTATTGGGTGGGCCCAAGCATTTTCCATATTTTCATCTGTTGACAGTACCTTTTCAATCTGGTCTGAAAGAAATTCTTTCCCGTGTATGTGTGCAAGCGTCTGGAATAGTGTGTATAGGTGTCTGTAATTACAACTGCGTGTGTGAATTCTTTGTAACTGGATCTGATGTTTAGCTATTATCTTGATTACACAGAATAAGTTGGGTAGAATGAGAAGGTCATAAATACGACCATTAAATGTGGACCATAAATTCGAGGGTAGATTTTCTGAGTCCTCACCTGTGGTGAGGAACCTGACCCGCCACAAGTGTGGACTGAAAAATCACAGGCTCGGTAACCGTGATTTCCTATCTGTGCGAAATCAGTGGACAGAAAATTACAGGCAACATGCCCACGATTTTCCAGTCTGCGCTGGTGGCTGACAAGGTACCACACCAGGGCTCAGAAAATGTGCCCTGATAGCTTCCCACACTTTATTTTTCCTTTGCCAATTTCTTCCCCCTTTTCCCACCTGAAGGCATGAACTCCTTGCTGGGTACAGACGCACTGGTCACCCTCTGCTACATTGTCCACATGGCTATTATTTATGTGTGAGCCTTGATGGTGAGTGTTGGAAGGCTATTTGATTGGGAGAGGCCACCACAGGTGAACCAATTCTACCCTCAGCTGATGTCCACACATGCACACTTAACACAGGGATAACTGAACACCAATTTCCTGCTAAACGTAGTGTCCCTGCAGCCATCTTGGCTGGGATCAGTCAACTTAGCTAAAACAAACAAGTGGAACCAACCTGGAATTTTCCTGGTTTATATGATGATTTAGATACCCATTGGATAATCTTGGTGAGTTATCAGCGAGATCATGATGAACGTCATAACCTGCAAACTAA
This sequence comes from Heptranchias perlo, assembly GCF_035084215.1. Taxonomy (NCBI): domain Eukaryota; kingdom Metazoa; phylum Chordata; class Chondrichthyes; order Hexanchiformes; family Hexanchidae; genus Heptranchias; species Heptranchias perlo. The sequence goes on along the minus strand of NC_090347.1, from coordinate 32,706,743 downwards.
TGCGTGTGACTTATATTCAAGTATGAGAGATCCTTATCCAATCAGGCAGAAAATCTGGTAGAACCTTTACACCAGTGTGACTTGTTCACTTGGTTTTACAGTAACCTAATATTCAATTTGGGCTGCACTGACCTGGAATCTTTAGCAAGGCAGTATAAAATGTCTCAATTAAAACAGTACCCCCTCAATTTAACATCATTTGAGTAGTAGAGTGCCCATGTAAAATGCACTTTGTCAGAACATGCTCTTTGTGTTTTCACAAGGACAAAAGATGGGCTCACTGTCTAACATTCGCAGCATTGAGTACAGAGTTTAACCATGCGGACTGTAAGGTCTAGTAAGTACTATACAAGCCTCCATGTTCTCCAAGGTTAGTCCTCCTTGTTTATTCCAAACACGGACATTGTTAGTGGTGCACACCATTGATCCTTCCCATACGTGACGGCCTGCAGACCTCTGAATAGATTCTTATACTCTGTAGGTCAACCAGTAAGAAACACGCACGGTTAAGATGTGTTGGCCAGGACTGTCAGTTTTGGGTCCCTAGTAAGATCTCGCATCACAGCTGAGTGGTGGCAAAACTGTGTACATGTACTGGAAAGTGAAAATGGAGTTTGTTGGCTGCTGTTGCTGCCACTTCAGCAAGTGATCACTGAAGCAGGAGAGAAACTGAACTGAAGCTGGTAATAAATCTTTTCTCTGTTTAAAAGGCATAGACTTTGTCATGGAACATCAATGATGTAGAGTTACAACACACTGGAACCTCTTTATTTGTCTATTTGGGAACCATACGACATGCACAATAATAAGCTATGTAAACATTTTTGTGTTAGAAAGGAATCCATCAGGTAGGCCAGCAATTAGGGTATTAAAATTTGCTTCAGTGCCCTTGGCTAGAGTGAGACAAAATTAGCTAGGTTTCACTCTCTTGATTACTATCCAGTGGCACTTACTGAAAAGTGTGTGTGTGTCTATACATATATATGATATATATGTGATGAGAACATAATGCTAGGTTTGGGCATAATGCTAGCTGTCTTGGCTCTCAAGTGAAGAATAGCTAGTTGGGCAGAATAGTGGAGGGAAGTTAGCACTGGTGGAACTATATCCAGTCTGAATTGTGCCCGTAAGAGAGGAGGAGCAAAAACAGGCAGAACAAAAGAAGGGAGTAGCCCAATACAGCACTTGTTCTGTCAGAGGTTATCATATGAAGAAAAATTTGCATTTATATAGGGACGTTCCAAAGCGCTTTACAGCCAATGACGTACTTTTGCAATGTAAGAAATTGTCTAGGAATGTGCTAATGAGGTAATAATGTACTTCTCTGAGGACTGAGATTATTGAGAAAGCAAATAGCTTCAGTTGTGTCAATTTGCCAGAAAATCCAGCTGTTAAACACTTACCATGTCAGGTGACGTGTTTGATCTACATGTTTTTAACAGTCCCTTTTCTTTTTTTTTAAGACTGGGATTATTACTGATGCTCGTTTGAAGGAACTGACCCCGACAATGCCAGTTATTTTCATCAAAGCTATTCCTGTGGACAAGCAGGATACTCGGAATGTGTATCCATGCCCGGTTTACAAAACGCGCCTCCGGGGCCCAACCTACGTCTGGACTTTTAATCTGAAGACCAAGGAGAAACCATCTAAATGGGTGCTGGCTGGAGTGTCACTGCTTCTGCAAATTTAAGCAAAAGAGTTTGCACATTCTTCACTGCACTGACAGTAAAGCCTACTCGTTAATGTCACTCAAATCTAGATCACTTATTGTAGTATAAAGATCAATAGGTTTTTTTAGTAATGTAAAAAAATGACTAACTGGGAATGTTGCTGTGAATACTAGGGACAAAATCTTGCACTTTATTTGTGATTTCTCAATCTGAATCACAAACAAATATAACTTGAGGCTACAGAAGTATATCTTGTTATGTGTTGCTTAAAATGCCTTTTTTTCTTAATAAAGGGCCATTTCCATTTCTCTTTTGATATGGTGCTTTTATACGATGCACATTTGGATCTTGCTTCCAGTTGATTTTACACTGTGAAATTAATGAGTAAATACAACACAGTATGTTGTCACCATCTCGTGTTAAGTGTGAACATAAAGCTTCCTGAATGATATAAAGCTTGGTGGTGGCACAGTTGACTATTCCATCTTCACAACTTGTGAGTTTCTGTGAATTAAGCGCATATGAATCTTTAATTAAGTAAGCTGCAAACTAAAAGTTTGATAACACTCAGAATGTACAGCCAAAATAAAAGCCTTGGAATAAATGCAAGAGGCTGATAAATGGGATTATAAGGTGTTTTTGTAATAAGCTTACAGAAACTGAAGAGTTCCTTCATGCAATAATCTCAGTTATTTGGGAATCGAATGAATTTCTTTGCATGTGTTATTTTATGTCATTCTCAATTTTCACTCCTATCTCCTGAGGGCTCCAGTTCACACTGGGTAAAGATCCACCAATACTGAATACCCTTCAGTACCTTACCCAAGAAGTCATTCTTCATCTGAGAGCCAAGACAACCTACATCAGCAAGCGACATGATTGCGGAGAGCATTATAGCCCAGCTTACCTATGTCCTCATCTGATGCGCACACACATTCCAGTAGGTGTCGCTGGATACTGATCAAGAGTGAGAAACCTGGCTAATTTTTCTCTGTGAAGGCATCGTGTCAGGAACTCATTTCCAGGGCTTTATTGAACAAAATATGGATGCAGACATCTTGGAATTGGGACAGCTTATAAGAAACACAACATATTTAAAATACTCACAAGTTTCAAGGGGTCTGCAGCCCTGGAGAAGTCCAATTGTAGTGTAATTTCAAACAATGATTCATTGTACCACAGAAGCTGATTTGCTTAATAGAAGCTTGTTGACTTTGTTGTTGAACAAATCTACAAATTTCTTAAAAGGGACTTTGATAGTTGCATGAAAAAGTGTATTGGAAGAAAGCAGGAAAAAGAAAGAAT